>NC_138372.1:89857328-89884053 GCF_054177405.1 Leptonychotes weddellii
GCATGGAGCACTGGGTGTTATGCACAAACAATGAATCATGGAACACTACATCTAAAACTAATGATGTAATGTATGGGGATTAACATAAGAATAAAAAAAAAAAAAGAGCCTATGTGGGAGTTCTGTTTCACCCGCTAATAATCTGAGGCCCTCCCCATGGTCGACAAATCCCCACATGTCCTCAGCCCGCTGCCCTTCCTCCTCTCCTTCCATACCCGCCTCCAGCCACGCTGGCCTCCCTCACCCCCCTGACCACACCTGGCAGGCTCCCGCCACATTTCTGCCCCTTCTGCCTGAAACACTCTTCCCCAGATACCCACGGAGTTGCTTCCCCGTTTCCTGGCCCCCTATCAAAAACGGTACCCTGTTCCATCAGCTTCTAGCCCCTTCCCCTGCTCTATTGACTACAATAGAAGCTCCGAGAGGGTGGGGACTCTGCTTGTTCCTGTAATATCTCCAGCACCAAGACCAGCACCTGGCAGGGACTAGGTGCTCAATTAAGTAACTGTTTCCTGAATGAATTGGGTGCTTTTCAGTCTAAAATCACTCTGTACATTTCTTTTTTATACATGTCTATGTTTTCCAAATGTTCTGCAGTAACTATGATATTTAGTCAGAAAAAGCAATACAAAAAGACAAAAGGCTTTTTTCCAGGCCCATTCTTTGGGCAGACTGAGAGCTGCCATGAAACTGTTACAGGATCACAGGGTTCTCGTCTCACGGAGTTGAAGAATGAACCTCGCGGACACAACAGGGTGAAGTGAAGTGAAAGTTGATTAAGTGAAGGTGAGAGCAGAAAGCAAAGAAGAAGCTCTCTACAGAGAGAGGGGTCCCGAATGGGTTGCCACTGAGGGCTTCTAGTGGCAATCTTCCCTGGAGAACTGACTGGGAAGCTTGTGGCCTGGAGTTTCTGGTGCCATCTTGGTTTGAGCACGGACTATTGCCAACATCCTTAATGACTTAATTCTTTGAGGTTTGGCCATTTTCTGATACATTGTAGCCACCAAAGAAAAATACTCCCTAACATCCCAGGCCAGGTGGTCTGTTTCCTTATCTCTTGTTCACTCTGGCTTAATGCTTCTGCTTGCCAGGGATAGTCTCAGAGCCCAGCCAGGGGCCCCCATCTTTCCCTGCCTATACCTTAACCCTTTCCTTAGTCAAAATGACTTAAGCCTCCCCACCTGCCCAACCCCAGGTCTGAGTGGCACCAGGTCCGTCCTGAGCTCCTCAGAGCCATAACAATACTGGGAAGAGCCACCGGTTTCCTGATGGTAGACAAGAGGATTCAGTGGGGGCCAAGCAGCCTGTTTACCTAACAGCATCTTGGGGTCAGTGAGAGGAAAGTTGGGGGGCGGGGGAGAGGAGTAAAACAGACCCATAACAACTGAGCCACGTCCCCTGCTCTCCCTGCCCGACGCGCCAACACAGCTCCCACCTAGGTCCAGGCTTCCGGGCCTTCCCATAGGAGGCGCAGTGGCTGGGCGCCATGATTTCACGGGCACAACGTGCTTTCCTCAGCCAGGTTTTCTCTCCGTTTTCTCTGCAGACTGTTTCTCTGAGCTGCCTCTGCTCATCTGTGTGACTGAATCCAGAACAAAGAAGAAGCGTCTTGGTTCCAGGGCCGGTCTCTGGCCTGACAGCGCCCCTTCTCCTGTCTCTGCATCCGAGCCCCTGGCTCCCTAGGTGGGTGGGAGTCCTGGGCTCCCCCATGACTCAGGGCCCGTGTTCGAAACCACCTTGTACCCTAGAAACAGCTCAGGAAATGAAAGCCCTTTGCCCTTGATTATTGGTTCCTTTTCAGATGGAATGCTTTCTGATCCTCTTTCAAAGGGCCCATCCAAAATAGGCATCTGAAAAGAGAACTGGGAAGCCACATGGCCCCACTGTCCTGCAGCCTCATGAGCATGACAGCCCCAGGGGCCATCTGGTTCCTGCCTGCGCCGTCATGACCAGCCAGGTCACCCCACACCCAGGGACCAGCTGCTGTCTCCTGGGCCAAGACGCGCCCGATGTGCTCAAGAGCAGGGGTCAGCCAGCTTCTAGAAAGAGCCAGCCGGATGGCGAATACCGTAGTCTTTGTGAGCCACAAACCGTCTGGCCTCTGTCACCTCTTCTTTGTTGGTTTCTTGGGACCCTTTCAAAATATAAAAACCATTCTTAGCTCACAGGCTTTCCAAAAACAGGCTGTAAGGGTGGGCAAAGTACAGCCCATAGGCCAAATCCAGCCCCCTGCCTGTTTTCGCAAAAATGAAGTTTTATTGAAACTCAGCCGTGCTCGTTTGTTTATGAATTATGTGCGGCTGCTCTTCAGCTGCACTAGCAGGACTGAGTAGCTACAACGGAGACTATAAAGCCAGCAAAGCCTGAAATACTTACTCTGTGGCCCTTTTACAGGAAACATTTGCCAAGTCCTGCCCTCCAGTAACAATGTGGATGACTCATACCTCTTTCCGCTTTTAAAATGTTTCACATGCGCTCCTTTTTAATACTGGAAACAATTTTTTGAGATTGCTATTAGGCTCATTTCACAGACAAGGACACTCAGGACATATGGCTGATAAGTGGCAGAACCAGAACCCAAACCCAGATCTCTGGCCTCTCAACTGGGGATTTTTGACCAGATAAAGCTACTCCCAACAGGGCAATCTCTGAAGCCTGGGATTATACTTCTCATTCGGCTCCAGCGGGAAGGAGGCAGCAGGTCCCTTGGAGTCAGCGTCTGAGACAGCCTGGGCAGGGGAAGCCACCCAGCTGACCTTAACAAACTCTCAGGATTGTCCTGAGATCCTAGTGTGCAGAGAGTATCTCCAAGGGCTTTCTGCACACAGGAAAAGACTCTTTTGACAGACTGCCCAGCTGGCAGGAGAGCTGCCCTTTAAAATCCAAGTTTTAAATGTTTAACAGGTAGTCGCATCCCCGTGAAGGGCGCGGCAATCCTTCCACGGGGTGCTGGGACTGGCCTTGGGACCCGCTGCCACCCAGGGCAGCCGTTCCGCGCCTCCCCCTCAACAGTCTGGGATGGCGATGCCATCAGTTGTGGGAGAGGGACCCCCAGTGGACATTGGTGGTATTGCAGCCTCCCAGAGCACCTCCCGCACCCACCTCTTGCTCCCAGTTCACTACTTGGGCTGGGAGTCTAAAACGCGGGTATTGTCATTGAGCCCCAGCACAGGCAGGTAAAGGAGAGTTGTCCTCCCCGAAATCCTCCCTGAGGGACGTTGGGACAGTACGCCTGTTTAACAACGCTGCCCTTTCCCCAACTGTGTTAGGGGCACTTCCTTTGTGCTGCCTTGATGGCCCTTCCTGCGCTTTCAGTCTTATCTGTGGGGCACATCTGCCTCTTGAGGACAGCTGGCCTTTGTGAAGCTTTGTTTTAGCTTCCTCCAGTCCAGCTTTGCTCCAGGACCTGTTCTGCGTGTGCCATGATATTGTTAGTTTTGCTTGTTGCTCTTGTTTGCGGGTTTTTTTTATTTGAATTGAACACCAAAATCATAAACTAGGATTCCCAGCCTTTCTGCAAAAGTCTGACCACATTTGTTCTGAGTTCTTGGGCAGCATCCGGTGGCTGAAGCTGAGGAGCTGCTTCCCCCTTTGGAGAGGCAAGCATTCTCAGTTTGACACAGTCCCCACCATCCCCTATTGTCCCTTACTGCCTGCCGTGCTGTTGATTACATTGCCTTCCCGGTCCCGAGAGAAGCTTCACAGCTACATCCCCCATCCAGAATAATTGCCATAATATTAGCGGCTACCACGGGACCGACACCATGCTGCACGTGGTACATACATTCTCTCGTCTAACCCAGTGGAGTAGGTATCATTATTCCCAACTCATAATGCAGAAACAGATTGACCATCCCTAAGCACTCTCCCTGTGGTCAGACAGCAAGTATTTACCCCACGCAATTAACTGCTGTGACCAGGCAGGCAGGTAGATCTGGATTTAATTCCCTGAGATAGTAGAAAGTTTGCATAGACAGAAAATGTCTTTATGAGCCACATACTTGAGTTGAGTTTTAGTTATGGACATATGCATTTTTCCTTGTCAGATACCAGCCTCCTCCCATTGGTTTAGAGGGCAGCAATGGCTCAGTAAAGGCTCCAAACAATCACTAGGTTTTTCTCTTTTTCTACCCATAACAAGTTCAGGAATGGCTAGCCTTGATCCTGATTATGAAGTGGCCAAGATATCTTTGGTCTTTGGTGTGGAAGACACTGGAATACTCTCCTTTCCTTCCTCAGGACCCCAAGTCTTCACCCCCTTCTGATGCCATGAGCCCAGCGCCAAGCTCCCCGCTGTGACACGGCGTCTGGGCCTAAACTCTGAGATATCACCTCACTTTCTAGATTTTCCAGTCCCTTTTGTATGTCAAAATATCCTCCATCAAAACATCTTCTGCCATGTTCCAAATTTTCAAGCTCTTGCTAAGTGACTGTTAAGTTAATCTGAGAAATGACTGGGGAGATGAGGTGCTGATAGACTCATTCATTCTTCCAACATCCACCTGTGAAATATCCATCCCCTCCTTTTAAAACTATCTCAGGGCTCATAGGAGACTGAAGCCCAAATTCTTAGCACTCCAGCCATCCTCCCCACCCAGCATTCCTCCTGGCCTTCCAATGTCTCCCACACCTCTGTCCCCTCCAGCTACTGGGTCTTTACAACTGACCTTGTCCTCTGCCTGGAAATCTTTTCCACCCCGTGGTGGCCAGTGACTGCCTCCTTGCGCTTCAATCTGTGTTCAGTCACAGCTTCCTCAAAAAGCATTCCCTGACCTCTCTGACTAGATGACGGTCAGACTCCAGCACCACGAACCCCTCCTCAGGGGCAGAATTCTGCGTTTATTTGATGAACACATCTGTGCCCTCATCAGATGACGGGTGCCATGATGCTCTCATGGCGGGACTCTGCCTGTATCCCCAGTACCGCCATGTCCAACTTGTATTTGTTGAATTTGTTTGTGGCGGGGGGGGAGGAGGAAACGGAGGAATTTCTCGTTGGAATTTTAGTTGAATCTAAAATGAGTAAATTTAGTGAGAACCTAAAAGACTTGCCCAAGGAGGCAGCCGAAAGTTAGACCCCAGTTCCCAAGACACATTTCCTTTGCACTCTGTCATTCTTGCCTCTGGAGCTTCTGCGGGCCTCTTGGGGCTGTGCTGAATAATCGCGCCCTGGAAATTATGATGGTTTTGGAGGCCTGCCCAGTCTGGCTCCCGACACAGATGGTGCAGTAGAATCAGCCTGTGGGAGGGTCCCTTTGCCACGTGCAGGGGCTGCAAGCGCCAGGACAGAGCTCTGGGGCACAGAAAGTCATCTCCCACTTGGCACCACCCAGGAGGGCCCCTGGGGCACTAGGCGTGGTCGTAGCAGGAGCGTGAGACCCAGGCTAATCCCTAGAAGAAAAGGGACCATCTACTGTGCCCTTACAATGGGCAAAACGCTTTAGGGACACTATTTGGTTGATTCTGACGCAAGACCTGCCGGAAACATATTATTCTCCCCATTTGCAGCTGATGAAACAGGACCAGAGACTGAGCTGGCCAAGAATCACACAGGTAGCCAGGGGAAGAATGGGTTTTTAAACCCGATGTGTCAGGTTTCTGAGCAAATTCTTACACCACGATGTAGCATGCCCTCAGATAAAGAGGAGAATGCTCAAGACTTCATGAAAGTACAGGATATAAGGACTCAATATAAGAAGAATAAGGAGAGAGCCAGAGGGGGCCGGAGTGAGCCCTCGTAGTGGAAGGCTCAGGAGGGGGTTGCTGGTCCTGGGAGCAGGAGAGCCCGGGACCCAAGGAGGAAGAACTGGCTGGTGCGTAGACGCGCGGAATGCAGGGCGCCTGGCTGGCTCAGTAGGCTAAGCATCTGATTTCAGCTCAGGTCATGATCTCAGGGTCCTGGGATGGGGCTGCGTCGTTGGGCTCCCTGCTCAGCCGGCGTCTGCTTGGCCCTCTGCCCCTGCCCCCACTTGTACTCCCTCACTCTCTTTCTCTCTCAAATAAATAAATAAAATCTTTAAAAAAAGAAGAAGAAGTGCAGAATGCAGCAGGGCTCTGGCAGAAGAGTGGAGAAGGAGAGGGGCCTGGGCGGAGGAGGCCTCCATCATGTGGGTAGAGCTCAAAGCATTGTCCTGTTTCCCCAGGCCACACCCTTCCTTCCTCCCTGCTATTTTTAGCAAAAGGAATTTTTGCTTCCACCTTATATGGAAACATTCATTCAACGGTCCTAGATCTGGAAGAAGAAAATGCAGTCCAGTGGACCAGTCATCTAGTCCAAAGGAAAATGCAGGGAAACGACCCTGTCCTTGATGGTGTGTCTCAGATGCCTGCTTCTGAGAAAGGGGCACGGAGGGGGGAGGGGCGGCATTGTGCTTCCCACTGAGGGAGGGGGCTCTCGAAGGGGCACGGCTGGCACTCAGCAGCCCAGGCCTCTCCTGGGCAACTTTGGGCACTTGATGTTCCCGATTCATTCTCCCCCCTCCAGAGGGAAAGGCAGAATTGAATGGCCTTGAATGCTTCTTGCACTTACGGTTTGATGCTTCTCCAACTTGGACCTGGGGGTGCGAGCAGTGCGAGACAAGAAAAAGGACCGTGGTGCTCAGGAGTCACCCAAGAGGTGATTTAGCAGCAGACTCATTGACGGTATGAGACTGTGTTTGAACCTGACCTCATCCGCATGGATTTTGTACCTTGAGATTTTCTTATCATCTATAAGAAAAATGTAGATTTGAGTCGACTCCGCATGTTGTCTCAGATAAAGGGCACAGATTTTGATGCCAGGCAAGGGTTCAAAGGGTAAGACCTCAAGTAGGCAGCCCACCCCCTCTGAGTACCTGATGCCTCATTTCTAGAAGAAGGATCACAGTGCACACCTCACGGGGTTCGAGGAGTTTCCGCAGAGAGAACATAGACACAGATCCTGGCAGGACTCCTACAAATCATCCGTCCTCCCACTGCGGATGGGAACGACAAAAGTGCAGGATGGAGTTAGCTGAGAATTGAAATCCATCCGGTATTTTTCCAGCACCAAACACGCGCCTTCATCTTTCATGCACAGGCGCGGCTCGGAAACTCTGCAGACGGAGAACAGAAGCCTAGACGGTGGCTTCCCCTCTTAAGTGGATGAACTGAGATCTGAACCCCCATCTGCTGGATCCAACCCCAAATCGTCTTTTCCCAGATTCCCTGGTGGAGCAATCTGCCGGGAAGGGATTCAGCTTGGGGGTTGCTCGCGGAAGCCCCACTGTTTTCACAGGCACGTTTAACCTCCCCTTGTTCTCGGAACACCCTTCATTCTGGCTCGAATGGAACCAGCCTCCCCAGCCACCTGGGACAAGGGGATCTCTCTCGGCTGCTTCTTTGGGTCAGTCCAGGCGTTTCTAGCATTACCACACAACGCATGGCAAACGTTGCTATTTATACCGTGCCTCAGTGCTTTCCAAGGAGTTCGCTCACCCCCTGTAAGGTAGGAGGGGAGTATTTTTGCCCTGATGTTGCAGCTGGGAACAGGGCTGGGGAACTTCCTGACTCGCGGGCGGGGGGGGGGCATAGGGGCTCCGGGCCCTGCGTTCGTTGCACCTGCTGCTGCACACCCCTGGGGGGCTCTCACCAGCGTGACTCCTCCAGCCACTCAGCCTTTTGTCCCAGGGGTTCTTGTCACCCAGAGGCCGAGGCGTGGGGAGGGCTGAGCGGCAAAGCACCTGGAAACTCAGGAGTAACAGGCTGTTCATTCTCTCCAGGGACTGAGACAGTAAGCTCCTTAAATATGCGCTTCCTGGGATGCCTGGGTGGCTCAGTCGGTTAAGCGACTACCTTCAGCTCAGGTTGTGATCCTGGAGTCCCTGGATCGAGTCCCGCATCGGGCTCCCTGCTCAGCAGGGAGTCTGCTTCTCCCTCTGACCCTCCTCCCTCTCATGCTCTCTCTCTCTCTCAAATAAATAAATAAAATCTTTAAAAAAAAATGCACTTCCTCCAACTGGTTGTGTCATTCCCTTCACGGTGATTGCAGCCAAGGATGTGGTGTGACATCAGGGTGTGTGAGTCACTTCACCCACTGGGGGCTTACATCCGGGATGTGCTCTCTTGTACCCCCAGCACCACTTGCCCCGGCTCAGGGCCCCCGATCATCTACAGAGCCGAAACCTGCCCCCCACAGGCCCCTCTGACCACACAGGTTTCTCAGGAAACCGACCACCAATCTAGGCTGTAGCGTTTCTAACTTGTCTCCACTTCGTCTGTAACCCCTTCTCGGGCCCAGCTTGGAACCCTGGTCTAAGCCCCCTGATGGCAGCTTTGTCCACACCTCTCTGAGGGCCAATCACCTCCCAGCTAAGGTCCCAGTCCCGGTTCTACCCCTTTATGAGCAATGCAGGCTTAACTATGTTACTACACTTCTGTGAGTTTCTGTTTTTCCATCTGTATAATGGGAATAATACTACCATCTACCTTCTAGTGAAGGGTGAGATGCAGCAGGCAATGCACTTAGCACAGTGACTGGGACGTGGCAAAGGTTCAATGAATGATGTGTGTGTGTGAACATGTGTGCACGTGTGTGCGAGCACACGCATGTGAATGTGTATATCCCTCCCGAGTCTTGACTCCTTCACTGTATTCTTTCGCCATCTACCAATTCGAGCACCACGGGGCTACATCATTTCTACTTTCTCAAGAATCCTGGTTTCTTATTTCGTCCTTCCTCATGCTTTATGGCTTCCTAACCTCTTTTCCCACACCCGTTTCCTAGCCCTTTGTGGCCTTCATTTCTCCTGCTCATTTCAAATGGTTTACAATAGCAACATATCAACATTTACAACATTTTCAGTTCTATCTAACGGGACAGGGAGTGGAAGCTGGTGGACTAGCTGCAGAATTAATTGAAGCAATTATTTTTTTAAAAAAAGGAAGGAAAACTTACGAAGGATGCAAATAGGCAATTCACAGAAGAGCAAGTCCAGATGATCAAAAAACATAAAAAGCTTTCAGACTCTAGCAATCAGGAAATGTAAATTTAAGTAGCAATGAGATACTTCTTTGCCTCTATCAGAATGACCTACATTTTAAGACTGATGATTCCTCTTGCTGGTGGGAATGCAGGGGAAAAGTTACTTTAATCATTGCTCTTGGGTGGCACAGCAATCTTTGGAAAGCAATCTGGCAACATCTACTAAAAATGAAAATTAAAAATACATATATCCGTTCCACTTCTGGGAATCGACCCCACGGAAATAAAAAGACAGTTGACCCTGGAACAACACGGGTTTGAACTGCATGGGTCCACATATATGCAGATTTTTCCCCATAAACACAGTACAGCACTGTAAATGTATTTTCTCTTCCTTATGATTTCCTTAATAACATTTTCTTTTCTCTGGCTCCCTTCATTGTTAAGAACACACTATATAATAAATAGGACATACAAAGTGTGTGTTAATTGACTGTTTATGTTATCGGCAAGGTTTCCGGTCAACAATAGGCTACTTAGTAAAATTTTTGGAGAGTCAAAAGTTATACATAGATTTTGGATGGTGTGGGGGTCAGCGCCCCAATCCCTATGTTGTTCAAGGGTCAACTGTGCCAGAATGTACAACTATATGCACAAGGATGTATAATAAATTGTTGCTTATGGTGGAAAACAAAACCTAGAAACAAAGCAAATGTCCTTCAGAGGTGGGGAGGGTGAATATATTAGGACATGTGAAGAAATATTCTGCAGCCATTAAAGAGAACAGTTGGACCTAGATCTGGTGATTCATAGGGATTACCATGAGTAATTGGTGAGAAAAAGTGAAGTGCAGGAAATTATACATAAAATTATCCCACTCCTAAGAAGAAATATGCCACCCTTCTTTGCCTTCTGGCCCCATTGTGTATGAGAGCCAACACGCAGGAGCATGGAGGAAACATGGCGGAAGCCAGACCCAGCTGTCATCCTGGTTTTGAAGGCGGATGGGAGAAAGTGAGGGAGGACCCCATCAGAAGAAAAGGAAAAAAAAAAAAAAAAGGACTGCATCAAAATTAAAACAATATATGTAACATAATCCCATTTCTCTATTAATATAAAAGCATGTGTGTGGGTATATGTGAGAAGAAAATTTAAATTACATATACGTATCTTGAACATTTTTGTTAACCCAAAACATACACATGTACATTCCTTCACCAGTAGTTTGACATAGAGTCAAGGCCTTTGCGTTGAGAATATGTCTATTTTTTTGGAGTTCTGCCCTACTGTGCTTTTGTACAAAAATCACACCCTGGATGCATTGTCTACAATTTCTAATTTCGGTTTCCACAGAGCGGAGCGTGAACTTAGACACCTGAAAACAAGTTGAGTACAGGAACCTTTTAGATACCATGCTTTGCCTCCGATCCTTCCCATTGTCTTGCCTCCATCCAATTCAACAATAACCTTATTTTAGGATCTCTCCTTTATTAAGTCTCTGCAAACTGTCAACTTGGTTCTGACAGAAACAATAACTCTTTCTTTCACACCCACATTTCCCCAGTTTATGTGACATTCATTGAAGCGCTCCAGCATGGGACAGGCTTGGGAGCAAACACATGTCACTGCAAGTGACATTCAGGTCAACAGGGAAGCCACAGTACCCCGTGGCCCGCGCATTCAGTGTGCCCGCCGGGAGGGAAGGGCAGCCAGCGTTTCATGGGGAGAACGCATGGGGTCACCCAGCCTGGCGAGTCAGTCACAAGAGGCAGAAGTCCACGTGCTGTCCATGGGAGAGTGGGGAGCTGCCCTGTTGGGTCATATCCAGCTCTCCACGTGACTCAGTTATTCTGTGATTGAAATATCTGGGGTTGGGGGCGCCTGGGTGGCTCAGTTGGTTAAGTGACTGCCTTCGGCTCAGGTCATGATCCCAGGGTCCTGGGATCAAGTCCCACATCGGGCTCCCTGCTCTGCGGGGAGCCTGCTTCTCCTTCTCCCCTTCCCCCGGCTTGTGTTCCCTCTCTCGCTGTGTCTCTCTCTGTCAAATAAATAAATAAAATCTTTAAAAAAAAAAAAAAAAAGAAGTATCTGCGGTTGGGAGTGAGTGTGTGGGGGTCAGCAGACATGGAGGAGCCCAACCCCTTCCGCCATACATTGGGTAGCATTTTGCTGCTATGGCAAGAAGTGTGGGGTAAGTGGCTTGACTGGGGGCGGGCCGTCCAAGGGTTTGCAATCCTGTCTTGGGACGGGTGATGCAGCGTCGGGACAGGACTCTGGCCCAGCTTCACGTCTCCCAACTTGCTAGGTAACTTTGGACATATCATTTTAGGTCACTACACCTGTTCCCCCCTCTGCAAAATGGGGCGACACTGTCTCACTCACAGTTTTCCTGAGGTTCAAATGAGATGGGTCTTCATAGAAGTACTTACCACCGTGAGAGGACTGGCCAGGCGGTTTTCAGGTGTGCATACCTTACATAACATCTGTAGCAACAGGATGGGAGGAGGAATTCCATCCCTTCAATGAGCAGCAAGGTTTACGGCAAAGAACTTGCTCTTGGGCCAGAGGGACAGAGTCGGGTACACTTTTGGCAGGAGCTTGCTGCTCGTCTTTGGGCAAGTTGCTTCATCTCTCTGAGCATCTGCCTGTCACCTGGGAAACGGAGGACAAGAATGGGAAAATCACACTTCACTTGAGCCGCTATGGTGAGGATCACATAGAGCTTCTGAGTCCAAAGGTGTCTGGTACACAGGAGAGGCTCAGTAGATGCTATTCTTGTGGACGTGATTCTTAGTCCACAAACTAAGACACGAAGGAAATGGAATGTCCTCTAATGTCCATAACTCAACTTATTTCTGACTCTGAGCTCTCATTTCTCTTTGTTGGTGGAAAACTTAAACCCCAGCCCTTTTCGGGGAATTCCCCCACTGTGGCATTGTGGACTGTGACTTCTCATTGTAAAGATGTGGGGGTGGAAGGTACTTGCCCCCGATTTCCCAGCCACACAGGCTGGGGCTGACTGTCCTTTGCCCTGTCCATCTGTCCTGTTGTTCTCTACTGCTTCTAGGGCATATTTAGAGCACACAATTGTCTCCATGGCTTGGGGCACAGAGCCAAGAAAAAAAATGGATGCAAGACAATAGGGAAGCATAGAGTCAATGGTGAAACAGAGAGTGGTGTGCATCTAAAGACATCCAAATTAAAAAAAAAAAAAAATTAACACTGTGAAGGCTACACAAAACACACCTATGGGCTGACTCTTTCCCACTCTGGACACAGTGGGCCCTCACTCTCTTAGAGCTCTACCTCACCCCTTCTGACGCTCCCCCTAGTTCCCTGTTTTATTCTTCTCTTAGCCCTTAATACTGTACTGCCCTTATTTATCTGGTTACATGTCTGTCTTCCCCACTAGAATGCAGGCCCATGAACGCAGACTTTTGTCTGTCTTGTTCACTGTTACATCCCAAGTGTCCAGAACTGTGCCTGGCACATAGTAGGCACTCAGTTAACATGTTGGATGGATGGATGGATGGATGGATGGATGGATGGATGGATGGATGACTTCATTGTTGAATGAATGAATTGGTTTTCTTTCTTCTCCTATGATACTTCTGCTATCAGAAGATTCTCAGCTGGGCTGGGACTAGGGTGAGGGGACCCTCAGCTAGGGTGCAAAATTTAAGGGGGCACCAAAAGAACTCAGTAATCAAGATAAATAATACTTAATGCAATATACTTAAGATTCAAAATTAGCAAAAAAAAAAATCTGTGAAGAGCAAAATCTCAACATTTTAAATAAACACGTGATCTGAAGGGCTTTACAGTGAGCTAAAGGCAGTTGGAAAATTAAGATCATCACCTGGTCAAGAGAAATTCTTCCCCTCCGACCACCCCCCCCCCGGGGAACAGCAGGGGTGATAACATTTTTAACTCCTGTGGGTGAGGTAAACCTGGGTGCTTGGGCCAGGCTGGTGTTGGCCTCCGAAGCCTGGCCGGGGCTGCATAGTACCAGGGGACACAGCCGGCCCCTTGGCCAGGCCTCAGTAGTCGTCATCAGCCCACCTGGTCAAGAGAAATTCTTAAACATGGCAATGTTATCCACTGAAAATAAGATACGCAAAGAAGTAGATTTTGAAATCTTACTGAGTTTTTCATTAAAGCCGGGAAAGTACTATTCTAATAAACACTATTTTAGGGTATAAATAAAATATTTAAACTTAAAATACTGTTGAGTTCTAATATACCTACTTTTCAATTTTTCAATTTTTTTTTGTTACTGTAATGTTCTAGAAAAGTCTTGCTCATTAAGAAAATACATACAGATGTGTATCAGGGGCATGCATTTTTTTTTCTTTTTTTCTTTTGCTCCAGTCTCCAAATGATTGGCCAGACCTGTTGTTTCCTGACTGTTCATTTAGCCATTCTGACCGGTGTGAGGCGGCATCTCATTGTGCTTTTGATTTGTATTTCCCAGATTGGAGGCCTACTACTTTAATCAATAGTTTTGTTTTGCATGAAAGACTCTTGAAAAATAAATCTTGAAGAAGAAAAAGAGATCAAGAAGAGGAAGAGGCTGGGGAGAGAGGAAGGACTCTAACTCCCCAGGCTGCCCAGTGAACCCACACATCTGCTCACTTCACTCTCACTTCCGCCATCCCTGGTCACTCCCGGTCAGACCACATAGGCCCTGGGCTGCTACTAGGCCTCTCACTACATGGCCCAGTGGCCAGGGCTGGGCCTCCTCTGGCTGGTGGACACACACAGCTGACCTTTTAGTTGAGGGTGGGGGGCGTAAATCTGAGGGTTTCAGAGGTCTCCCCACTCTCCGTGGAAGAGTGGCCACATGCCTCTAACTTCTCTTAGTGTAGCTTGGTGGTAAAGAGCCCTCTGGGGCTGCACTGCCCGGTTGGAGTCCTGATTCTTTCGCTTGTGACCGGCTGACCTTGGACAGGTGCCTGTGGCTTTCCTCATGCATGAATCAGAGAGAGCAGTAGCACCTGCCTGTCCCTTGGGGAGGGCTGCTGATGGAGCCAGAGGCCTCGGGGAGGAGCACCAGGGATGCAGAGACGAGGTCGAGGGTGGGGGAGGGGGGTGGAGGGTCCAGTGCTGACTGTGGAGGGAGGTTCCACTGGCTCTGCAGGGGAAGCACCCCGGAAGGAGGGGCTGGGCAGGGAATGGGAATGCAGAAGATGGATGAGCAGGGGATGTGGATGCGGGGCAGAGCATGGCTAAGGGTGGCCGGGAGGAGACACACAGTGGGACGATCGGTCTCAAGAATCTTTTTTTTTTTTAAGATTTTATTTATTTATTTGAGATAAAGAGTGAGCATGAGTGGGGTGGGGGGGGGGTCGTGGGCAGAGGGAGAGGGAGAAGCAGGCTTCCCGCTGAGCAGGGAGCCCGATGTGGGGCTCGATCCCAGGACCCTGGGATCATGACCTGAGTCGAAGGCAGACGCTTAACGACTGAGCCACCCAGGAGCCCCTGTCTTGAGATTCTAAGTTGAACTCTGGTTCATGACACTTTCATAGACTCACTGGCTGGTGTTTGAGGCTAGATGATTGTTCTTGGCTCTGACTTCCAAATAGAAGGTCGCTTTATCCTCTGGTAATTTTCAGCCCCAGGCAGAGTGGGGAAAACTGTAGTTGGGGTCCTGAGATTAGGGAAGTCGCCCACATAGTCCATTAGCCTCCAGGGCTGAGCCAGGGCTGAAGCAGCTGACGGGGAAGGCCGGCTCCGGGGGTGGGGGGGTGGGGGGCCTCCCTTTCCCAGGGCCAGCCCTCCTCTAATTGCTTAGTTCTTTTTGTTATAATAACGGTTTTATTAGGACATAATTCACACACAATACAAGCCACTCATTTGAAGTGTACAATTTGATGGTTTTAGTCTGACAGTTATACAATTACTACAATATTAGGACACTGTCATCACCCCAAAAAGAAACCATGCCCTCATTAGCAGTCACTCCTTCCCCTGACCCAACATCCTCCTCCCAGCCCTGGGCCACTAGGAATCCACTTTTTAGCTCTATAGATCTGCCTATTCTATTTTGTATGGATGAACTTATATAGTGTGTGGTCTCTTTGGATTGGCTTCTTTCACTGAGCACGTTTTCTTTTTTTTTTTTTTAAAGATTTTATTTATTTATTTTAGAGAGAGGGAATGAGAGACAGCATGAGAGGGAGGAGGGTCAGAGGGAGAAGCAGACTCCCTGCCGAGCAGGGAGCCCGATGCGGGACTCGATCCCGGGACTCCAGGATCATGACCCGAGCCGAAGGCAGTCACTTAACCAACTGAGCCACCCAGGCGCCCTGAGCACGTTTTCAAGGCTCACCCATGTGGTAGCACATATCAGACCCTCATTACTTTTTTTTTTTTAAGTAGGCTCCACACCCAGCGGGGAGCCCAACATGGGGATTGAACTCATGACCCCGAGGTCAAGACCTGAGCCGCAATCAAGAGTCAGACACTTGCTTAACCGACTGAGCCTCCCGGGCGCTCTCAGATCCTCATTACTTTCTACACTGACTACTATCCCATTGTTTGAATGTACCACGTTTATCTTTTCATCAGTTGACGGACATATGGATTGTTCCATTTGGCTATTACGAGTAATGATCTATGAACATTCATATATGTGGACATGTTTTTCTCTTGGGCATACACCAAGGAGTGGAACAGCTGGATCATATGGTTGTAATTCCTTCGTTCTTTGTCTATACTTCTGTTTTAGGACTTAGTACACTCATCACAAGTGCTCACAGATCTGTTTGCCCTATCACATTGCAAGCTTTCCTGTCGCAGACCCCACAGAACCTAGCATCTACAAAGCACTAAGTACGTGGGAACTACTCCACTGAGCCAAATGCTGCTTACAGACACGGCAAGATGAGGCTGGAGAGCTACCCACCAGATCCCATGGCTGGGGGAGGGGGGGTCTCTGGTAACATTGACAAGCCTGATTGAAGTGGGTTCAAGAAAGGAGGAGAGGAGTCAGAAAAAAGGAAGTACAGATCATTTCTTTTGAGAAACTTTTACGTTAAAGATAGTGGAAAAATGAGAAAAGAGCTAGATGGGGAAGTGAATAAAGAGTATTTTGTTTTTTTGGAGATATGGGAAATGACAGTCTGTTTGTATGACGTAGCAGAGAGGTAAATGCTGATGATGCGGGAGAGAGGTAGACAAGGAGTGATCTCCTTAAGTAGATGAGGGCAGCTGGGATCCCACACAGAAGCAGTGTCATAGATGGAATATTTTTGTCCTAAGACTCACATGTTGAGACCCTAATGCCCATGTGACTCTATTTGGAGACAGGACCGTGAGGAGGTGACAAAGGTTACATGAGGCCCTGAGGGTAGAAACCTGCTCTGGTAGAGCTGGTGTCCTCAGAAGAAGAGGAGAGACACCAGGGCTCTTCCCAGCCATGAGCGGACACAGCGAGAAGGCAGCCGCCTGCAAACCAGGAAGAGAGCCCTCACCAGGAGCCAAACCAGCCAGCACCTTGATCTTGGACTTTCCAGCCTCTAGAACTGTGAGAAAATAAATTTCTGTTTTTTTAAGTCACCCAGTCTAATTTGTTTTTTAAGCCACTGGTATTTTGTCATGGCAGCCCCAGCAGAATAAGACAAGGGGGGAGAATGGAGGTTTCAGGAGGAGCAAAGGAGGGTTCACATGCAGTCACAGGAGGGGAGGCAAAGGACATGGCTGCCGATGCAGTTGGGTGTGTAGACATGCGGTGGGAGGTTCTTCTGGATGCTTTTGTTTCAGTGACAGAGGAAGTGAAGCAAGCAGCAGAGCATGAGGACACAGGGCTGCAGGTCTAGGAAGAGAGGGGAGGAGACAGTGAGCAGACCAGGGCAATGCAGCGAGGCTGAGAGCCACTGGGAGCCCCCTGGGGGTCTGCAGTCACTGAGATGACACTCCTCAGCCCAGGGCTGTCTTTGCCTGCAGGGGTCCTTAGCAGCTCAGGTGCAGGGAGGGAATCAATCAGCAGAGGTGACTCTGCCCAGGGTTGGGATTTGGCCAAATGAGGAGGATGAACCGCAGGGTAAAAGAGTGAAGGTAGCAGGTTGCTCTCATGATGAACATGGAGACCCAGCACGACTCGGGGAACGAGAAGTCGCAGCGGCTGCAGGCCAGTGGGGGGCCGTGGGGTCACTGGCTTGGAGGACCTGTTGGGGCTGCAGGGTCTGTGGAGTGGGGCGCCAAGGGAGAGACGTGTAAGACGGAGAGCGGAGCAGGGATGCTTTTAACAGGGACTGTGAGGGGCTGCGGGCATTGGTGGTGGAAGGTCAGGGGCAAGACCAGGACGGTGGCTGCTGGGAAGGGAGGGAGGCAAGATGCTTGGGGCAGACCATGCCAGGGCACTGGACCTGGGGGTTCTGAAAGCACACTCAGATACTGAAGGGAGGAGCGTTAGGAAAGAGTGATCTGGACCTAGCGCTAAAATTTTCACAGGTTGAGGAACAACAAAGATAACCAGAAAAGGGGTGTGTGGTGGTGGTGATCTGCTGGTTTGCCCATCGGAACTGAGGAAGGAGGCATGGGCTGGAAGCAGACAGGAGCCAGGAGGACACCGGCCCTCCCTCTTGCCCAGGGTCCAAGGAGCACAGGAGAGGAAGGAACCGGCCCTTAAGAGGGCCTCAGGAAGCAGCATCCCTCGGGGAGAGTCAGGTTCCGGTGAGAACAGAAAGGGGAGGGAACATTCATAGCAGAGAATACGAGGAATTTTGCCGTTGATGGAGGGGTCAGAAAGGGCCTTACGGAGCATCTAGAGACAACGGTCTGGAAGGCGAAGGATGTTCTGGGAGTCCCAGGCTCCCCACAGGGCCTGGAATAAAGGGTTTCACAGGATGAGCCAGACACACATTTTGATAGGAAGCTTTGCTGCCCAGAGGTGGGAGGACCAGGGAGAAGTAGGGGTGGGTCTTCCCAGCAGTACTCAGGGCGCCCAGGACCCTGCTTCATTCTTGCTGACACCTGGGAGGGGCCCTGAGAGAGCTGCCTCACGCGGCTTTCAGCACACTTTGTCTTGGTGTGAAAAAGCAGTATTTCCTCTTTGAGGCTGAAGACTCTCATGTGGCAGGAGCTCCAGGGGTAGTGTGGGTTCAGGAGCTAAGGGCTTGGGATGTTCGTATATATGACGGCCACCTGAGGGACAGCCAGGGCCGTCTGCTTCCTCATTCAGGAGATGCTTCTGTTCTGCATTTGTATAGGACTTTACAGTTTTTAAGAGTTCTCTGCTGTTTCCCTGCCCATGTGACAGCTAACACCAGACACTGAGTGAGTTAAGAGACCTTCATGAGACAAGTCTCCCTGCGTGTGGATGGCGGCGATCTGGTCTTAGCAAAATAAACGAAAAGACCCTTGTGTCCTCGCCTCCTGTCAAGAGCAACGGACCCAGCACGCGGAACGTACTTTGTCCATCTCCTCCCTCACTCTACTACCAATCCTGCAATGAATTCTTTTCCCTCTAAAACAAAAGAGAAGCGGAAGATAGATTTTAGGAAAAAACCTTCACCTCCTGAGGTGTGTGACTCAGAATATTTTTCTGACCTAAGAGGAAAAAAAAAAAAAAGCCAAACCATCTACCACTTATGTATATATTTACATATTTACAAATTTATATCTCTCTGATAGAAAATTTATAGTAAAAAATTGAGAGGCAAAAGTCATCTACAGTATCTAGTCATAGATCACAGCAGGGATAGGGTAGATACTGGTGCTGGTTGTTAGTTGATATTTCTTCCAGAAAAGAACCTTCTGGTGGAGGGCCACTTCAGATTAGAATTCCAAAATGTCCTCGAAGATGACATAAACTTGAATGGCAAATCAGATGGCTTTTTGTTCCATTATTTAAATAACTTAGTCGCTATACATTTGATTTCATCTTGTAGTACCGGTCAACTGGGGCTATTAAAAAAAAAAAAGATCTCATGTTAGTAACTTGTAAAATGCAGACCAAATTACCCTCCTAGTCTAATGCGAGTAGCCCTTTTGCAATAAAGCCATCAAAGCCAAGGGCTCCGGGGAGCAGAGATGGAGGGAGACTGGTCTTGGGCCCTCCTGGGATGGTAGCTGGAGGCCCACAGGAAGTACCACCTTCAGTGCGAGGCACTCGTTAACAGCCCATTTCCTCAAACCAACTCAGTCTTTGAGTGTCATCGAACTCTCCAAAGAACAAAGCTGAGACCTTAAGGACCCTTACATGAGCCGCTTCTCTTTGTGGCAGTTATCAGCTCCTTGCCACATGAGTCTCCTGGGGATAGTTACTGCCCCTCCCTCAGCCTCTCTTCCTGATGAGTCATCTCTGCAGTGGTGACAGGACCAGCCCCAGTTAGCTCAGAGGAAATGAGCCCAGGCACAAAGCTGCAGAATTGCCTGGACACGCCCCTTCAAACTGAGGTTCCCGTTCTTGCCTAGTGCCTTCCCTACAGTCTGTACTTCATAGGTCAGACCAGATCTGCCAGGCGCAGCCCAGACCACACCAGGGTTCCCCAAATATCTGTACCCCGTTAGTGACCAGAGATCATAAACAGTGAGCGCTGGAGTCACAGGGGTTAGGTAAAAGGGAGCAAATTATGAGCTTTCCTTATTAAGAATCTAATAGGCGCCTGGGTGGCTCAGCCAGTTGGGTGTCTGCCTTCGGCTCAGGTCTTGGTCCCGGGGTCCCGGGATCGAGTCCCACATCGGGCTCCCTGCAGAGGGGAGTCTGCTTCTCCCTCTCCCTCTGCCTCTCCCCTCTGCTTGTGCTCTCTCTCAAATAAATAAATAAAACCTTAAAAAAAATAATCTAATAGAACGTGAAAATGGGTGCAGTGAATTTTTGAGGGGGATGAAGCGGGCGCTGCTTCCCAAACCTGTCCCAGCAGGCACAGGACTCCTTAGAGCAGCTCTGCAGGTGCAAGGCTCGGTGCCCTGCTGCTCCCCCCACCCCCCCCACCCCCCCCTTCAGGGGGCTCTCCTCACCCACACCCACACCTGTTGCACCTCCTGCCAATGAATGGGGCCTGCCTCTCCAGCTCCCCTTCAGGCTGAGACACGGCCTACAGACTGCAGATCTTTCTTCCCACAGAAACAGGGTTCTCTGCTCCCTTTTTAACTTGGGTGACTTTGTGACCTGTTTTCTAGGCATTTACACAAAAACAGAGACTACCAGCACTCCTGGAAATTGTCGACATTGGCCTGTGTGGGTGAAAAGTGTGATGTCATGTCCATTTTTCTCTCAGCTATCTGAAATCTACTGGCTGTCCTTGGATATTTTCTGATTGGGTCTAGCTCTTTCAGACACTGTCCTCACAGAAATGTGACAATTTGGCCTTTGTTCCTGGTTATGCGTGTCCCCTCCCCCACTACTCTTCCAACCCTTCCCCCCTCCACCATATATGTAACTCTTTTAATAATTGAGTTTAAGGAAGTCCCACTGCAGCCACAGTGGGCTCTTTAAATTTAAAAATTATTATTAAATAGGTAGTAAATACACAAAGTACAAAATCTGAAGAGTAAACAAAAATACACCAAGAAATGTGAGCTCCCACACCCAGCCCCAAGCCACCCAGGTTTCTCCCCAGGATGTCACCCTCAGATGTCATTTTTACCTTCCTAGACTCATTATCCCAAAGCAGTGCTTTTCATGCTTTTCGGAACTCTCCTGCTCAAGAGCCTACAATGGCTCCCTATTCCCATATCGTTCCATCTTCATGCCCCTGACTTCACTCTTCTGCCACTTGCTCACCTTGATGCTAAGTAGGCCAATCTCTCCGTCAAATAAACCACGAGGTTTAGCTCCCCTCCATGTCTTTGCCTCTGCTGCTTCTCCCAGCTGGAATGCCTTTTCCACTCCACCCCTGCTCTGAAGATCCAGCTCCCATCCTCCCCCGCTCAGAGTCTTCATGATGATTCTGGCCTCTTCACCTCCCCTCGGCTGGCTGCCCAGCCCTGACCATCCCCACCACACATTCTGGCCCATTACCCCGTGCCTCCGCCCTTCTAACTGTTTATGTTCTCGTCCTCTCTCTCCAGTGTGCCCACAAGCTGCTCCAGGGTGGGAGCCCTAACGTATCCCTTCTCTGAATCCCACACAATGTCAGGCCTCCCTGGGAACATGATCTCAAACCATCAACTAACACAGTGCCTGACCTCACTGCAGTAACCTCCGTTTTCACAGAGCCGGCGAGGGCATGAGCTCTGGGATGCTCCATCACCTCTGGCTCACAGCCTGCCTTGCATGACGTCGGCAGTCATGCTTCTGATGGCGCTCCTCTGCTGTCACCAGCTGGGTCTCAGCAGAGCCCCACCGGGAATCTCGCCCTGCCCTGGCACTCATGCTTACTGCCGCCAATCTGTAACAGCCACCGTGTCGTCTTTCTCTCCCCACTTCCCTGCTGGCACACCTGTTCCTCTCCTCACCTACCGTTGCTCACCCCCTCTCCAGCCCCCTCCGCATGGCCTCCTGCCACCGCCGGCCTCCCTGGTAACCTGGGCGTGTCCCGGCCAGCAGCTGGGGAGAAAGGGACCCTCTGAGTCCCCGGGCCCCGTGGCACGCAGGTGCTCCCTGCTGCGCAGAGGCCCGTCCTCGTTCCCACCCCAACCGTTGACCCCATGGCTTTCTTGAAAATCAGCAACTCACTCAACAAAGCCAAAGGTCTTGACCACCCGCCCTCCTCCTTAGCCTCTCCTCCCCTTTAGTACGCAGCCACCTCCCTGAGGGTCTCTAGCAGGGGGCCACCCTGGCTCTCCTCCTGGACTTGTCCCACCCTGGCTCCTCCACTCTGCCTGGGCTTGGCTTTCTTGGTGATCTCAGACGCTCAGAGCATCAGTTACTGTCCTGATGAAGATGCTGTAGCTCCACCCACAGCCCCTAAAGCCACTTCTGCAGTCATGCGCCAGACCTAGGACCCAAGTAATGCGCCCACCCCACACTCAGCCCGTCACAGCACAGACCCAGCTTCCCAAGCCAGAGCCGCGCCCGACTCCTCCGTACGCCTGGTGGGGCCACCATCTTCCAGGCACCAACCGTCGGAATTCCTGCCACTTCTGGCCTCTTTCCTGGATAATAATAATATTCATAACCATAATAGCACAGTAACATTTATTAAGCCCCATTCTGAGCCAGTCACAGTTCAAAGCATTTTATTTTTATTAACTTGTTTATACATGTTGCTATTTCTATGCTATTATTACCAACACTATTATTTCTCTACTCTTGTTATGCCCATTCTCCATAGAAGACAACTGAGGCACAGAGAGTTGAAGAGACTTGTCCGAGGCCCGGGAGAGATGAGCTGGCAGGGAACCCCCACCCCCACCATGGGGAGCCCGCCCTCTCAGCTGGAATGTTCGTTAATATGACCACCACACTTCCTCCCGCACCTAGCCCTCACGGCCACTCTGCCACGACCACCACGATTCAGGCCCTCTCTGCTTGGTTGCACTGTTTCATTGTCCACCAACCAGTGTCCCCTTCTCCAGCCTCTTGTCTGTTAATTCCCCATATGCTTTGTCTAACGCAGAGCTCTGCTCAGAAATCCTCAGTGGTTTCCCAGGAAAAAATGACACAAGCCTCTTGGCAACTCTCTCTCAGTATCTTGGCATGGCCAAGCCTGCCAGTTCAGCCCCAGCTCCCTCTATTCACCGATATCTGCTGCCCCAAAGAGGATGACTCTTCCACTCCCTATCCCGCCCTTTACAGCCCTGAGCCTTTACTCTTCCCATCACCCCCTAAAGCCCAGCTCCTGGGCCCTTGCCTCCTGACTGCCAAGGACGTGGTGGGGGACAGGGATCCTTCTGGATACTCCATAGCCTCCTTAGTCAGCACTGCTGCTCCTAACAGTGTCTGGATCCTAGCTTTTGTTTGTGATACAGGCCCAGCTCTGACCCTGGCTCCCGAAGTGAACCCAATCCTTGGTCCAGTTCTCCTGGGATGGGAGATGGAGGCTAACAGTATAACCCTCGGAGTCTGAAGACCCTGATTTGAATCCCAGCTCGACTGCTTCTTAGCAATGGGACCTGACTTCTCATAGTCGCTGTCTCTAAGCAAGTGGTAATGACACCCTTGTGCGAGGCCCATCGTGAGGGTGTGAGGAGGTGCTACACGGAAAATGCCGAGCCCAGCGCTGATGCTACATATTACCATTCAAGACAAGTGACAGATAGACAGATGGTCCCCAAGGAAGAGGCGCTCTACATCAGGGCTGTTCTGGTTCTGCTACATGATATGTAACTTACCCACTGTACAGTCTACAGGGTACTTACTCGGTTCTCTCTGTGTTTCTGCCACATTTCAGACAACCTACAAACAAAGGAATTTGCAACTCAGTTAAAGGACTGAAAAGCAAAGCTGAAATCTGCAGTTACAGCCTGCCTGATGGGAGACCTGAATCTGGAACACTCTAAACCACACCTGTCAAGTTGGTCTTCCTGCTCTTCCAAATGCTTAAGTTAAACTAACTACAGAGGGGGTCCAAAGAGGTGTTCTCAAAACTGCTCATCAGATGACAGAAAAAGAAAACCAAACACTGAACAACAATGGCTATTTCTGCAGCAGCTCATGCATAAGGCTAAAGATGTAGGGCAGGCTCGGATGGCGTGGGCCAGCACTGCCCAGGAATATGTGAGCCACAGGGGTAATTTAACAATTTTAGCAGTCACCTTACAAAGGAAAAAGAACTGGGTGAAATTCATTTTCAAAATGTTTTAATTTTGAAATTAATTTTAATGTTTAATTTGGACACTTTAATAATTTTCAAAATACTTTATTTAGTAAGCCCAACGTGTCAAAAATATTATCATTTTAACATGCAATCAAAATAAACATTACTAATGAGATATTTTGTGGCCCTTTTCAAGTATTAAGTCTTATAAATTCAGTGTGTAATTTCTATTTCAGCACATCTGTTTGGACCCCCACGTTTCAAGGGTTCAACGGCCGCAGGTGGCTCATGGCTACCATTTTGGACAGCGCCGTTTTGGACATTAAGATATGGCTTCCGCACACGTACCCATCAGTGTCCTCCCATAAAAGGCATCAGCCCTTGTCTGGAGCCAGACTAGCGGTCCAGCAGCCTAGTCCACAGGCTCGACTGAACTTACCGTGGTGTCTGTCAACTACAATTCACCGCGGCAGCTGCTTACGTTCCCCTGTCCCCCTCAGAAGGCTCCGTGCCAAATGCCTCACCCTTTCCCAAGTTATGGCTTTACGATTGTGAAGCTGGCTCAAGTAATTTTTTTCAAGACAATTTTTTTTTTTCAAGTTATACAGAGCTACCGGTACTGCCCATGGGAGTAACTTTCTCTCCACTGAGTGAACTTTTTTTTAAAAGCTAAATGAACTGACTGTTTTGGAATTACATGGGCACTCAGTACCACCTTTTTTTGGCTCAGGTATTCTGGTGACAGACCCACAAGAACTCTGAGTGGAAAATGATTTTGGTTTCTGGGGACCAATCTGTTATGGAGACGATTAACAATGATGCTGCTATTTGGGGATTAAAAATAATTTTTTACAAGAACATTGCCCCAATATTTTACTCATTGGTAATGAAGCCTCAAAACTTTCTTCAGCTGATTTTTCTATCTTATTTAGAGGAGAGTCAGCTGACTTGTAATCTACTACCTAGGGATCTTTGTGGTATTTGCAACCTGTAATACGGACACAGTATTCCTGAGACGCCATATTCTAGTGACAATGTGCAAACAGTAGTCTAGGACAGCAATGACGGACAGAACTTTCTGCAATGATGGAATTCTTCTCTATCTGGTCCGTCCCATTACGGTAGCCGCCGGCTCTCTGTGGCTACCGAGCACTTCATATGTGGATAGTTCAAATGAAGAAAGAAATTTTAAATTAAATTTAATGAATTTGATTTTATATTTAAACCACTCCACGTGGCCAGTGCCTACGGTACTGAGCAGTGCAGGTCTAGGGAACGTGAAATCTAAGTTAGTCCAAGACGTGAATGTGAAATGACATGGGTCCTACACACCATCACGTGGCTGAAAGCTGACTCTTCCGCATTCCCTGTGGCAGTGACAAATCAGTCTTGCAAAGAGCCTTCTGGAGAAAGCGGATATGGAAAGTGTCGGGGCTGCAAGAACATCTGGTCTTCACATTTACAGCCTGGATCCTGGTCTGTGTCCCCTGGGGCTTGAGGAGGGGCTTCTTGTCCCCAGGAAAGAACAGGATCGGGGGCAGGTTACCCATTCTCCAGGGCACATGGGCTGCCTTCCAGGCTGGCCCACATCTC
Organism: Leptonychotes weddellii; assembly: GCF_054177405.1. NCBI lineage: Eukaryota > Metazoa > Chordata > Mammalia > Carnivora > Phocidae > Leptonychotes > Leptonychotes weddellii. The sequence continues at coordinate 89,882,511 of NC_138372.1, forward strand.
TAAGGAAGCAAGGATGGCTCAGGAAGACAGTGCAGGTAATAGCAGGTCATTATGACCCACTCCCAAGTCACCAAACCCCAACAACAGCTGCCTTTTCCCCGGGACCTCCTTTTGGGCTAGAAGACGTGGAAAGTACGGCCCTGGCAGCCAAGAGCAAGTGGTCTTTTGCAAAATCCAGCTTGGAGACCAGAGATATAATATCTGCTGAAGCAGACCACAAGTAGAAGGAGGCCGGGGAACATCCATCTGTGTTTCCATGTCTGTAAAGCCCCCTATGGCCTGAGGATTCCTTCTGCCCTTAAGATCATGCAAAATCTTGGCAAACCTGGCAGACCCAGCAACCTCGGACAACAAGGAACACAAAACGAAACAAAAGGCTTGGTTTTCTTCCAAACGCTTAAAATTCCAAACTTTGCTTTAGTCTCTAAACTATTAATTTTCTGGCCTTTGAAAACCCAATTTGAGTTTGAAAACTTATTTTTTTGAAAGAAAGTATACATACCTTTTCTAAACAGCAAAAAAAATGCCACTCCTGCTACAAGGACTACTGCTGGTAAAATCACAAAATTGTGCCTTGACTGCCCTGTAAAAAAAAAAAAAAAAAAAAAAAGGAAGCCAGTGAGAAAGAAAGAAACAGCCAGACTGATCAAAACAGAGATCCAGGTGACTCTCCTTATTTGCAGATTCCATATCTGCAATCTACCTACTTGCTAAAATATATGTGTCCTCCCCACGTCAATGCTCACAGCACGTTCACGGTCCCTAGAGGACACGTGCAGCAGGATGGTGAAAAATCTGATGGCTAGTGATCAAAAACCTCCCAAAAAACAAGAGTCCAGGGCCTGATGGATTCCCTGGCGAATTCTACCAAACATTCAAAAAAGAAATAACACCTATTCTACTGAAGCTGTTTCAAAAAATACAAACAGAAGGAAAATTTCCAGACTCATTCTATGAGACCAGCATTACCTTAATCCCCAAACCAGGCAAGACCCCATCAAAAAGGAGAATTTCAGACCGATATCCCCGATGAATATGGATTCCAAAATGCTCAACAAAATCCTAGCTAATGGGATCCAACAATACATTAAAAGGTTCATCCACCATGACCAGGTGGGATTTATCCCCGGGATGCAAGGGTGGTTCAACATTCACAAATCAATCAGTGTGATAGAACACATTAATAAGAGGAGGGAGAAGAACCATATGGTCCTCTCAATTGATGCAGAAAAAGCATTTGACAAAATACAACATCCTTTCCTGATTAAAACTCTTCAGAGTATAGGGATAGAGGGAACATTCCTCAAGTTCGTAAAATCCATCTATGAAAAACCCACAGCAAATATCATCCTCAATGGGGAAAAGCTGAGAGCCTTTCCCTTAAGATCAGGAACACGTCAAGGATGCCCACTCTCGCCACTATTGTTCAACATAGTACTAGAAGTCCTAGCAACAGCAATCAGACAACAAAAAGAAATAAAAGATAATTCAAACTGGCAAAGAAGAAGTCAAACTCTGTCTTTTCACAGACGACATGATACTT
>NC_138372.1:89884553-89933585 GCF_054177405.1 Leptonychotes weddellii
AAAAATCTGATTGCTAGGTGCGCACGTCCCCAGCTGAGGCCAAACAAGGCAACGCTCTTGTTCTTGAGTCCTCTCCTCTAAGGTAAGCAAGTGTCCTATTCCTGGTCTGTGTACTGCCACACTTTTGTCGCTTTTTGTTGGCTATTTCATTGTCTAAAATAGCCCCAAACACAGTGCCAAAGTGCTGTGTAGCGTTCCTAAGTGCAAGAAGGCTGGGATGTGCCTTTCAGACAAAATGTATGTGTTAGATATGCTTCATCTAGGCGTAAGTCATGGTGCTGTCGGCCGGGAGTCCAATGTTCATGAAATCAACAATACATATATAATAAGGAGTCTTTAAATAGAAACACACACAAAAAGGTTATTTATTGATTTCTTGCCAAAAATGTGACCAGAAGCTTGCAGGAACCTAACCCTGCATGTCCCAGAAGCAACATTCAGTATTCACTAATTCCGTATTCACGGTGACTTTATGACACACGACTACCACAAATCAAGAGAACCGACGGTATTTATAAATAAACTTACCCGCACAAGGTTGATACATAGCAAGCCCAGTGTTATTTATTAAAAGATGCAAATATTACACTAGAAGTGTTGTTCTCAGCTAGCCCACACTACCTGTGGAAGCTGAACTTAGCAGCGTGTGTCTGGTAGGGCAATTTGGCAGTAGCGTTACAAGTGCTCAGTAAAAACGTCTGACATAAAGCAGCCAGACACTGTGCTGGGTGACACGCCCATAGTCTCACTGAACCATTACAACACTCAGAGAGTGCTTTAACCTCTTGGTGCCTCGGCTTCCTCAAGGGGTAACTGTAAATGGGATTGATAAATATGCCTATCTCACAGGGCAGTTGTGAGCATCAGTTAACACCCTTGAGGACAGCTATTAGCTATCACCATCAAGCTACTGGGGAGATGCCATTGGTACCTCTACTAACATCCTTTGACCCTGCAAGTCCATTTCTAAGATGTTAACCTACAGAAACCATCAGTGATGTGCCCTTCCCCTCCCTCCAAAAAAGGCACAAAGATATTTACCGCAGCTTTCCTGACAGTATCAAAAAGCTAAAACAACCTACGTGTCCTCAACGGAAAAGTACGACATGTTTATAAGGTGGACTCCATCCAGCTACTAAAAATACAAAGGCAGAATACTTAAGCATATGGCAAAACGATCACAATGCCCTGCTAAGGGAAGGATGGGGTCACCAACGGCAAACACTGAGGGTTAAAAGAAAAAGGGAGAGGCTGGGGAGGGAAGAGAGAAAGTGAATGAACAAATGAGAATGAGAATGTGAACACACACCCTTTCCTCTTATTCGGAACACAGGTGGGTTAGGACAAACAGAAAGTCACCCACCTGTATGATCTGAGAAGCCCCGGGCCAGAAACTGCTAGTTAGCTCCCTGTAACGCCCCCTATCCATTCGCCTCTCTTTAGTAACAGAATTCAGATTTTCAGCTGGGCATACTATCACTCCACTCAAAGATTAATTCCTCAGCCTTTCTTGCAGCTAGGTTTGACCACGTGACTAAGTGTTGGACACTGAGCTGAAGGAAGGGTTGTGTGGGATTTCTCCAAAGTCTCCCTTTTCTGGATCCTCCTGCCTGAAATAGTGGGGAAGGCAGGAGGAACCGGGCTGCTGCTGGGTCTCTGACAACTTCATGAAGCAGCAGTATGCCCAGCGCTGCCTACCTGGGAGATATATAGATATATAGTTAATGTGAAAGAAGTCATCTACATTTTTACGCCACCGATATTTTAAAAAAAAAATTTTTTTTTTTTAAACAGCTGAATCTAACAGTACTTGATCCAGTCCCTTCTAAAAACCTTTGTCCCAGGGATGATGCCAGATGCTGCCACCACTCTGGGAGGGCAGATACTCAGGGGAGATGACACTGACAGTAAAAGAAGCTCTTCAGTCTGCTCCTTTTCTCTTCCCCTGGCTCCTGAGATGCCACCATGCTAGAGTTTTCTTCCTGCCTCCCTGGAGGTCCTTCTCGGTCTTCTCCTCTGCTGGACGCTCATCCTCTCAACAGCCTCTAAATGCTGGAGTTCCCGAGACTCGGTCCCTGTCCCTTCTGCTCACTAGGTGGTCTCACCTAGTCCCACGGCTTTAAATGCCGACTGTATGCTGATTCTGCCCACACTTAACTCCTCCCGTGTGAACGACTCACCAGAGACCTAGACTCGTAGATCAAAGCGCCTTACCTGACGTCTCCATTTGAAATCTAACGGGCATCTCAAACATGCCCCAAACCAAACTTCTTATATCCTCCACACACCTGCTTTTCTGCTTTCTAGTCTCAGTAAATGGTGACACTGTTCATCCAGTGGCTTGAGCCAGAAATCTGGGGGTCATTTGCACATTTCTTATTAGGGACCCTTCTCCCCCACTCAAACCATTAGGAATTCTTGGGGCTGTATTTTCAACATGTACCCTAACCTGAACCACTTCTCCCAATCTCTGCTGCTATCACGGTCTTCCGAGATACCATAACCTCTGGCTGAGACCCAGAGTTTCTAAATTGGGTGCATAAACCCCAGAGAGTACATGAAATGACCAGTGAGGTGCAAAAAAGCGAGAATCTCTACTTACATTTGCTACTTATATCAGTCTTTAAGTTTTTCCGATTTCCTCTATGTTTTAAAATGGTACAAGTTAGGGGCACCTGGGTGGCTCAGTCAATTAAGCGTCCAACTCTTGGTTTTGGCTCAGGTCATCATCTCATGGATCGTGAGATCGAGCCCCGCATTGGGCTCTGCACTCAGTAGAGAGTCTGCTTGAGATGTCCTCTCTCCTTCTCCCTCTGCCCCTCCCCCAACTTGCACATGTTCTCTCTCTTTCTCTCTCTCTCTCTCAAATAAATAAATCTTTAAAAATAAAATAAAATGGTACAAGTTATATTCACTGTGGTAGAAGCCTCTAGTGGTCCCCATACCCAACCTCCCCATTTTCCTTTGGTAATAGAACCCCTGTGTTTTAAGTGGGTGCATGGCCAGCCAGCTAAGGAGGACATTTCCCAGCCTCCCCCAGCAGCCGTGGCCGTGAACTCAGTCTGGCCAAGCTGCTGGCACTGGAAGTGATGCATGCCGCACTGGGTGGATCTTTAAAGGGAAGGACTGTGCTCTCTCCTCTCTCTTCCCACTTGCTTTGAGGCAAATAGAGATATGAACCCCTGTTTGACTCCAGAGAGCACAATTTTTTTTTTAAAGATTTTATTTATTTGACAGAGAGAGACAGAGCGAGAGAGGGAACACAAGCAGGGGGAGTGGGAGAGGGAGAAGCAGGCTTCCCGCTGAGCAGGGAGCCCGATGCAGGACCCCAGATATAGGTCTCCTATGTCAGCACGACTCTGGGATTTATTTATTTATTTTTAAAGATTTTATTTATCTAACAGAGAGAGCGCACACAGGTAGGCGGAGCGGCGGGCAGAGGCAGAGGGAGAAGCAGGCTCCCCGCTGAGTGGGGAGCCCGATGTGGGGCTCGATCCCAGGACCCTGGGATCATGACCTGAGATGAAGTTAGACGCTTAACCCACTGAGCCACCCAGTTGCCCCAGCATCACTCCAGGATTTAGATGACCTAAGAACTACCTAGCAATGTTTCTCAAACTTTCACAAAATCTATAATGCAATATGAACTATTAGTTTGGGTGGGGGGAAATGGAAAAGAAAGACGAATCACCATTATTGCATAACAAAGAGAGTTTGTTTGCAAATTAACAATCTCTTATCATCAATGAGAGGGATGTGATCAAGACAATCTTTTCTCAAGGTATCTACAGGGAAGGGCATCTTATTTGGACATTCAATTCCAATGGTAAAGGTTAAATGAAAACCTATGCAAGGGCAAAATGCTGGAAAATTTCTTAAAATATTCCATATAAATCTATAGAGGATCTTCTTCAGAAATTGTTTCCTTCAAGCATTTGACTCTTGGGACACAAGAAGCTTTTCAAGATTTCAACTTGCTCGTTCATTCTGCACACAATACCTTCTTTTTCTTGTTGGTTATGTGAATCACACACAGGCCAAAGCCAAAATAGCACACTGCTTTTGTTTCTTGTTCCCATGATAAGGCAACTATCTGCTAGCATGCAAACTGCATTTCCACACCTTGGATATGGTATAACACCTTGGCTATTATGCAACACCCACTAAGTGGAATTAAGAAAGAAGTGTTTGCTCCAAGCATAACAATTGTCATTGACTTTGCAGCTGGCTTTCAAATCTTCTGGATAATTGTGTGACTTGCACGAAGGGTGCCTCCCTGAGTGGTACCACTGTGGGTTTGGTCTTTTTTCTGCCTTTAGGGACCAAAACCATCAGTTAAGAACCGGAACTCATTTTGCACTTCATCTGGAAGTATTTGTTTGTTTTACCCAGGAAGTCACACTGCTTAGTCTGAAAATGATAAAATGAACTTAAGGCCTCCATGTCATTATCTGAAAATTTTCAGGGTGCCTTGGGTGGCTCAGTTGGTTAAGCGTCTGACTCTTGATCTCAGCTCAGGTCTTGATCTCAGGGTGGTGAGTTCAAACCCCATGTTGGGCTCCACCCTGGGCATGGAGCCTACTAAGAAAAGGAGAGAGGAGAGAGGAAAGAGGAAAAAGGAGAGAGGAGAAATGAAAGAGGGGAGAGAGGAAAGAGGAGAGAGGAAAGAAAATTTTCAAAAAAGGACAGTACATCGGAGACTCAGGGAGAAGGGCTCACTAATCAAATATAATTCAAGGTTTTCTATATTCATTATATTGACTAATTGCCTTTTTCTGTTTCAGTTACTTGTTCAGAAAAAATTGATTCACAGAATCACCCTATCGCTGCCCAAGGAGACTCAAAGAGTCTGTGTTTGCCCTTGGATCTGGTTCACTATTTACAATTAGGATACTGTTCTGCACTATACGTGTTCACAATTGTCATCTCTTCTTTTATGTTCTAATGATCCACTTTCAAATTACCAATCCTTTTGTCTGTAAACTGGGAATCTAATGTAAAAAAAACCCCGATAATAAAAATTGCAAATTACAAAGGTACATGATAGTTAAACAAAATAAAAGGACCACAGCCAAGACAGATTGTCATGCTATTCACGGAGTCGCCTATAGACAAATGTACCTAGTGCACATTCTTGGAGCACAAGTGCAGCCTTTAAGAACACAATGGTTATTAAGAACATTACAAAGTACTGTTGTGAATAGTTAGGAGCATGGGCTCCGGAGCCCGATGGCCTGACTTCAAAACCAGGCTCTGCCCCTTACTATCTGTTGACCTGAGGCAATCAATCACACTAAACTCCCTGTGTCCGGGTTTCTCCCCATAAAATAAGGATCATAGTGACTAGTACCCAACTCATACAGTTGGGGGAAGATTGAATTACTTAACAAATGTATGAGAACGGTGCTTGACACAGAAAAGGCTAAGAAATGTTATCTGTATATCTGTAACGCAGTGTCTGTGAACACCATACCTCATTTTACATTTCAGACTTGTGAAATGCAAGTCAGCATCTCTGGTTTGAAATTCCGGAACCATCCATGGTCCCTGGGCCCCACCTGTATAGAGTATCCCCGCCATGACACACTGGGTTGTTTACTCACCGTTTGGGACACAGGTTGCTAAAGCAAGCGATGATGTCTGTTTGGACAATGGGTTGCTAACAATACACTGTATTTCCTGTGAGAGATCATTTTTCTTCTTAATCAACACTTCAGATGGATCGGAGCTATTTTCACACAGTGCTGAAAAGCAATTCCATGAGTAGTTTAAAAATTCTGTGTGGTTGTAAGATTCCGGGATCCTGCAACGGACTGTAATGTCTTCAGCAGTCGAGGTGCAATTTAGTGTTGGAGATGGAAGAGGATCTGGATAAAAGAAATGTAGTATTTAGAACAGGAAAGAGTAACATTTAGGCTCATCGTCTACAAAGGTATGAAGAGCTCCCAACTTCCTTATGAGCTGGAAAAGACAACCACCTCCTTGAGCACCCAGGGGAGAGAACTCTCTCTTCTTCTGGGTCAGATCTACCTGCTCAAATTCAGAATATACGCAGGCACCAAACCCCTTATCCTCAATTCAGAAAGCCAAGAGTTTCCACAGGATAGCGGCAAAGTCACTTAGCTCCAAATCCTCATCTGAGTTGACATGAGGATTTAACAGTTTTTATTTTTCTCACTTACTTCATTTTTATTTCTTTATTTTTTAAGTAAGCTCTACACCCAACGTGGGGCTTGAACTCATGATCAAGAGTTGCATGCTCTACTGACTGAGCCAGCCAGGTGCTCCGTATTTTTCTCACTTACTTCAAATATTCATTATCCTGTTGTACTGAAAATATTCTTGTGCTTGAGTATAAGGTGGTCCTCAAAACTAAGTGGGCTGCTTCTTAACATATGTAGAGGAAATAGTTTATACTACCTTTCTAAAATCTAAAAGTGTTTAATTCCAAGAGATATCTGACTTACAATATTTGCAAAGCATGCGGTAGAGCCGTGCCGAGAGCAGGTTCTGCTAATAGGCAGAGTAGGGGATGACACCTGTCACAGACCTGTCAGTCTAGAGGCCTCAGGCCCAATCTTTCTCTAGCAAGTGCCCCCTATTGGCTACAGCAGCCTGAACCTGCAAGGATGGGTTAAGAACCACAATGCTAGTTTATCCCATTAGACATTTGTGCATTTGTTCATTCATATGCCTTCTTGCATCTCTACTTTGCCTCAACAACTAACCATAAGAAATTCGAGAAAACATGTACAAATATATGGACTCTCCAGAAAATGGACATGGCAGCATTTGGATAATAAAATTTCAATGCTTTATGAACATCTACAAAAAAGCAAATTAAAGGAAAGTAACGTTCATTGAGATGCTATAATACTATGCTGCTATTTAGAACAGTATTTTCTAAGGCAAAGGAATGCTTATAATCTAATTATTAATCTAAAATAATCTAAAAACTGAAAACATTCAACTCTTTCCCCCTATCTTCTCTAGACTTCCTTCGCACTCAGTTAAGTAACACACCTGGTTAGAGACCTGAGTCACCCATGACTTCCCTTTCTGGTTGGGACTTCTTCACCTGTTAGGTTTAATCAAATTCACATAACTTGTTACATGTTGCCTGAAAGCAAGCAATGGAAACCTTTCTCCAAATTAAATTGTAAGCAACAGACCAATAACTTTCAAAAGAGTGAAGAGTTGCTCTCGTTGACTCGAAGTTGGCAAGCCCGGAATCCTCCTCTCTAAGCCTCCTCGGGTCCATCCTGCCTACCACACACCCACAGCAGCCCCAGGAAGCACCTCCCAGCAGCCCCGAGTTTCTCCGTGCACTTGAGAAATGGAATGGATGGTTCTAGATTCTGCTTGTACCTATGCCTGCCTCTGCAACTAAGCTGGGCATTTCTCAGGGGCCTGAAACCGAGCTTTCTAGTTCCTTGGAGTTGTTCCACAGAAGCATTTCTCAAATATCAATGGGCACAAGAAATCACCAGGGGTGTGTGTTAAAAATACAGATTCCTGGGCCCCACCACCCCAGATGATTCTGATGTGGATGCTCCCTGTGTTCTGTCACAGATTCTAGTTTAGTGATCTAGTTTGGCCAACGTCTAGCATTTCGTTCAACACTTTCTGAACTCAACAGAGGTGCCTCATAAGACCCCTCAGACTGTACATCTTTGGAGGGTAAAGACTAGATACTCCTCACCTCTTACCCATGGCGCCTGACCCAACACAAGGCTCACAGGTGGCTCCTCAGTAAGGAGAATGTATGTTGGACAGAAGGAGGGATGGGTGGATAGATGGATAAATTCAGGGAGACGGTTTCAAATTACTCTCTCCACTGTATAAAAGGTAAACTCTTCAATCAGCTCCCCTCTGAAAAGGAAGGGTGAGGTGGCCAAGAGCCTTGACTCAGGAGCCTGACTGCCTGGGTTCACACCACAGCCTTACCAGGAAGAGCCACTTGCCCTCGGCCAAGTTACTGAATCCCCCTGTGGCTAGGTGTCCTCTCCTGTACAACAGGGAAACAAGCAGTGCCTCCCCTCCACGGTGGAGGTGAGGATGAAATGAGGTGATACAGGTAATAACGGACATAGGGATTAACATGCACTGCCTGGCATGGTCACGTCAGCTGTAATAGAGCACATGACGAGAAGGCAAGGCCCCCCACAAGTGTGCGTTACACAACCAGGGTTGGGAGGTGTGGGCTTCCGCTCTATGTAACCTTGGCCCACAGCTCTTGTGGTAGATTAAGAAATCATCCAGCCCAGGCCTCTTGTTCTACAGATGGAGAGACCCATTGCTAAATCTGTCTCGTTTTCATCTGTCAAATGGAATGTAATACTCTACAAGATTGGAAAGGTCTAGTGGAGTATGAACATAATTTGAAAGGGCCTACGTGGAAGAGCTAGTATGATTTTCCGTGTTTTCAGAGCTCATTTAACTATCCAAAAGCTCTTTCTGGGGGTCTCACTACAGCACAGTTGCCAGATAGCCATTCTGGAAGAGCCTATCCCGCTCACAGGAAAGTATGCAAACCTTCCTGCAGCATCTGGCTCAGAGCTTCTACAACTCAGATCTTTGTGTCTAGAATCCTCATATTCTTTCACTGCCCACACAACTTCCCACAGCGTTGTAACAAATATTAGTTACATCTCTACCTTAAGCAGCATGAAACTGGCAGGAAATGTATTTACTTCATCCTTAAGACAACTTAGTCAATTTACAATGAATGAATTCAGGGGCACTACTCTGTAAGATTGAGAACTGCTTATACAGATCTGACGATATTTGTGTATTTCTCTTAACTTTAAGAAAAAGTCATACCACTTCAGATCATTTAAGGATAGAATAGTTAATTCTAATTATATGAACATCACCATCTTCAATGCAACTAACAAAAGAAAGAACTAAAAAACATTGACGGTGGAAATTTGAAGGGGATTTTGAGGGAAGAAAGAAACCAAATACCAATTTACACACAGAAGGAAGTAGATGGCCTAAATTGAGGGGGTGCCAGGAAATCCCCCTGTCTAAAATACCTTTCTAAAAATCTCCCATTAGGCCTGGGGTCTCTGGAAGATCACCAAGTCACTTAGGTATTAACATACCCCAAAGGAAGTAGGCCTTCCTCATTTAAAAAAAAAAGTATGACCAATCATTTTGTCATTCAAGTGTGAAATCCTGAGTCATCTTATGTCTTTTTATAACCAAAATCTAAATCGCTTGACTCTTTCTTAGAAGTATCTTCTCTCTTTCCTTTCCCAACATCTACTAGCAACATCTGTCTCCCTAGAAGATCACAGTAGCTTCCAACCTAGTGTCCCCTCTGTCTAATCCACCATCACTACCTACCATCTGATTAATCATCTGAAAATAGAGTTCATCAAGTCACTTCTTTGCTCCAGTATCAGATCCAGTGGCTCCCCACTGCCACAGGCTAAAATCCAGACTCTCAAGCCAGGACTGGAGGTCCCACATTCAATGCTGCCCAGATCAGTGCCTCCTGATCAAAACTCACCTCCTCTGGACTCTGCTGCTTGGCGGGTCTTTGCTAACTAGGCTATTCAGTTGGTCTGACTCCTGAAATCAAGCACCTTAGTTGAGTGACCATGAAATTTTAAAAATCAAATTATTCTTAAACATCTCATCAAGTTTAAAAAGATAAACGTATTCAAAAGTTTGAACTCAGTTTTACAAACTCTATAAAAGGGCTCTTAAAATGCATTCCATTGTTATCTAAATTTGAAATCAATCTTTTTAGTTGCTGGCTCTATAAACAGCCAGATCCCCAAACTACGCATTTTAAAAATTCTGCTTCTCCAAAGGCATCCACCGGTTCTTCCAATGGGATGCCTGCACACCTTAACAAGCCTCACTCTTCTCAATGGAGTTGATCATCTTCTGGACAAACCAGCCACCCAGTCTGAGAGCCCCCATTTCTGTCAACTGCACCTCCGACCTCCCAGTCACCTGGTTCGATTCCTTCCATTGCTATAATAAATATTTATTGAATGCCTAGTACCTACTGAAGTCCCTTGCTGGGCTCTGGGGCTACAATGATGAACAAGAGAGAAATTCCCTCTTCCTTCCAATGTCTCCAGCAGACCAGGCAGGTGAACTGGTGAATAACAGCTATTCATCCAGCTCCTCACTCCATCTTGTCCCACTGAGACTGCCTCAAATGGGACTTAGAGCTCAGATTTGAACTTCTACACTGGACTTTCTGCCTCTTCTCCATTCCCTGCAAACTATCGTACACACTTTGTTACCAGTTGGATCTTTCTAGAACACCTCTGGCATAGAGTAGGGAGGGCTAGAATGACACCCTCTTCTAGGAGAAAACAAGTGAAACTGGGACCCCACAGAGGTGTGACATGGGTAAAGGTTCAGCTGGGAATGCTGGTGGGTAGCACAGAAAAGGCAGACAAAGTCAAGGGCAACACTAGGATGCCTGAGAACAGAAAGAGGTGATCATGGATGCCAGCTCTCATACAGCCTTACACTGTCGATCTTAGCTTTAACTCAGAGTGAGACGGGGCCACTAGAAGGTTCTAAGCTGATGAATGACATGCTCCAACCTCTGTTTTAAGATCACTCTGGCTGCTTCTGTTTAAAAATAAACTGTGGTCATCATATATGTAAGTCAAACCATTACGCTGTACACCTCAAACTTATACAGTGATACAGGTCAATTATGCCTCAATAAAACTGGAAAAAAATGAAATGTAATTAAATTTGTAAATAACACAAAATGTCTCCTGTAAGGGGCAATGGTAGAAGCTGGGTGCCCAATCAGGCGGCTGCTGTAGTCCTCCAGATGAGGATGAAGGAGCCTTGGAACAGCCCCAGAGGAAGTGGTGAGAAGTGGTCAGATGCTGTAAAACCAGCAAAATTTCCTGGTGGGATAAACACAGTGTTCAAGAGAAAGAGGAAGAGAAACATGGGGTCAGGATGACATCAAGGTTTTAGCCCGAGCAACCAAAAAGAAGGCACTGCTGTTAACCAAGCTGGGGGAAAGATCTGGGGAGGAACAGGATTTAAGGGAGAGTTGATGAGCTCACTTTGGGACCTGTGATTTGAGAGGCCCATCAGATAGATATCCGAGTGAAATACAGAGAAGTGGTAAGAAACACACATAAGGAGCTCAGTGGGGCTCCAGGTGAGAGCTCTCAATCTGTGCATTATCAGCATCAAAATAATATTTAAAACCCCCGAACCCAGAACGAGCTCACCCAGCTGGGTGTGAATGCAGGCAGAGAAGGGTGGCTCAAGCCTTCATGTCTCCAATGCTTGCAGGTTGGCAAGATGAGGGAACCAGCCAAGGAAGCTGAGAAGGAACAGTTAGTGAGCTAAAAGAAAACCGGAATAGGGTGGTGTCCTGGATGCCAAGAGAAGGTTGTGTTTCAGAGGAGAGAGTGATCAGCTATGTCAGATGCTGCTGAGTGGCCAAGAAAGATGTGGTGGAGACAGCATGAATGGATCACTGGCTTCATTAATGAGGAGATCAAGAGTTCTGGTACAGTGATGGGATGAAAGCCTGTTTGGGGTGGGTTAAAAGTAAACAGAGAAAAGGAGTTAGAAAGCAAACATGGACAACCCTTCAGGGAGATTTTCTACAAACTCAAGATGGCAAGTGGGTGGTAGCTGGAAGGGTGGAGGGGGCGATGAGTTTCTCAGCAGCCACAGTGTGTGAGCACGGAACATGCAGCACATCGGCCTGGACCGGGTTGCACAGGCCAGAGGAGTATGGCCCATTTAAAAAGGAGCAAGGATGGGGCACCTGGGTGGCTCAGGTCATGATCCTGGGGTCCTCCCTCTCCCTCTGCCCCTGCTTGTGCTCTCTCTCTCTCGCTCTTTCTCTCACATAAATAAATAAAATCGTTAAAAAGTAATTTAAAAAATTAAATTAAAAAAATTAAAAGGAGCAAGGAAACTAAGCAAGTCTTCCAATGTGTGAGCCCAGTGAGTGAGCACATTCGGGGCTGCCTAAGGAGGACAGGGGGCGATGCAAGGTGAAGGGGTGGCAGATTTGGCAGAGCAGGGGACATCTGGCATGACATAGTGGAGGGCTTAGAATGAGTGGTAATAGACATGTACCTATGAAACAAATAATACATTAGATGTTTAAAAAAAAAAAAAAGAAGATAGTAGGAAGGGAAAAATGAAGAGGGGGAAATCGGAGTGGGAGACCAACCATGAGAGACTATGGACTCTGAAAAACAAACTGAGGGTTCCAGAGGGGAGGGCGGTGGGGGGATGGGTTAGCCTGGTGATGGGTATTAAGGAGGGCACGTACTGCATGAATCACTGGGTGTTATACGCAAACAATGAATCATGGAACACTACATCAAAAACTAATCATGTAATGTATGGTGACTAACATAACATAATAAAATAAAATTTAAAAAATAAATAAACAGAATGAGTGGTAATGACAACTTCTAGGTTCTATCCATGGGGAAAGGTGCGGGGGGCGGGGGGTGGATGGAAGACAAGACCATCACGAGAGATCAGGGACACAGAAGCCAGGATATTAGAATTATATACGTAAATATTATAACCACTAAGAATTATGACAGCAGGAACATCAGAAACAGCAAAAGTGAGCCAGGCATTCCAGTGATCCAGAAATGTTGGGATGTATCCACGGGCCTATAGATGACAAGGAGAATGACCTGGAAGCATCGATGGGAAGTGTGGAGGAACCTGGACTCTATCTCCAGTTCCCGTGTAAAGTGATACAGGAGAGAAAAAAATCCACCTCCTGGGGTGCGGTGCAGGTGCAAGCAGGCACTCTAATTTCTAGAGCATCACCTCTCAGTGGAGCTCAGAGTTCTGAGTTCACTGCTGCCACTACATCCCTTTCCAGAATATTCCTAACAAGACAAGTGATGCTGCTGGCAGCAGCCCCGCCCAGCTGGGGTCGCTCCCTCCACCTCGGTCACATCGTCTCCTCACTCAGAGGATGACGAGGGGACAGACATTTGCTCCTCCTGTGTGCCTGACAGCCTACGAGACCGAATTCTCTCATTTCTCAGAAACCGTTCATTTGTGTTCGTCTCTTAAAATAGTTGGAAAGTTGCCATTTTAAATAAACCAATTTATGGGATACTCACCAATCACAGTCAGAGTGAACAAGATGTCACCAAAGCTCGGAGATTCGATTCTATACTCAGCTTCATCCGATGATGTCAGATTGAAGATGGTAAGGCTTCCTGACATGGTGTCTAAATGAACTCTACCTACAAAAGGTGGGAAAATGTGGACGGGAGAGTCTGCTTCCCATTCGATGACTTTATCCTTACTTTTTGTCCACATGATCTCTGTAAAGGGTACGGACCTTGCTACAGAGAAAGTTATGCTCTCGTTCACAATTCCAAACATCCTCTGGGGATCACAGCTGATGGAGTCTAGGAGGGAAAAAGAAATTGGTTAGGAAAACCAACACGACTTTATGGAAAATAGAAAACCATCCTCCAAGATGCTCTTTGGGGGGGAAAAAAGTTAAATTTAGCAGTAAAAATGATTCATTGGCTACTTTTCACACGAAGCAGATAAACTGCTGATGGCAAACACAGCAAGCAGGACATGTTTGACCATGCGGAGTTTACTCTCTAATGGGGGCACTGGGGCCCACATAAATGCAAGAAGCGGATTCAACTTCGATGGAGCACCAAGTCCCTGCTAGGGGCTGTGGGCACGGCTGCCAACATGACAGCCAACCAGACAGGTGTCACTCCAGGCCCTCAAGAAGCCCCACTGTGTAGGGAAGACAAAGCAGGCCCGGGGAGCCACGTCCTCGAGGGCCTTCCCCAGGAAGTCATGCTGACACACCACAGAAGCCATCACCCAAGGGCTGGGGGAGCGGGGGAGGAGAGGCAACTGTATTGATAGAGGAAGCGGAGCCTCCCCCAAAAAAAGGAAGCCCTGAGTTGAGGAGCTGGGTGTGTTTGAGGAAATAATAAAAGCAGCTCCCCACGGCTAGAGGAAAGCGAGCAAGCAGGTCACAGGTGGGGGGTGAGGCTGGAGGGGCAGGTGGGGCCAAATCACAGCATATGTGAGTGTATGTGAGTGTACCTGGGGGTGTCAGGTAAGACATGCTAAGGGTTTGGGATGGATCCTAATGGCAAGGATAGCCACAGGACGGCTTCCAAAACAAGACCGGCATGACGTCATTTAAGCGTGGGCAGCGGTGGCTGGGGACAGGCATGCAGGCAGGGAAACCAGCAACGAGAGGGTGGCAGACTGGGCGGACCAGAGCGGGGTGTGGGTGGAGGCGACAGACAAAAGGGCAGACTTGGAGAGCAGCCTGGGAGAGAAAGCAACGGGGTTTAGTGACTGCAGGTGGCGGGTGAGGGAGAGGGGTAGTTCATGGTGTTGGTCAGGCATCCTTCTTGGTTGACTGACAGAGGCTATTACCTGAGATCAGAAACAATGACTGGGAAGCAAGCCAGGTGGGATGAGACACAGACTAAGGGCACGGGACTAGGTTCAGTGGCGTGGGGGGCGTAGGGGAGCTGGCTCCAATCGTCCCCCCTCGTGAGTCAACCGTTAGCATCTCACCTGGACCCCATTCAGCCAAGCCTGGCTGATCACCTGAAACCCACATGTGGGAGTATTTACAGCAAAGGAACTAATGCTTCAGACAGAGACTCCTGCCTACTCTGCACCAATCCGGTTGTTAAATATTTACTACCACCCCTAGACTGGGATAGTCTCGATACCCCCAAAATGGGTTTAAATGCATCTGGTTCCAGACTTGACTTTCTTGTTAAGAGAGAAGAGCAGCTGTTAAGGGAAAGACATTAAAGATAAATTAAAACTTGATGGAAGTTTTTGCCTAGTAGCAATCAGGGTAATTGAAAGAGCATGGGAAAAATCAAGACTATTAAATAGACCAATTGTAGGCAACTGTGTTCAGTAATTTCAAATAAGAAGTAAATATGTCCCATTTGTCTATTGCAAGGATTTCTAGAACCCATCTCCCTTAATTAAGGGAGACTGCCCACAGGAATACAGCAGCAGCCTTCCTTGTGGTGCTGATCAATCACGCCCTCTCTTCTCTCACACTTGGCCACAGCACGTGACAGGGGGCAGGATTTGAGGAGTGAGGGTCTATCCACAGCCACTAGTGGAGGCTCGAAATGTCTTGTGAGTGAATGAATGAGTGAATGCATGCATGAATGGGAGTGGGTAGGGTGGTGGGGGAAGAGAAGCAGTAGGAGGTGAACCTTGGCTGCATAAAGATGGATGGCTGCCATCTTCCCAGGGAGAGGTGATGTTTCCTGGGCTTGAGAACAGGAGGACAAAAGAAGTCGGGAATGGAGCTAGTGCTGGTAAGAAGCACGGGAGGGGAAGGGGGAGACCAGTTCCAAAAAATTCCGTTTCAAGCTGGAAGAAACTCTCAAAACCACTTAGTCGAACAACCCCCCATTTCACAGGCGAAGTGACAGGGCACCAAGAAAACTGACGGGCAAGGTCAGCACATGCCTCCTCGCTGCCGGCAGTGTATTCACGCACCCTCGTGCCCCTTTTCAGCGCGCGTCACACACTGCAGTAGTGACGCCCACCACGTCACACAGAGTCCCTCGGCAGGCTTACGGCAGCATCAGGACCAGAACGCAGATTTCCTGACTCTGTGCAGCCCCACCCCCGCCCTTCACAGCAGCCTGGTCCTGGTACTCACTCTGGAAATACTCACTGGGCAGGTCTACGATGTGGGGACTCCCCCAACCCCAGAACACGACATAGTCCCTGCCCTCTCAGAGCTTACTTTTTGTTAGGGAAGTCAGACTTGATCCAAATAATTGGACCAGGGGCGCCTGGGTGGCTCAGTCAGTTAAGCATCTGCCCTCAGCTCAAGTCATGATTCCCAGGGTCCTGGGATCGAGCCCCACATCGGGCTCCTTGCTCAGCGGGGAGCCTGCTTCTCCCTCTCCCTCTGCCTGCTCCCCCTGCTTATGTGCACTGTCAAATGAATTAATTAAAACAAATAATTGGACCAACACCCCGCTGCAACCATGCTCAGGGCCAGCAAGCAGAACCACAGGGTATCACTACAGAGCACCCACTCGGGGAACCGACGAGGGGTTAGAGACGGCTTGTGAAGAATGAGGAGCAGTGAGCCCCACCAAGCGGAAGGGGGAGGCAGGCCCATGTTCAGGGAACACAGCTCCTGAAGGCAGGAGGGCAATGCCATAAGACAAGAGGTACCCAGGGGCTACACACACAGGCAGGGGCCAGGCCGTGCAAGGCCACAGACAAAATTCTGCCCTGTATGTTGAGATCAGAATGCTACCAAAGAGTTTCAGACAGGATGGTGACAAATAATACGAACTCTTAATTTTAAAAATGTGTTTAAAAACAAAATATACATAGACACATAGATATAATTTTATATAGATGCAGAATGGTGATATAGACATTTAGCACAGTGTGTGTGTGTGTGTGTGTGTGGCTTGGATGCCTTACCCCAGCCCCCAAGCCCTATAACCACCCTCAGTCTGGTAATCTCCATTAACAACTCAGAATACACCCTTCGCTTTTTTCTCCCTGATCAGATCATCAAATAGAAACAAAGATATATCACACATAATGCATAAATATATATATATAAAATTATATGCTTTGTCATGATTTAACAAAAATGGTCTTATGCATACTTCTTTGCATCTTGCCTTTCCCATCAAGAATACCTCATAAAAGTCATACCAAATCCACCAGTATGGCAAGACTTCATTCTTTTTAACAGTTACATATTATTCCAGGGTACGAATGACCCATAATTAATTAGCCATCCACCACTGCTGAACACCCCTTTAGTCCCTAGCTTCTTCTACTGTAATAACTGTTATAACTATACCTGTGTCCAGGTTCTTGTGTATTTACGGTTTTGTGTCTGTGGGACAGTGTCCCTGGAGTGGGGCTGAATTAAAGGGCAAACAGATTTTTTATTTTAAAATTCCTTTTTTTTCTAAAGATTTTATCTACTTATTTATTTGACACAGAGAGACAGAGAGCACAAGCAGGGGGAGCAGCAGAGGAAGAGGGAGCCTGATGCAGGACTTGATCCCAGGACCCCAGGATCATGACCTAAGCCAAAGGCAGATGCTTAACCAAGTGAGCCACCCAAGCACCCCAGATTTTTTAATAGAAGCTGCCACGCTGCTTGCATTTGCAATTTACATTTCCATCAGTAACACCTGAGTTATCTTTTCCTTGCGCATCTCATTGTTATCTGAATTTGCATTTTCCTGACCTCTAGAAATTTAAAAATCTTTTGTTTGTTGGTAATTTGGATCTCCTTTTCTGAGAACTGTCCTTTTGTATCCTTTGCCTTTTTTTCTATTGGGTTGCTTGTTTTTTTCTCATCAAATATGAGTTCCTTGTATGTTATAGAAATTTTTGTTATCTATAATTTTTCTCCAAGGTGGGTGGTTGGTGTCATTCCCTAAGACAGGGGATGTGGAGGAGAGCCACGCTGGGGCTGGAAGATCATACTTTCAGTTTTGGACACTGTGTGGGGTCTGTAAGACTCCCAAGTGGAGATGTTCAGTAGCTGGGTACACAGGTCCGGGGCTCAAAGGAGAGGATCCAGACTTGGGGATCATCACATTTGTAGTGGCTACTGTCTAGCATTCCCTTCCCACAGTAAAGTCTTTTCCATTGCACTTCCAAGACTAATCCTGAAGTAAGTTGCTGATAGGATAATTGCCAATGAAAAAGAAGAACAGGAGAAAGGGGAGTGAGTGGTTTCTCAAAAGTCACAAACCGTGAACAAATGAATGAATGAATGAATGAATGAATGAATGAATGAATGAATGAATTTGCACACAAACAGCAGCAAAGGAAAGGAGTCAGCAGTGAGCTGGTTGCTTTGCTGATATCGGAGTGGTCAGAGAGGATGCCAACTTCCCATGCTAGGGGGCAGAAGGGTAAGTGCCCAGATTCTCAGGCAGATGGGCCCAGTGGAACTCTCAAAAGCCTCCCACACAAGGCTCCCTCAGCTGTAAAATGTAAATCATTAACGCCCACCACAAACGATTGTTTTGAGGTTTGAATAAGACTGAGAGTCTTTACACAATGGCTAAAATGAAGTTGGCTTTCAACAGGGCTTTCCCTCTTTTTCTTGCAGTGAGTCAGGCCACATCAACACCTTGGTTGTATGTGATCCTGGCTCTGTGACCACTGAGTGTGGTGTGAGCTTGCATCATTTACAAACAGAGAGAGGGAAAGAAAAAATGAATTAGTGATTGTCTAAACAGACATTCCAGGCTAGCCAGCATTTTTTAAATCGTTTTGAAGAATACTGAATGATCTTTTGAAGATAGGAGGGTGCCTAATACCAATAGAGAAATCATATATCTAAAAACAGCTCCAACTCCAAATATTTTGTTGCAGTATCCTTGCAAAACATTTTCATCACACCCAATTTTGATAATTCTTCTTCTATGGTTTGAAGTCAGAATTGGAACTCACATATTTTGCAGATGAAGTGTCTTGATTTTTTGACTTAGAAAATATGGTCACCATAACTACTGAGTTAAGGAGGAGGAATTCCCACTCCCAGCCACAAATTCCTCTGCGTGTTTTCAGCTGGATCCTGGGATTGACATGGGCTGCTATTTTTAGTAATCAAACACTTGTATAGTACTTACTATCTGCGAGGCACCAACGGAAGAGTTCTACAAATATGCACCCAGTGAATCCTCTTAAAAGCCACACAGGCAGGCGTTATTTTTGACCCTGTTTTTTGCAGATGAGGAAACTGAGGCGCACAAAGATTAAGCAACTTGCTAGTGAAGTGGTAAAACTGGATTTGAACCTAGACGGTCTGACTCCAGAATGCTCATAACCACCATTTCTTATTTGGCCTGCTATGCGGCATATGGCTATTAAAGATGTGACATGATCCAGGATTTCTACAGATGCGGTTTCCAGAATGTATTGGGAATACTCTAGTTGAGACTCAAGCATGCCTCTGAAACCTGCAGGTGAGGTACCAAGCTCCGTGGTCCCCAAATCACTGAATGTCAGGGCCTGAGAGGTCCTAAGAGAGCAAGAGTCTGTGGCCCTCATGTCCCCGACTTCATACATGAGGAAATTGAGGTTTGATCGAGCAAGAGAGTGACAAACCCAGATCCCCAAGATGTGACAACCTGAGTTTTGTGATGGTAGTGTTGCAGTTTGCAGACGACTTCTGATGTGACAAAGGGACCTGGGGCAGGGCTTCATAATTAGAGGCCATGAGAAACGAAGTTGAAGGGAGGGCCTAAGAGTCTGCACTCCTCACGGGTAACGGCAGGTACCATGCGAGAGGCGGAAAAGGGACAAGAGAGGCTTGAATGCGGGGACGAAGAAAAGCTGGAGCCAAAACAAGAAAGAAAAGGGAAAGAAAGCAAGGAACAAATGAAGAAGTGACAAGGGAAACCAAACCACAGGAGCCACTGCGAAGCCTGAGAGAACGGGCAGACGAAGCATGAACAGAGACCCGCCGCGCCGCGCCGCCAAGCGCAGCCGGGAGAGGTACTGGGCGGGCCAGGGAGCCGAGGCGCGCGGGCACTGGCGCGCATGCGCTCCTCCCCTCCCACCCGCGTGAGCGCATGCAATCTGCAGAACTTCTGATTTTCCAGGAAATGCTGGAAGTTCAAATTTTCTGTGAAAACTTCTCCATTCTGAAAAGGCGGCAACTGATTCCAATCTGAGTTCAGGGCCCCGCCCCCCGCCCGGCCAGGCTAACCCCATGAGGGCAAAGACAGGGTGGTGCTTGGTCTCTGCTGTATTCCCGCTGCCTGGCACAGGAAGGGCACTCGATAAATATTTGAGTGAATTAAGTAACCTTAATACAGCTGGACTATAGTCTGAAAGGCAGGGCTTCCTGACAGAACCACAGAATTTGGCAGTTCCTCCAGACCCTGAGCTTTGCAAGGTCCTAAGCTGCTGTGGAAACTGGGTGATGAATCATCATCACTGAGCGAGAGGTGGTGGAAATGTTCAACTGGCACCAAAGAATAAGTGGCCTGGGGACCCCCTAGCCGCCGGTGTGCAGGCGAAACGGTCCCCTTCCCCCAACGCCGGCCACCAGCGCCACAGCCAGACTGGAGGGGCTGCTGGATTCCCACTCCCATGTCTCCCCCACTGCTGTTCCTTTCAAGACGCTCCCCTTGTCTCCTGCTTCCCCTTCAGGTTTAACTAGGCTGCGCCTACTACCTGCACCAGGTAAGCCTGGACCCATGCAGGATGTCAGCTCTGAATCAAAGGTTATAATAGCCCGTGTCTGGTCTGAGGAGATGCAATTTGTTTATAGATGTTATTTCTTAGAAATGAACAATGTGATTTTGAAGTCTTTTTCTCTCCCTAAAATATCTTTTAAGGATGGCCTGCAGATCTTAGCAGTTAAGATCAAAGTTCATTTGATGAAAAAAAAATCCCCTAAAAGTTTCAGTACCTGAATATAAATCTTGGTATTTCCCCACTATGTTCAATATTCTAACGGTGTTTCAGTTAAAGCCTCCTTCAAGGCGTGAAGACAGCAGGATCTGGGGGCATTCTGAACCCAAGTGAGCAGAGGAGTCTCTTCTCCAGACAGGGGGTTGTGACCACAACCTTTCTCCTCTGTATCGTGGCACACCCTCAGTTGACATCTACCTGGAGTGTGAAAGTGGTGGCATTTTGGGAGACAAAGTCTCTCTCTACACACATACACACATTTACAACACAGAGAAGTGGCCACTCTCCTAAAATGTCTGTTATCAGATAATCTGTCCTATTAGGTTCATAGATATTCTCAGATTAGTCAGGCCCCATTACCCAGTTTTGGGGTAGGAAATCTGCTCACCAGGTATGTAGATAATAAGGAGGAAATGGAGTCTTTTTACTCAAGGAAGTACAATGCAGCTTGTTTCTTTAACCTAGCTCTTCATAAATCCACTCCAAATGAGCCCTAGGCTAACTCAGCCCAGCAAAAGTAAGGGCATGGGGCCTGAGAATATGGGGAAGAACATTCCAAAGAATGGGAGCCACCAGGTTACAAAGGTTCAGAAGCTGACCGAGGTCACGCAGAAGACACAGAGCTGGTGTCTGGACACAGGCAGCCAGCTCCGGAGGCTGCACTCTTAGCTAGGAAGTGAGAGGCCTTGGTCTTCCCTTGTCCATGCCATCCTTGTCCAGACCGAGTCAAGTACTTGTGCTGCCATGAATGCTAAAAACAGGACTCTCCTGCTCTCAGCTACGCCACCACTGCTTCCCTGTCTCTTTGACTTCAGCCTGAAATGGCAGCCACCTGAATCTCAGCAAGTTGTAAGCCCCCTGGCCCCCCAGTCCCAGAAACCCCCCAGAACTTGCCCCACAAGTGCTCTCAGTTGTCAAGCTACTCCTTGCCTCTTGGATGAGCTCATCTGGAATGGAGATATTGGAACTGACTAAACCAATTTCCTTTTGAGCTTTTCTGTCTTCTGTCAGGCTAAAACATTCCCCAAAGCTAAAAAGCTTCCCCAAAGCATTACTCCTTGGGCTGACACTTAAAAGTCCTTTTCCTTTCCCTCTCAATCTGTACAGTGAGCCTCAGCAACTACTACCCACACGACTCATGAGACATGAAATTTGGTCTGTCCGGATGGAGATATTTTCGGACACTGAAGACTGAATATGAAAAAGGGAATGTAAAATCCCTCATTAATATTTTCTATATCAACTACATGTTGAGATGAAAATATTGTGGCTCTATTAGGTTAAGTAAAATAGATTATCAAAATCATTTTTGCTGGTTTCATATTGTTTCTAATTGTCAGCACTTCTGCAGCCTGTCCTTTCAAGATACCCACATACCATCTTGGTCAAAAGCCCCGTTTGTGAGCTCATTAGGCTCAAAAGCCACATGTTCTTGTTGGAGGATATATCTGAGATCTACAGCACGCTTTGGGGAATTGGGTCTTTACTAGAGCTATTTAAGACTCTGTGAGTCTTTTAAAATCTATTCTCCAAATTCTGATTCAAGGTATTTCTATACACTATTGATCATTCCATTAAGAATTTCTTTATAATCCCTACTATTTTCAGGTTATTAGGCTCATAGTTGAGAAACTAATTTATGATGACAACAGCCTTATTAGTTTCCTATGAATCTGAGTTTATTATTTTCTGAATGTGTATATAAAATGGCATTTTTTTTTCTAGTTTTTAACTGTTACAGGGGAAAAATGCTCAAGAAACTACACCAGCAGTGAGCCTGGTGGAAATTCAGACACTAATCACAACAGACATTTTGGGGAATATTATGAAAAGGAAGTGAAGTCCACTAGGACCTGAAACGGGTCTTGAGAACAAGCCTATCAAAATAATTGGTTTCCCTCAGATAGATACTTGGTCAAGGTCACAAAGGGTAGACCTATGAACTAGGGCTTCCCGGTTGCGGGCACAGAGCAGACATGAACTTACTGCAGGGATTCTGGGCAAGAGGTCTCTTTACTTCCACTGGTTTCCACTGGAGCCCCAGAGTCCCTGGGGTAAGAGGTCGCTGGCGCAGGCGCCAGCAGCTGAGAAGGGAAAGACAGACCAAAGGGCACAAGGGCAAGAAGATTTTTAAAAAGGAAAAGAGGTCAAAGGAGAAGATCCTGTGTCTATAAAGTAAATGGAAGACATTTTCTTTTGACGCTGGTAGACAGACACTGAAAGCTATCTCCAAAGAAATGCTAAGATGTTTTCTAGCACTTTCCTGGGGACAGTCTCAGTATTTTACACTTCCTATTCAGACCTCAACTTGGGGGAACAAATGGAAAAGCTGGTATCATGGTTTCACTTTCAATCCTGAGACAGAAGGTTTGATTTGCGACTGCAGAGTCTAAGGGGCTGTGTGGTAGCAAAGCTCGGTAAGAACTGTTGTATTAGCTCTTTTTAGCAGAGCCTGCCTTATTCTACTGCTGCTTTGTATAGTTCCTTTTTCTTGCCAGCGATCTCCACAGCTAGATTTTCTTTCCTTGTATGCAGAAACAAAGCCATATACTACTTTAAAAAGCCTTCTGCGCTTGATAAGAAATTTAAGAGGAAATCAAAAGACAGAAAACTTCTGCAAACAAACACTCATGACTCACATACACAGGCAAACTTTCTGCTTTTCAACAGAGGAACCAATACCTACCCTGAAACCCTGTTTTCATTCAAGAAACCTTACAGTGCTCAAAAGGGCAATAAAACAAATTCTTAGATTGAGTTCTCAAAAGGTGGTTCTAAGTCTCTTTAAAAATTTTTTAAAGATACCCATCGAAATTAAACCAAAAACCTAGTCACAAATGCAATGCGGGATACTCGATTAGATCCTGGTGTTTTAAAAAAGGCATTCTTGTGACAACTGGGAAAATCTGAATAGGGGTAGAAGTTAGGTGATATGATGAGATTACTGTTAATTTTCATAAATATAATGTTATCAGGATTATGCAAAAGTACTAGGGAGTAAAGTATGGATGTATAGAGAGAGTGTAACTATAACAAAATGTTCATAAATACGTAAATAAATCCCCATCCTGAATTCTACAGCCCAAGTAAGGTTTCCCCAACACTCTTCTGCAGATGATGATACTGAAAGCAATCTTACGTGACTGGTAACTGTGCTGTCCTATATAACTTCACATGTCTTAGCAAAATTACACTGGACAATGCATACATGTCACATATAAGAGATCACCCATGGGGGCTCCTGGCTGGCTCAGCCAGAAGAGCGTGTGACTCTTGATCTTAGGATTGTGAGTTTCAGCCCCGTGTTGGATGTAGAGATTACTAAAAAAGTAAATACACCTAAAAAAAGAGAGAGAGGTCATGATGGCTCTTCATATCTTCATAAAATTTGCTTATCTAATCTTGGGTTGGGCATGCATGGATTTTGAGTCCAATGACTTCTGTCATGTTTTCACTTCTTTCCTGTGTGAACTTGGACAAGGTACTTAACCTAACCTTTGTTCTTCTCCTTAATAGTCTCTATCTAAAAAAACTGGTGTGACAATTAAATGAAAACAAAAATCCAAAATACTAAGCATAGAACCTGGCACAGAGCATGTCCTCAATTCATGACAGCTATTATTATCATAACAATGGGTCTAGTTTTCTCATAGGAATACACCACACTATTTTGACTTAGAGTATCTTTTTCCTAAATAAAAACACACAGACTCTGAATCTTGATTGCAGCAAAAAAAAAAAAAAACCCAGAAAACAAAAAATAAACAAACAAAAACATGAACAGGTCTCACACAATAATGTAAGATAATAACTTAAAAAGGAGAAATGCTAGACAAACACTGTCTCATCTAATGTCCAGATTTAACGCACCAACCATATTGTTAAAAAAAAAAAAAAAACATGAAAACAAATCAGTGAAAGGAACTTTTTAAGAAGTAGTATATGGCTTTGTTTCTGCATACAAGGAAGGAAAAATCTAGCTGTGGAGATAGCTGGCAAGAAAAAGGAACTATACAAAGGAGCAGTAGAATAAGGCAGGCTCTGCTAAAAAGAGCTAATACAACAGTTCTTACCGAGCTTTGCTACCCACCTGGCACTACCTCAGCCCTATCCATGTGGTATCCTGACGATGCACCCCAGCACCCAATCCTGCTGCCTCTACCTTCCAACCACATCCCCCTACCTCCCATTCAATCCCCCTCTCTTGCAGTCATTTCTTATCTGCATTGTTCCTATGGCCTCCCCAGCTGGTCCCCCTGCTTCTCCTTTGCCCACTCTACAGAGTGTTCACAAAGCCGCCAGAGTAATTCATTTACACATTCCAGTCATTGTAATTTCACTCCTGTTCAAAATCCTCCAAAACATCCCATTTCACTGGGAGTAAAAAAGTCGCAGTCTTTAAAGGGGCCCACAAAACTTTCTAAGTCCTAGCCCTGACTGTGTTTAAACTTCATTTCCTACTACTTTCTGGTACAATGGTCTACTTGAAATCCCTTAAATGCCAGAAGCTTGGCTTAGGGTTTTTGCTGCTAGACCCCTGCCCGGAATACTACTCCCCCAGATAGTTGCCTGGCCCACTCAAGTCTACACTCAACTGTCATCCTTTTAAAGAGACCCCTCCCCTGACTACACAGTATAGAACCCTAACCTGAAGAGTAGGGTAGCTGAATGCAACGTCATACATTCAGCCCATGGAGGACTATGTCGCTATAAAAAAGGAATGAGGATGATCTCTATGAACTGATATGGAATGATTAACCAGACATATGGTTAAGAGACAAAAACGAGGTACAAAAGAGTACATAGAGTATGTTACTATTGTTACTGTTGCTGCATTATCTATTTATATCTACAAAAAGAAACAAAGATAAAACAGAAACAAGCAGTACCTATTATGACAGAGGGAGAGGGTAGGAATAGGATTTCTCTGAGCATATCTCTATATGGTTTGACTGGCACTATATTAATATTTTACATATTTAAAAATTAAATCAAGGGGGGAAACCCTAAAACTGAATAGAAACAAAACAAATTAATGCAAGTATATATTGAGTTGATAGCATAACCACTCAGAAGAAAAAAAATTAATCCAAGTAATTTTAAAAGACAGTATTCTGTACATATACAACAGGCTATATGGAAGAATAAAAAAAACTGTGAAGAAACTTTGAACTGTATTTAGTAAAGTTTGTGCTTGGTAGTGTTCTTGGTATAGCAATTACGAAACTATTTTGTGTTTAATGTATATTAGGAAAACATACTGATTCTATGAGGAATAGAGTTCTCACTGTGGCAAAGGGAGGTACTAATAGGGAATGGAGGAAGAGAAAGATGAACCAAATTGTTAGATTAGGCTTAGCGGTAACAGGATAAACTTATGATTTTGCGAACACTCTATTTCCCAGCTCTGAGAACTGACAGCCTAGAAACCATGACTCCAGTAGCCTTGAGCACACCTAGCACCCCGATATTGATTTCTAAGTCCCATCTCCCACTAAAAGGAATGAGAGAATCTAATGATTACAGGCTGAGGCAGAAAAGGTACAAAGGAGTCCAAGACATCCTTCTGTGCCAGAAAGTAGGAAGTACTCAAAACCTGATGGAAACATGGCAAAGAACACAGAAGCACAGAGGGGTTCCCATTTGCCAAAATCTGGATTACCGAGCATCAAAATAGATGACAAAAATGCCATCTTAAGAAATACCCATGGGTCCATACTTATACTAAAAAAATAAAATTAAAAAAAGGAGATGCTAAAGTTCTTCATTACTGAAGAATGTCAATGATGTATAAAGAAAAATGGGGATAGAGAACTGCCATCTACAAATATTTTAGGGGACTTGGGAAAGAATCACCACTGGATGCTAAAACAGCTAAAACATTGGATGAAAGATTGTTGCGGAACAGGGGAGTCACACAATCTCAAAGTGTCACTTGATAAATCATGTATTAATACAAAGGGGAACAGGTGCCTCTGTGATGGAGAAATCCGGTAGATCACCTTAACCAAATAACCAAAGTTAAGGTCTCCAATAATGGGACAAATGGAGTGCATGTGCTCTCTAATGAGATGCACAAAGAAGGACATGACACACCTATGGAACATTCCTGAAAGTTTTAACCAGAATCTAATCATAAGGAAACAGACCATCCAAATCTAGGGACATTCTATAAAACTGGTCCAGACCTTTCAAAAATGGTGATGTCATAAAGTACCAAAAAAAAAAAAGAGTTGGCAAGTTTAAATTAAAGGGGATTAAAGAGGCAGGACTACCAAATGCAGTGTGTGATCCAGGATCAGCTTCTGGACTCTATCAGAAAACAGTATTATATTGATGGTGTATTTCCTGACTTTGATCACGGTTTCATGGATTCCTGGTGACATACTGTTCTTAGAAGACATATGATGAAATATTTACGGGTAAGGTATCATAAGATCTACAACTCTCAAATATTTAGACAAAAAAAAAAAATTAAGTGTGTGTGTAAATAGAAGTAAACCAAATGTGTCAAAATGTTAATAACTGGGGATTCCAGGAGAAAAGTGTGTACGTGTTCATCATACTATCTTTTGCAACTATTCTAAAGATTTCCAATGTCCCAAAGTTTTAAATAAATAAAAAGAAATATTAACCATGCCCACTCCCCTTTCCTCTGCATTACTAATCTCTGTATTAGTGTTTACTTTACCACCACCCAACATCTAGATATTTACTCATTTATTCACTTTCTGTCTCTCTCCCCGACTATGATGTAAGCTTCGAAGAGGCAGGGAAGTCTGTTTCTTGTAACCTCGGTCCCTTGTACAGTGCCCAACACATAGTGGACGCCCAGTAAAACTGTGTTCAGTGACTCATGTTCACAGTCTCAGAAGTACATGTTATCATTACCCTCCCTCACCATTGAGGGGTGCTCTCTCTCTCTCTCTCCCAAGGCAAAGATAGTAAGGCTCACAGAAGTTAGGTAACTAACGGAAATTATAATTCCATATAAGGAGCAGGGCCAGGGCGGGAAGCCAAGCACTGACTGGAGAGCTGATGCTCTTTATCACTGGTGGGCTGCTTCTCATTGAGTCAGGCTCCGCCTGTACCTGCATCTCCCTGATGTCCACAGTCTCAGGGGGGTCCTGTGATGGCATCCCCACCTCCGATGACTCCCAGCTGCAACGCTTCCTCCATACTGCCGCCAGATTATTCCTCCTAAACGCATGGTTCTGATTCTATGAGGCCCAGAAAGAATTCTCCAAACTCCCATCCGGGACGTGCAGGGCTCTCTGCTGTGGGGCCTCCAGCTCCCACCAGCACACTTAGGCTCCAGGGACACTGAATGACTCTCAACTGCCAGGTTCACCCTGTACACTGTGCTCCCGTCTTTTTCACCTCTTGAAATCTTTTCCCACGTCATGGCTCATCCACACACCGTCTAGCCTTGGAGGCCAGGTTCAAAAACCCTCCCCTTCCAAGACGTTTTTGCGTCACAAGAGATACTTGATTCACAAAAGACGTTCTTCGCTCCCTTCTCTATGCACGCCCATAGCACTTTATGCTCAGCCTATCTTAATTAACGACATTTACTTCTGTGCCTTAGACCGTAGGACCTTTGAGATCTCTCAACCCCTCCCTGCTAGGCGGGCCTCCATAGACACATACCCCATAGGCACTCCGTGGAAGCTGAGTGCAGAATGAGGATTGGAAGATTGATCTGTAGTATGTGCAAAGGGGCCCCCAACGGGAAACCCTCAAGGAAAGAAGAACTTGTTAAGCGTTTGTTACTACGCTCCAGGGGGTTGGCTATGACTGTGTGTGTAGGGGTTTATAAAGGTGGGGAGATAAAAATGGAGACAGATACTTATTTCATGGGGCTGTTAATTTGGCTGAGAAGTGGGAAAGGGATGAAAGCAGTTCTAGACGCACAGAGTTCTTGGACGTTTTCAAGGGAGGGGAAAGGAGCACCAGCCGCCCTGCTTCGGAATCCTGGGGCGATTCAGACATTTCTCTTGGCCGGTCCCTGTCCCGAGCCCGGTACCCTTCCGGCAAGAGCACAACTCAAACGCGGCGCGGCGTTGGAAGGGGGGGCGGGGGAACCAATCGGCTGTGGCGGCTCCTGCGCCCCACGCGGCGCGCCGCGGATAAGCCGCGTTCTTTGGGTAGGTGGAACCCGCTGCCGGGAGCCGTCCTGGGAGAGCTCACCGGCTGCGGAAGCAGTGAAAGGGCCGTGCAAGCGCTCGGCGACCGTACCCCGCGGGGGTGGTGGGGGCGACAAGTGGCTCAGCAGTCACTGGAACCTCAGCAGAGGCACACCCTTCCGGAGGTGTGGGGTGGTGGAGAGGTGAAAGGCCTTGGGGGAGTTGGGGGTTAAGGATTCTTAAGAGAAGAAACCACTGGAGAAGTGAGCGAGCCGGAGTCCCGTCCCTATTCCAAACGCGGATTCCGGTGCCTAAAGTCAAGGTTGCCTCCTGACTACCCACGGGAGACTTGTTGAAGTGACAACTCGGCCGGACAAGGTCCGGCTGGCTGCGTTTCTTCTCCCCAACCCAGTTGTGGCCACCTCGAGCCCCGCCCGTCCACCCAGCCCCGGAGCCCTCAAGCCACCGACACCCCCAGCGCTGCCCAGTCCCCGCCAGGGCCCGGGGAAGGCCTCCACTCACCGAACTGGAGCAGCAGGCAGACCACTCCGAGGACCCCCGCGGCCCAGCCCCAGGCTATCCCGGCGATCATGGCGCGTCCGGCGGGCCTCTAGGGCCGGACTGCGCAGGGGAGTACTAGTAAGTTCTGGAGCAGCCTCCCGCGGTTCTTCCCCACCCCGGGGCCTGCCCCGCTCCCGGCGCCGCCCTGGCCCCGCCCCTCATGGGGCTCTGGCCGCTGCTGCTTCCTCTGCCGGCAAGTCCCCGGAGCCGTTCCGCCGCCTCCCGTCCGCTCTGCGGAGCTCTTCCTTCAAAGTGGCTTGCGTTTTTAAAACCAGGCTTATTTTCGTTCCTCCCGCTCCTCCAGCACTTTTCCTGGACGTTTGGGACGTGACGAAGGCAACTCCGTAACTGGGGGTGTCGGGGAGGAGGGAGGGGAAGCTGTGCCCCCCCCCCCCGCCCGCAAAGCTGCGTCCCACTCGGCTTGACCCTACGGTGACAGGAGAACTCTGCCGAAGGACTGGGAGGCTCCGAAGCACTTCCTTCAGCGTTTTCCAGCAGCAGCAACATGCTAAACAAAAGGAAACGGGACATTGTGGGCAACTGCTAGAACGTGCGGGGTTACCTGGTGCAGCCGGTCCCGCCGGTCTCAGTCAAGTTCAGACCACGTTTTCCTTAAGCCTGCCACCCCCACCCCCAACCCTCTCTTTCCCCGGAGCTGGGACTTCTAGCCTTGGGTTTCTCCCTTCTCAGTTTCCTTTGTTTTCCTCTTCCTCCATCTCAGCTGTGGACTTTCCCTTAGGCTAAGGAGTCAGGTCTGGTCGCCCCCTCACTCTTCGGCCTCCTCCGAAACCTCCCGCCCCAGCTCCGAAAGGCACCTGGAACACTCCGTGCTGGTGGTTAGTCTTTTTTTTTTTTAAGGTAGATTATTATTTATTTGTTTGTTTGTTTGAGAGAGAGAGAGAACGAGCCGGGGGAGGGGCAGAGGGAAAAGCAGACTCCCCGCTGAGCAGGGAGCGGGACTTGGGGCTCCATCCCAGGCCCTGAGCCAAAGGCAGCGGCTTGACCGACCGCGCCACTGAGGCGCCCCCTAGTGGTTAGTCTTCTTGACGGGCTTGTCCTCCCTCAAATCTGACCCGACCAAATGACTCCCAGAACCAGCTCCTCACGTGGCTTCCCTGTCTGCCCCCTTTCAGAGGGAAGTACATGAACTGCCCCTGCCCAGCTGTGGGAGCTAAGGGAACTCTGAAACTCTTCAGGTGAACAGGACACCTTGCTGTCCTTATAAACATCAACGTTGTCAGTTGTGAAACCGAGTGGAAATGTGCTTTATTGTTGCTGTCATCTCCATCCTCCTCAAGTGAGGATCACAAGACCACTCAAGACAGTTGAACTGTACTGTAATAATTCATTAGTTCTTAAGTCAGGCATAAGGTCTTAAAAGGTATCTAGGGGCCCCTTGGGTGGCTCAGTCAAGCACCTGACTCTTGATCTCAGCTCAGGTCTTGATCTCAGGGTTGTGAGTTCAAGCACTGTGTTGGGCTCCACGCTGGGTGGGGAGCCTACTTAAAAAAAAAAATACCTTAAATCTTAAAAGGTATTTCTGTCAGTGAAATTTCTGGGACCAATGTCATGAACCGGGAAGCCTCTTACCTTAAAACCTTCCCTACCATTTGTAGATATTGAGAACATGAGGCAGGTGAAGTGTATAGCACAAAATGTGAGAAAATCAAGTTTCTGTTCTGTCCGGAGCTGGTGGGAACTCAGGCCAACTGAGAAAGGTAGGATGGGGTCAAACTTTTAGACACTGGAGAGCCTCTCAACGTTTTTGAACTGAGAAGTGATTTAACAGCAAACATCTGCTGAGCACTTACCAAGCCAGGCCTTGTGTTAAAGTGCATTACCCGAATTATTTTAATCTTCTTGCTCTCCCTATTTTCAAAGATGAGGAAACGGAGACTCAGAGAAGGTAAATGACTTGCCCAAGGACACACAGTAAGGGGCAGAACTGGGAGTCCAACTGAAGTTAAATCTAAAGTGCCACTCTTACCTTCTCATACAGGAACAGGATGCAACTTTTGGACAGGCGGCCATGCTATTGACTGGACTAGCCAGCAGGCACTGTCAACCCAGCATGGCTGGGGAAAGTTCTGCCCAGTCACGTGGGGCTGGGAAGTATGCCTCAGGTCATGGTCTCCAGCCTTTGGGTGAGGAATGATTTGTTAGGTCTTCTTTGGTTAGATGCTCCTCTGACCAAGACCAACGAGCAATGCCAGCTTCTTCAGTAAGAGAAATGCTGGGCTTCTGTCAAGCAATTTTTTTGAAATATTTACATCACACCCAACGTGGGGCTCGAACCCAAAACCCCAAGATTAAGAGTCACATGCCCTACTGGCTGAGCCAGCCAGGTACTCCCTTCTACCAAGCATTTTTAGAGGAGCTTCTGTGCATGGTCCAGCAGACTTTATGAGTCAAAAGTGGCTCGGAACAGTGGACCCGAGTTAGGCAATGGGCCAAAAAGGCTCTATTCGTATACTGAAGACTTGCCCCCAAAAGGAGAGTGGATGTATTTTTCATCCTGTGGCCAGTATTGAGGTCCAGTCTTACCTGCTTGTCACTGTAGATAAATCATGAACTAGAGGTAAGAAAGGAGGGCTCATCCAACCTGCTCACGTGGCCTGAGGTAGCTACTCTTCCTAGCATGTCTGTCTCTGGTACTCGGGCTCTAGTTCTTGCCAACCTTGGAACTACCCCCAGGAAGCTTAGAAATCCCAGGATGAGCTGAACAAAACACTGCTCCCAATCTTGCATACATGGAAATTGTCCCTGCCTCTTGTGGAAATGTACATCCATTTCCCTTATATAAACACTGGGCAGATTTGCACCAAAGGTGTAGATGGGTAATCTTCTTCCACAATACTCCATTTCCCTTTTTAAAATGTTCCCTGGCAGGAGCACCTGGGTGGCTCAGATGGTTAAGCGTCTGCCTTCGGCTCAGGTCATGATCCCAGGGTTCTGGGATCGAGCCCCGCATCGGGCTCCCTGCTTGGAGGAGAGCCTGCTTCTCCCTCACCCTCCTACTGTTCCCCCAGCTTGTGCTCTCTTGTTCTGTCAAATAAATAAAATCTTAAAAAAAAAAAGACTTAAAAAAATGTTCCCTGGCAGAAAGCATTTGGGAGAAAAATTAGGCAAAAGTAGAACGTTAAGACATAACATGGAAGCATTCTGGGTACCCAAGGGATAAACAATCCCATTTCAACTCCTGGCCAGGCCAGCAGCTGCAAGAAGTTGATAAGGATGCAGCAGATGCGGCTGCAGAGCAGAGGAAAGCACAGATTAAAGCCTCTGAAAGGTTTGGATTTTTAAAGAGAAAAGGAAGCGCCTCCCTCTGCTTTTTACCCGCATATTTCTTTTGCATATTCTGTGCAATGTAAAGAATTACAGATCATGTATCACTGCTGTGGTTTTAATCATACTATCATTCTCATTTTGCAGAAGTGGCCAACTCCTCTGTACCACGCCAGCGTTCGAGGGACGCGGGGAACGTGGACTGGCGTGCTGTGCAGGAAGGCACCCTGAGCAGGAAGACACAGCTCCTGTGCGGTTCCTGTATCCTGGAAAATGCTTGCTGACAAGTCCAGGTCGGGACAACACTCCATCGTTTGGGAAAGGTGGTGTGGTCTTGCTGCGGAGGCCCTCTGTAGCCAAGGGGAAGGTTATTCCCCGTTCCTGCGCTCCTTCTCCATCAGTCTCCTCCCACCCCTTCCTGTCCCGTCCCCCTGAAAAGGAAAGCTGGTTAAGGAGCTCTGCCTTCTGAACCTGCCTATCGGGCCTCCAGGTGTGTGGTGTGTGCACAGATCTGGGAGCAGCATGGCCTTGACAGTCACGGTAGTTGTGTGCATTTACTATGAATCATCTTCAGCAGATGGCAGTAAAGCGTCTTGGGAAAGCCTTTATTGTTTTGTTTTGTTTTGTTTCCCCCATCATTTGTACAAAGGCACTCTTTCGGCTGGGGGCAGGGCGGGGTAATAAAGGCTGCAATTCTTGACCCTTGAGCCTAGCAGGCCAACGCAATGCCAGGGGCAGAACTCCACGCTCCCAGGGTGGTTTCACGGAGAGAGGCTGGTTAAGAGAAAGAAGGACAGTGGGCTCCAGTAACTGCAAACAGCCATATTTTCAACATAATTTACTACAGGTCTCTGAAGTGTATATAAAACATTTTAGTGCAACATTTTACAAATAGTTCTCCTTTAAAAAAAAAACCAAAAACCAAAAAAAAACCAAACAAAAACAAACAAAAAAAAACAAACCAAAAACAGATCAACAGCTCTCTACATCATGCATGGGTAGTTTCCTTACCCTACCTGTTTTTTCAACAATAAACGCAGAGAAACCATTGTTTGAAAAGAATATGAAAACCTGCTACAGAGACACCCTGATGGAGGAGGGTGTGGTCATATCCATGTCCTGGGATGGGCCTAGCACCGGGTAGTTTTTCATGAACGCAACATTGTAGCTGTAGATAAGTCAAGAGTATAGCTGTTAGTTTTCCTCTCCTGGTCCATGGCCTAGAACTCCTGTAGGCCGTGTACAATGAGGTCTCCAGCCACTGGAGGGCACCATTACCACTCATCTGACACCACATTTCCATAGAAATGGCCAAACAAGGTCCTGGGGCTTTTCACAGAAAGTTGAAAAGCTCACCCTTGGATGGTATCCCCCAGCCCAATAGAAAATACACGGGGACAAAAACAAAACAAAAACCCAATTGTTAAAATACTGGCTTCGGTTTCTTTTCTTCCTTTCAAATTTCCTGCAACTGCTTCACATATTTAATTCCGTGCATTACCTACTTTTCTATAGCTGTGAACCAATGCAAAGTCAACTCTTCTTAGTCCTCACATGCCCAGTCCCGGCTGGCCCTCTGGCATCTTCCCCTTCTCACAGAGGAAAGTAAGTCATCTTCCCTCATTGACACAGGCTACAAATGAGGGGCCAATTTTCCACCGAAAGCCCCGGCGCCGGAAAGGGAGAAATGGGGCAAAGGACTGCCTTCTTCCCTCACGGCCGAGCAGGTGTACTCTGTACGTCCGAGGCGCTGATGCAGTACACGTGATAAATGGGAGTGAGCACATCAGGCAACAGAGGGATGCAGGCGGCGCTGCCTGCACACGGTCTCATAGGAGAGCACTGGTGCGGGCGGAAGAAAGGGAGGCAGGTCTCCACAAGCCTGTTGGTGGTCTTGCTTCCCCTCAACTACGCAACAGCAGAGCATCCGCTGAGCACCCCCACGGACCCCGACACGGATCGGCACCCACCTGGCCTCCCGGGGAGTCTGTTCAGCCTCAGAACAATCATCTCTCTGGTCAGGCTTAGCTCCAGAATCCCTGGTGGCTTTTGCCAAACTGGGAATTCCCTGGGGAGTCAAGATGCAAGTTCAAGAGGAAAGGAGATGGCGCTCTTAACCGGCAAAACAGAGAAGCGCCGGGGCATGAGCACGCCTCCCATGGAGTGCGCAAAAGGCAACACTTGTGACCCACGACGGCGTGCCAGGGGAGCCAAGCACGTTGCCCCACAGTGTGAAGGAACAGGGTGACACTGGCTCTGCTGGGCTTCAGTGGGCATTCGAATGAAAAGCCACCATAGCAATGAACAACCAAATCGCCTGAAACCACAAACAAGATCTAAGAAAGGGGAAGGCAAAGACCCACACAGCCATGTGATGACTTCCCGCTGAGACTAGGTCCTCTGAATGGGTCACAAAAGGGCTGTGTCTGGACCTCTCCGGGGCAGATATTCTCATGGCAGTAAGACCCACGCAGACAGAAATGGTGAATAAGAAAGACACCGTCCTCTTTGAGGAAAATCTACCCGGAGGGAAGAAGAAAAACCTAGTCTTCATACCTCCAGCGTGGCAGTTATACCTCCCCTGGTCTCCAAGGTCAGGCTCTGGAAACTACCCCATCCCACCACTGACCCCTGCGGGAGCTTAGCGGTCAGCCCGCCCCGTGCCCTCCAGGTATGTGGTGTCCTGTGGGTAGCTGCTTGGGCCCCTTGTGGTCAGCTCAGCACTGTCCCCTTTTCAGGCTCCCTGGCCACTTTCCCTTAAGAGTTTGGCAAAGCACCTTAAAATAGAAGCCCACCCACTCACAGTTATCAGTTAGAGACATCTGGTGCAGAACAGATCAAGCCAACAACTAGCCTTTTGTCCTTCCTTCCCTAATCACTGGCTCTGATCAATCTGAAAGTCAGTAGCTGCTAAA
This sequence comes from Leptonychotes weddellii, assembly GCF_054177405.1. Classification (NCBI taxonomy): domain Eukaryota; kingdom Metazoa; phylum Chordata; class Mammalia; order Carnivora; family Phocidae; genus Leptonychotes; species Leptonychotes weddellii. The sequence goes on from NC_138372.1 coordinate 89,919,889, forward strand.
AGCAGTGTGTTGCCCACTTTAGCTGGCAAAGTGTGTGCTGTTTGGAGCTTCTGACTTATTCTCCAACAAAGTGGGTTTTTTGTTTTTGTGGGGGTTTTTTTGGCAAGCTTGGGATGAAGCCTATTCTTTGCCTCCCTGACAGGCTGGTCAGGCACCATCTACTCCTAATGGGGTTATGCAGGATTTCTGTTGTACGTACACAGTTCTTTGAAGCAAAATTCAATGCTTTCATCTTGACTACTACAAAGTGGTTCCAACCACTCCAGCTGAGGGAGAAGATAAGATACAAATTGGGCCCACACTACACATAATTTTCGAGTCTCGTTAAGAAAGTAGAAAACGTTTGGGTGTGTTCTGATCCGTGGGTAGCATTTTCAAGTACGCGAAAACAATAAGTCTTGGAAGAGATTCCTTTGCGCCATAAAGTTCATCCCTCCTTTTGCCATCGGTGGTACCTTAAAGAGAAATTCGTCCGTCACGTTATGGAATCCAAAAAGGGTAAACCAAAGGGATTTAAAAAGAGTCCATTACAAAGAATAAGAACCCCTGTCACATCTATATGAGAATACTATATAAATCAGTGAGTAGACATGGCACCTGGAGCTACTCACTACATTACCGGAAACAGAAACAAGGAGCCTAATTCTGCAGGATAAGGACATCTGCTCCAAAACAGCTAACCAACCAGGACTGCCACTGAGAGGCAGTCTGTCTCTGTGACTGATTGGGGACTTTGAACACTTCTCAAGTTTGACAGTTTTCGGGCAAGAGCACTCCAGAGGTTGGGTGCCGTCTGCTGAGCGATCGCAGAGCAAGAGGCAGGAAGGGAGAGTCTCAGCTCCTCTGTGGCTGAGGTCCGCTGGGCTCCCCTTAGTCTATGGCTCCTGGGTGGATACTGAGCACAGGGGGCTCCAGGCAAGTGGGGGAGTAGTTGAGGTGTGGCTCTTTGATCCACAACAGGGGCACCCCATTCTTCCCATCCGAGTTCTTGCTGGAGTTCCGGCTCTTGAAGCGCACCAATAGGATGGTGATGATGAGGATGCCGAAGATGGGGAAAGGGTAGAAGAAGACGAAGTAGAAGAGCGCGTCATTGGAGCAGATGATGGACTGCAGGGTGGAACCTGGAACAGAGGCAAGACCGTGAGGGCTGGGAGCCTGGACCGCCGGCCCTTGTTCCCGAAGCCCTCGCCCAGCCCAACCCAACTCCCGCCCCCACCCTGTCTTTCCCTGGCTGCTGCTAAGGGAGGGGAGACCACCCCCCTAGCCCTGTTCACACAGCAGCGCCTCTTCTGATTCCCAGCTGAAGTTCATTCAAAGCAATGCCTCCGTCTCCCGCGGGGAGCCAGTACTGTGCTTGGAGAGCCATAGAATCAAATACAGTTTATTGATTGTGAACCCAACTGCATCTAGATGGTGGAGCAGCTGACCACCCCAGTCCGCACTGCCTGCCCGGTGATACTTCACATGTCCCAATGCACTCAGTCCTGCTCCAAACGTCCTTCTTTGGGACGGGACCCGTTCTCTCCCCCCGCCAGCTTCTGAGAGCAGTTTTACCAGAAATGATGCTTACTTGCTTAACATTATCAATTGAAATGCCATTATGGACCATTTACAAATGTCCACAGTGAATTCAGTGCTAGTTATTCCTGGATATGGAAGGGAATGAAACCCGCTCCCCCCACACCCCAGACCCAGTCGAGGTCTGCTCTGGCGTAGGAGACCTCAGCAGGAGACCTTCCATTTTCTCTGGAAAATAAGGCTGCTGGATGACCTCTATGTACTACGAAACTTAAATAGGGACATCCACAGTGGGCAGATAAAATGTGGTCTAAACACCTTCGCTTGTACTTTTGGGTTATTCAGTAGATTGTTAGGGTGTCTGAGTATGATTTAGGCTTTTCTCTGCTTTCATTTCTACTGCATAGCTGTTGCTCAGTATTATTAAGAATATTCAACATGCACTTACACTTATTAGATTTCCAAAGTATATGAAATTGCTCACAGTCACCCACTTTTGACCTACAAAACTTCAATTTCATATGGTTCCATCTCCTAAACAGGAGGTAGTCAAAGAAAAGAAAAAGCTGACAAAACGAGAAACCTCATATCAATTTACCCGGTAAAACGTTTTGGCTGAAACGGAAAAGAGGTTACAGTTTCCAGCAGATTTTTTATTTCTGCATTGCAGGCCAAGTTTACGGTGACAAACGCCATCTTCAGTCTGCTCTATGCCACACTTCGACAGAAGGGCAACTTAAAAGAGTGCCTTGTGAGAAAAAATCATTTAGGTCAGCAATTATTTCTTCCAGTCTCTGGCCATGGAGTCCCTTGATGTGATGAGAATTCTGAGCTCTGGACCTTTCTGGAGTAGCCACTGATGGTGAGCAGGGCCCTGCAGTATCCCTGGTCATCCCAGCCAATCATGCAGAATCCAGCTCAACCTCCAAGTCACCCTCCAAAATACACACGAGCCAGGAACTTGAGAAAAACAGAGCAGCGACGCACTCGGGCTTCATTTTTTGTCCTCCTTCTGAGTCTGAAACACGCTAACTGGCTAAAGTAGGACTAGGCTGGATATTCTAAAGAGTGACACCGTAACATCTCACAAGATACTTGGATAACGAAATCTTACTAAAATAGAATCTGGTGGAACATCGAGTTGATTAGGAAGATTACTGGATGGTATGTTCTCACTTGAACTCCTAACCTCAATTGAGGGTCAACTATACGAACTGGCATGGCAAAGTCGAAATGCCTATGACAAGTGGGAAAACTGCTTATTAACCCATAATCGAGCTCTGATTTTATTCTTCCAGACCGCTGGAACCAACGATTGGAACCAACAGAGACATCCTTCCCCTGCAACTTGGGCAAACTCACTTGTGTCCAGAACCCGGATGCCGATGGGGGCCGACTCCTCTTCCGTCAGCCGGTACCATTCCTTCTGAGGGCTGGGCAGCCACTCCTCCACTCGGCAGGAGTAGTTCCCCGTGTCCTGGGGGCTTGCCTGCAGCACCGTGAGCCGATAGAGCAACGGGGAGAGCCTCTGGAAGCGAAGCCTGCCCTCCCAGGGGCTGCCTTCTGGGCCAAAGACGGCATCTGGGCCCACGCTCAGCAGGGCCATCCGCTCCATTGGGTCCTCCTCCTCCTCCTCCTCCTCCTCGTCCCCTTCCTCCTCCTGTTCGCCCAGGCCAGGGCCGTCCCTTTCCCCTCCAGCTTTAGTCCTCAGGGAGTACCAGGCCACGGCAAAGCGGGAGTCCTGACTTGACCGAGAAACAATGCTGCAGTCCAGCTGGAAAGCTGCCTTCTCGGACACTGTGGCATTGGGGACCACCATGTCCACCTGCAGGGCAGCATCTGGGGGAGGCGAGGGGCAAAAAAGGAAAAAAGAGGCTGTTTTAACTTCTTTGCTCACAACAACCTGCATGTCCGTCACCAGATACACTCTAGTAACATAGTAATCTACAACACACACCTATTGAAAGGAGCAAAATGGAATGAGAGTCTCTAGAAAGATCGCTAGGCTATAGAACACTGGGTACCCTACAAGTCACTGTGTGCAGAAGAAACTGTGTTTTATTCCGACACACGTATCTGTTTCTATTGGCATCGAATATCTGCAGAAGAATTCACAAGAAGCTGGTAGTATGGCTGCTTATGGGAATCTGGGAAGGAAGGGACACTTCTTTTCACGGTAACCTCTTGCAGGGGCTGAAGGGTCCCCCTAAAAATTCATGTCTATCTGGACCCTCAGAATGTGACCTTGATTGGAAATAGGGTCTTTGCAGCTGTAACGAACTCACCCTGGATTTAGGGTGGGCCCTAATCCAATGACTGGTGTCCTGATAAGAAGACAAGGGGACACACAGAAAGGACATAGAGGCAGAGATTGAAGCAATGCAGCCACAAGCCAGGGGACACTTGGGGCCACGAGACGCTGGAAGAGCCAAGGAAGGATTCTTCCCTAGAAGCTTCAGGGGGAGCCTGGCTCTGCTGACAACTTGCTTCTAGACTTCTAGCCTCCAGAACTGTCAGAGAATAAACCGTTGTTGTTTTAAGCTATGAAGTTGGTACTAATTTGTTGTGGCAGCCCTGGGAAGAATTTCACCCCTCGGCCTCTGAGTTCAAACTGTGTGCATGCGGACCATTATCTATGCCACAGTGAACCCGAGGAGGTAAGTAATCTCCAAGGACTCAAGCCCGAGACCTGAAAGGGCCCCTCGCCCTGAGCACAGAGCCCCCAGAAGGATGACATGGACAGCATCCTCCCGACAGAGACGGGAGACACAAAACGGCCAGGGAAAGGTACCAAGCAGGGGAGTCACACTTCAGACAGCACCAGGCAGCCATAATCTGTTTCTTGATTTTGCTGTGCACCCCCCCTTTTTTTTTCTGGCTCAACAGGGTAGGTACTAAACAAATAATCCATTCCCTACCTCCTAAATGGCCTGTTTGGCTCTGTTTATGAAATGCTCATAAAAGATGCCAACATAATGGTAACAAAAGTACAGATACCAAATCAGATTCTGCTTGGATGAAGACCAAATAGGAGCATTTCCCAAGTACTGTCCTGGGCTTTCAATGAATTGGCTTAATGTTGCTCAAAGGTGAACACAAAGCTGGGGGTTCCCCCACCTTTGTGGGGCTCTACCAAGCCCCTCCACACCCGCCATGGCCCATCTAGAATCTTGGTTTGCATCGCTGGCACAGAAAGCCTCGGGAACCGGCTACAGGTGGCAGGAACAGCACCTCAGCCCAGCTCCCATGAGGGAGAACACGCTGGAGGGCAAGGTGGCAGGGCGCAGAATATCCGTTCATAGGCGACTCACGCTCCTTGGCTCATCAGCTGATCCTTCCAGAGAGCATGGCTAACTGTAACCCCAGAGCCATCAGAGAGAAATACTGCAGATCAAGGAGCAGTCTAGGGCACCTTTGCTCTGCACAGTCTACCACAGTGGTATCCTAAAGCTCCTGGTGGCTGGCCAATGAGACGCAATACACCCAAAATGGCAAGACGATCAGAGACCACTGGACATTTAGTTCCTCGGAAGGGCCTCTTCCCCATCTACTCTCCCTTTGTTTTCTTCTTGTCTGAATACTTACAATCTAAAGATTTATTTATTTTAGAGAGAGAGAGAGCGCGCACAAGCGGGAGGGGCAGAGGGAGAGGGAGAATCTCCAGCAGACTCTGCACTGAGCGTGGAGCCCGATGCAGGGCTTGATCTCACAACCCTGAGCTGAAACCAAGAGTCGGTGCTTAATTGACGGCACCACCCAGGTGCCCCTGAATGCTTGCTATTTAAGCATTTGAGTTTTAATTTAAATTTCCTGGCTCCTTCCAGTGCCTCGTCTGCAGTAATGACTCAATGCAAGTTTTCTGAATGAAACTAATGTCCGCCTGTCCATGCCCCCCCCCCGCTTTAACATATCTCTGTACTAATTTGGTTGCCCGTGTCTGTCCCCTTCTAGAATAGGCCAAACCACCTCCCTGTGCAGACTTTAGCACTCTTTCCTGTTTCAGGTATAAGTCCCAAGAAAGTCCGCTTCTGCCTCCTCTCTGTATGTTAGGCAGGAATGCCGCCGGTGCTCCCTAAATGTCTGCCAACCCACCCACCCCCGCCCCAGTCTCCCTGCAGCCCTAGTGTGGGGACGCGCACATGGGTGGGTGTTGGGGGAGAAGAGTGCTCAGCTGCCACCTCTCTACAATTTCACCTTTGGGAGAAGACACGCAGCAGTTTTTAGGCACGGTAAAAAGAAAAAAAACAAAAGCTCATGGGAACTATGAGTAACTCAAAGCAGAGGTGATTTCCCATCCAGTGTAGGGAAGACACAGAGCAGCGAGATAATGCCCCTTTCCCGGAACAAAGGGCGTATTCACTCCTGAAGTGTGTTCCGTGACACATGGGGCAGGCACAGCTGCGAGGCTCCACCCACGAAAAGAGCCGCTCTCGTGCGACATGCAAACATGACGGACGCTTCCAAAAGACCACTGATCGGAAGGCTGGGATGCGCGGGAAACGAACAAGACAAAGCGCTCACACCGACGCAGGCCACCAGTTCATTTCTGCTCCATGTCCTCCGGGGGACCACTGACTTTTTGCTGGGACTAGGATGGACGACGATGTGATGTCGCAGGGGACCCAGGAATCCGGCTTACCTCTGCTTTCATTACGGGTTGAAATGGGTAACCATAACTCTACCGAGTAATTATGTGCATTTAGCAACTTTAGAAACGACAACAAAGACAAGAAAGGCCACACAGAGCAGTCACTGGTACCAACAAAATTATTAGGAAATGAGATTGAATTTCATCTCTTCCTATTTTAAAGCATGCTATTTCTATTTAAAGCATGTGAATCAATTCTTTTCCACTGTAAATCCACAGGCTTAATTTTTTTTAAACCACATGGCTACTGTTTCAAGATTTTTGCACATCCACCACCTTCTGAGTCTGAATGTACTCTTAAAAAGAAAATACTCTATGTTCTGCAACAATTAATCGAAAAATGCTACTGTGGTTAAGAAATAGAATCACTTTAGGCCAAAGCCAGATGTGCCATTTTCCTTTCACGAGGGGAAAAAAAATGTGAGACAAATCTGAATGCAAATGCAAAATGTAAATGTTCATAAGTTTAACTGCAAACAATGTATTAATACACTCATTTTGTGCAGCGCATAAAGTATGACACTTGGAGGGGAAATACGCAGAGCAGTGACAGCCTGGGGACATTAACCCTCACCTGGCCGCATGATGGTCACAGCCATCTGCCCAGCAGTGTCCTCTGCCCGCTTATACCACACGCCGCTGGGGCTGGGCAGCCACTCCTCCACGCGGCAGCTGTAGGTCCCGCTGTCCTGCACTGCCACGTTCTGGATGAAGAGCCGGTACACACCGGGGGAAGGGCTCTCCAAATGCAGCCGCCCCTTCAGGTTGTTTTTGGCCGCCTGTTCCCCGTAGTGGAAGGTAGCCTCGCGGCTCAGGCGGGCCACGGTCTCCCGTTCCGGGTGGTTGGGCTTCCACACAAACCACTCCACCACCAGCTGGGAGGCCGCGCTGGTGCGATTCAGCACCACACACTCCAGCTGCACCTGCTGTGTCTCCAGGACCGACAGATTCCCCTGCGCTTGGCTGAGCCTCAGGCGGCTATCTAGAAAGGCGAGGAAAGACATATTAGCCTCACGGAATGACAGACCACCCACATGCACCCTTTCCACGTACATTCTGAGTCCCCTGATCACGCGTCTGAGTGCATGGATTGTAAGCAGTTCATGGTAACAGCGGTCCCCCCATTTCTATCTCATCGGTTCAGAGCATAGGAGGGAACAAGCATGAGGTACAGAGGACTCCACATCCAAATGAGAGCAGCCCATGAGCCTATGGTTGACCAGAAGGGCCGGCTGGGAAGGGCCAGGCAGAAAAGGACAAGGTGAGACCCCCTTTCGAACCAAGAGCGAATTTTGAAAACTGACCACATGATGACTAGAATATGTTGGACTGTCCACCACAAAAAGAACTGCAGATGAGACAGTTAAATATGTTCCCGAGTTGGCCTTACGAATTGCAGTTCTTACTTTCTCGGGTTCCCTCTCAAGGTGGGAACAGAACAGATCTAACCTTAGTAAAGAGAAGCCTGGTATTGATAGAACCTGTGACTTGAAAACTCAGCCAATCAGATTCTCCTCCAGAGAAAAAAGTGTCCCTAATGATGGTATGCCCTGACGACATGCGTGTAATTTCATAAAAGGTCCTGATGAGCCTATCTGGACCGGGGGGGGGGGCCTCAAAAACCCACAAAACTGTAAAAGCATACAAGCACCTGGCGAAGGACACTTCCTGAGTGATACCCGAGGAGGGGGGAGGGCCATGCACAGAGCACTTTTTACTTTTTTTTACACTTCAAAACTGTCGGAATGTTTTACCATGCAATGCAGTAACTCCTGTAATTAAAAGGTCAAAAAATTAAAATAACAGAAAAAACGGGTGCCTGGGTGACTCATTCGGTAAAGTGGCCATTCTTGGTTTTGGCTCAGGTCACGATCTCAGGGTCATGAGACCGAGCCCCGAGTTGGGCTCCACATTCAGCGCAGTCTGCTTGAGATTCTCTCTCTCCCTCTGGCCCTCCCCTCGCTCACCCTCTCTCTCTAATAAATAAAATCTTTAAAAACATTTTTAAATAACCAGTCTCCCGAAAATATGCATATACATATATGCGCATGTGCGTGTGCATGTGTGAAGATATTAACTCTGGTTGTCTTTGGGTTGAAAGATTATTTTCTTCTCTTTTTGTGTGTTTTCCAAAAGCTCTATAAGCATATTCTTTCTCATCGGGAAAAGAAGGAGAGGGGTGGTGCGTAGAGAAAAAGAACTAGAAGCAGGGGAAGAAAAAAACAACAAAACGAAAAAAATCACTGAAAAGGAGGGATGTGTTGTTTTAATCAATGTCCTGTGAGTTTTTCTGTTTATAGTGTTAGTATTCCCACAAACAGAGATCTCACTAAATGTGTTTTGACAAACATCCGTGCAGCCCTGTGTGTTGGCCCAGTTAGCTCGCTGTAAGTCTGTAGTCTCAGATGGGGAAATTCCCTTGATAAATTTAGGATCCACTGAGAATCTCTTAGTTTCTGCACAAATGAACAAAGGCAAAGGATGAATGGCGACTAAGGGGGAACTCGAGGTGGGTGGGGGATCATGTCCTCCCAGCAGAGAAAGTCACCAAAACTGAAAACATACAGGAAGGACAGAAACCTAAAAGAACATCTGTGGGCCAAATGACAACTGTCAGTTTTCAAAAGCCCCAAGGACTGGCTTGAGGTCTCTGGAAAAACCAAGAGCGATAATGCAGACCAGAGCTTCCTGGGCAATGCACCCGCAGAACGGTTCACATAAGTGTCACCGAGGTGCTGAGAAGCCTGCATTGGGGCAATCTTAGCAATACAACAAAGCACCCCCATCCCATCAGGAAGGACAGGATAGCACAATAGATTGTAGGCCATGTAGGAATGAGGGATGGAGAGGGAGCTAAAGGCCACATCGTGTGGGGAGTTCAAAGAACTAGAGCTCTTTAACAAGGAGAAGGGGAGACTGACAGGGGCCCCCTTCACGCATGAAAAAATATGACCCAAACTTATTCTGGGTTGTTCCAGGGGCAGATCTAAAACCTGGAGGGGAATTACGTGGAGGAGGGTTTTTCAACGAGTAGGGCTGCCCTGCAGTGGATGGAACGGAGTCCTGCGGAGGTAGGAAGCGTGCTCAGAGAGGTCAGGTGCCACCCCTGGTCTGTCGGGAAGCAGAATGAGGCCTGCACCCACAGGCTCTGAGACAGGGCCGAGGGGTGGTCCGCTCTGGAGATAGGAAGGGCTCCCCGCCTGCCCGGGGGTGCTGAAATGGGTGGTAAGGAAGAAAGGCGAGCAGACGAGGGAGACCAGAAAGTGCCTTCCAGGCGAGAATGCTGGGTATGGAGCCGGCACCAGCCCGAGATCCAGGGTGCAACCTGCAAACCCAAGAAGAGATGCAGGAGCCCCCAGGGACCCTGCCTCGCGGCCTCTTGCCCAGCACAGCCACCCCTGGGGCACCACCTGGTGAGGAAGATGCTGTCCCTAACAGCAGAGCGGAGGGTGCTTTCCTGAGTTGGCCCTACAGCACCAGGACGCGCCCGAGGCAAAGCCAGCAGTCCACACAGCACTAGGGTGAGGGTCTGCACGCCTGCACCCACCCCCAGCGTGGGCCCCACAGAGCCCTGCCGCCCTCCGCCCGGGCAGTCTGTCTGCACGAAAGCCGCTAGCCCAGGACGGCTGCACCCTGGGTCCTTACCTGGCTGCTTCACGGTGACTTCCGTGCGCCCCGAAACCTCCTCGGCCAGCTTGTACCAGGCGTAGTTGGGGCTCAGCAACCACTCCTCCACGTGGCAGTAGTAGCTGCCGCTGTCGCTGACCTCGGCCCTCTGCACCGTGAGGCTGAACAAGCCCCCGGACACGTGCCTCTCGAACTGGAGCCTGGCTCGCAGGCCCTCCTCCTCGGCGTAGGTGCCGTACTCAAAGGCCGAGCTGTGGGTGGTCTTCAGGATGAGCTTGCCGTCGGCATCCGAGGGCTTGTGGACGTACCACAGCACGGCGAAGTGCGAGTTCTGGCTGGTCTGAGACTTGACGGAGCAGCTCAGCTGGATGGGCCTGTTTTCCACCAGGGTGAGGGTCCTCTTCGACTTGCTCACCTGCAACTTGGTCACTGCAGAGGAAAGGGGGTGGGGCAGTTCAGCAGCGGAGCCCCACACAGCTCCCGGGGGACTGAATGCGGCCAGGCTTCCCCCAAAGCGGGGCTCAGCATGAGGGAGGCGGCACGGAGCCGGCTTCACCCCAACATCCCTCCACCTGCCTCCTCCCTGCCTCCCCTCCTATCACGCAGCCTCCAGAGGACTCCGCGAAAACTCAGATCTGCCCAATCACTTCCCTGCTTAGAAAGTTTAATGGCTCCCACCCAACTGCTTATAGCTTATAAAGAAAAAATAATTCCTTTTCACAGTACAAAGTCCCCCAGGATCTGGCTCTCGCCCAACTGTCCTGGCTCATCTCCACGACTCACCCTCCAGCCCCCCCATCTCGCCCCCAGTCCCCCTGCACCTCCTCCCTGAGTTCTGGTTTCTGCTCAGCTGACCTCTCTGCCTGTCTCCTTCCACCATCTCCCCTCTGGCCCTTCTGCGCACTCGTCTTTCCACCCCCTTCTTCCTTCCCACCCTGGGCCGGCAGCCCCTCTCACTGCTAGCACCAGCACCCTCTACATATCTTCCGACTCTTTTTCCTTAGTCTCTCTTCCACCCTAGTCTGTGAGCGCCTTGAGGGCAGAGATCAACCTTTTTTCTGGAAGTCTGCAAATATTTCGAGTGTGCCCCTCCTGATGCTAAGTGCCGGGGATACCCCAAAGAACACCACCATCGTGCCTAGTGGACATTCTCATCGCGGCACCCCCCAGAGCCTGGCACAGTGCCTGGGCTTCAGAAAGTACTCGAATATCTGCTGGGATATGTGGGGGAGAGCGTGCCAGAGAAATAATGATAGCAGGTATTGAAAGGATTGCTAGGGGTGATCTTCCTGGGGCAGAGAGAGGGAGGAGGCTGAGAGGAAAGTGGCAAGCAATGGGACAGAACAGAGTTAACTCCAGTGTCCTTCCCCTTGCCGCCCTGCTCCAAAACCAGAGGGAGGACAGACTCCAGAGTGCCACCCTACCTGTTAATCAACGACTGGGCTCACCTTTAAGGTGGCAAGAAGCCAAGGTCTAAGGAAATATATCTTGGGAGGGTAACCTGGGATCATACCCACTCCATCCTTATTATACCTGGCTGTGCTTCTCCCCTACCCACTATTGTCCCTCTACTGAAAAAGTTTTTTAAAGAAGGAAAAAGACGCAGCTCCAAGTTCCTCCTAGGGAGCAAACAGTGAAAGCAGCTTTTCACACCCCAACTGAAATTTCTGAAAGCCCCAGACAGTCATTTGGACACCTTGGTCACACACACATAAACATTCTGGATGATAGAGAGGATTCAGCAAGCCAAGGGATGGCGGGATCTGATACCCAATGCCATTACTGCAAAAGCAACTCTAAGAACAAGTAACTCAGTGGTGAATCAGGAGACACTCCTCACAAATGACTGCTGAATTCACATTCCCACAGACCTTCCCCAGCCATCAAGAACACACCAATATGAGGGGCGCCTGGGTGGCTCAGTGGGTCGAGCGTCTGACTCTTGATTTTGGCTCAGGTCATGATCTCAGGGTCATGAGATCAAGCCCAGTGAAGGGCTCCTCACTGGGCTTGGAGTCTGCTTAAAATTCTCTCTCTTCCTCTCCCTCTGCCCCTCTTTCCCCCACCCGCTCTTCCCCTCTCTGTAAAAAAAAAAACAAACACACCAACATGAGAGAGAAATCCTACCTCCCACGCCCCACCCTTCTTTTCATCTTGTGAACAAGCCCAGTCCCCTGCCTTCTCCCTTCTTCAAACAGACAAAGTCCTCCAGGGCACACGGGAATCCAGGGCAGGGTTTACCAGTAAGCTTCCCAGCTCTGCAAACTAGATGCACTTAGCTTGCCAGTCGACTTTTCAGATCTGATTCCTACAATACTTGAAACAACCAGCTCCCTTTTCATTCCCTTCCAACCCAATTCACCACATGCAAATGATATCTATATCAGCACAAATGATACCACCTGAATTATCTGGTTCTTGTCCAAAAAACTGGGTTGTTCAGTGTGGAGTAGAAAGAGCTTTAAAATGTATTATTAATTGGGGCTGGATTATTTTTGCAACTGTTACTAAGGAAACCTCAATTGCTATAGTAACTGCATATGTTAAACTGAAATCCTATGACTAAGCCTCAATTCAGTCACGTGGTCTGAGAACAAGAATCCAAAGAAGAAAGATGTTTTAAAGCATTTCCATTTTTTCTTTCCTTCCCATGTCAAAATATTGTGAAGTGTTGAAAAGCTTGAAAGAGAGGCAGTTTTGAAATTTGGTGCCTGCCTGACAGGTGGGCAAGGGGTCAGCTCCTATTCTGCGCTTGGAATTTCCTCCCCCATATCAAGGGCAGGGAGGGCCTTGCCTGAAGCCCAGGAGAGCTGGCAGCCCCCATGCCTAATTAGGAAGATCTCACGAGTCCTGACCAGTACTGCCCTGGGCCTTGTGAAGCCTGCTTGCACCATCCTCCTCCGTAGAGGCTAAGGTGGGTGAGGGGGGGGGCGTGGGTGGGAGACGACGACAAACAGGACACAGCCCACTTTAGGCCTGGAGGAATTTTCATCTACATGATGACAACACCTCACAGCAGTGTTGTGGCGGCTAAACGCAATAGTCTATAGAAAGAGTTTAGCACAGAGCCTGGTATAACATAAACGTGCAATACATTTTTACTATTTCCATTTCATTTTGGTCTCTGGGTTCGGGGCCACATGCAAAGCACACCATGAGATCCAGAACTGTCAAACTAAGTGACCAACTTACTACTAAACGTGCAGCCCCTGGCCCAGGCCCGGTGTCACCTGGGAACCCGTTAGAAAGGCAGACTCCCGGACCCACCCCCCACCCACTGACTCAGAATCTGCCTCTAACAACAAGATCCCTGGGTGATTCCTGTGCACCTTAGAGCCTGAGAATCCCTGGACAGGGCCCCTGTGAAGGAATGGATTTAGGGAGGGCAACCGCACACAGGTCATAGGAAAGCCAGGGACGGAGGCTGGGTTAATCCCCAACAGTGAGTCAGCGGGAGGAAGGGGCAGGAAGAGAGGCTGCCGGGCAAGGCCCCACCTGCTAGCGCAGGCTCAGGCTCAGGCTCAGGCTCAGGCTCACGCCGGTGCTGCCTCCAGGGGGCGCCTCAGGCTCCTGGAGCCAGGCTGTGCCCGGTTTGAGGGACGGGCCCTTTCTTTCTGCATCTGGAGAGTTCCCTTCCTAGGCCTCTCATCGGGCGGGATCATGGGTGTGGCATTCTGGGAGAGGCTGCTGCATTACAGCGAAGACAGCGCATAGCAGGTGGTGAGAGGCATCTGGGGGGACTCGGCAGCAGGGGGGAGCAGTGGCTTCACTGGCTAACTCCCCCGATCCTGCAGACCCTGCTTTGTGCGCACCGCCCACCCCCAGAACTCCTTTCTTCCATCAGTAACGATTCTCTTATACCCTGCAAGAGCTCTTACAGGCCGCCTCACGTTGAGGTTCATTT
>NC_138372.1:89933685-90032833 GCF_054177405.1 Leptonychotes weddellii
TTTTTTAAAGATTTTATTTATTTATTTGACAGAGAGAGACACAGCGAGAGAGGGAACACAAGCAGGGGGAGTGGGAGAGGGAGAAGCAGGCTCCCCGCAGAGCAGGGAGCCCGATGCGGGACTCGATCCCAGGACCCTGGGATCATGACCTGAGCTGAAGGCAGTCGCTTAACCAACTGAGCCACCCAGGCGCCCTGAGGTTCATTTTTTAAAGGCCTTTTCTTTCCTATGAAGTTATAAGCATCTGAAGGGCAGGGACTGTGACCCAACCATTTGCTAAACAAATTAAGAAATGGATGACTGAATAAAGAGGCAACTGATCTTTTGGAGGTATGGGAAGATAAAGGAGAGGCGTTGAATCCTGATTGCGACGGGAGGGACTGCACATTTCACAAAGTGTGTGACGTCGGAGCTCAGCCCTTGAAAAACAAGTGAGTAGGTGTTGCCCAGGCACAGGAGGGGAGCGAGAGGGCACCCACGAGAGAGGGGACAGGGAAGCAAAGGTGGGAACTGCTCTGTGCACCACATTCGGGGAGAGCAAGTGGTCAGTCCTGCAGATGAAGTCAGAAAGGTACGCGTCCGCCGCACGGCAAGGGGCCTGGAGCGCGTACCAGCCGCTGACCATCCGCGGTTCTCAGGGGGCCCTCCGGGGCCCTCCAGCATCAGCATCCCCTGGGGACTGGCTGAGACCGCTGAATCACAAAGCTGTGGGGGCGGGGGGGCAGCGAGGGGCAGTTTCCCGAGCCCTCCAAGCAAAGTCTGAGGCACACGGAGTTTGAGAAGCCACAGGTGTGGTGCTGAGGCGGCCGCGGGTAACCCAGGATGGAGCAGCTTCTGTGCAGGGGGCGCGCAGAGCCAGAGGACAGTGAGGAGACTCAGGCAGTGAAGGAGTAGAGGAGAGAGAAGGAACACTGTGCTTTACTAAAGACATGTGACAGTGATCAGAAGAGTGAGGCAAAGAGGGGGGCCGGTGGCTGGACAGCAGACGCCTGTCAGGTTGAGGGAAGCAAGTCTGCCAAGAAGGGAAAGCTACGGGGGAGGAATGAATGGGGGGTGTGTGTGTGTGTGTGTTTGTGTCCATCCCACCCTCAGAGAAGGAGACGGCAAAGACACCTGCCAGTCAAGCAGCTACTACACCCTACAGTCCCTACACCCCAAGCCCCTGCTCTTCGCTCTCCCCATGGTCATGCCCTAGTTGAGCCCCTAGAAGCTCTGCCCAGCCTTACACTCAGCCTTCACGGGAGCTCTCCAGCCCCCGCCCGCACCAGGGGGAGCTTCCTAAGCCGCAAACAGGAGCTCGCTGCTCCCAGCTTAGGGCCTGCTTGTGGCTCCTCAGGACAGCAGTTTTCAGCAGGGCAGCAATGCCCCCAGGGACACCAGGGAAATCTGTGGGCAGGTCTTTCCTTGTCGCATTGATTGGAAGTGGGGGCGGGGGGTGTTCAGTGGATGAGAGCCAGCGATAGATGTAAACCCAGGTCTGGGATGGCTCCATGCAACAAACCTCTGCCTCGGGTCCTGCATGACTTTCAAACGACATTCATGTGGGGGAAAACTCTGTCCCTGAGCCCAGAACCTACTTTCATTTTACTATCACCACAATACTTTTTTTTTTTTTTTAATTTTGCATGGTTTTAATATATACCAGGGAAATGAAGGGAGGGTTTTCCTTTGTTTTGTTCGGCATTGCTGCAAGAGCTGCTCAGGATTTCAGAAAGCGTGTAGGGGACAGAAGCGCCGCTTGGGCAGAGGGGCCTGATGCTCAGTCGGTATTTCTAGGGACAGGGCAGCAGGGTGGCTGCCCAGGATAGCTGTCCCTGAGCACGGACGTGTTACAACACATCACTGTGTTATGAACTACTTTTTAAAAAATTCATCCTTTATTCCACAATGAGGGCACTGTAACAATTTTTAAAGATTATGTGAGTAGGAATGTTATACTGTCTAGGAATTTCATTTTAATAGTAGTAAAGGGACTATTCTAAATTGTTATAAAAAGGATTATATGATCTGAGCATGAGCAGAACTCCTGATTGCTCAGTTTAGAGAAAAATGTCTTATTTAACAAATTATAGATGCCTTTATATGTGCTGAGCACTGTTGTAAGCACTTCATAAATATTGACTACTTGCTCCCCACCAGATCTATGAAATAAGTATCATTATCCCCACTTTTAGAGATACTGGCCAAGGTCACACGGCTGGTAAGTGGTAAAGCCCAGATTCAAACCCAGGAGGCCTAGTCTGTCCTTGCTTTTAACCAGCACATATGATGACCCTCCACGCTGTGGTGTCTAAAAGGGGCTCCCCTGAACTGAGGGTTCTAGAGGAGAGGGGGGTGGGAGGATGGGTTAGCCTGGTGATGGGTATTAAAGAGGGCACGTTCTGCATGGAGCACTGGGTGTTATACGCAAACAATGAATCACTAGATCACTACATCAAAAACTAATGATGTAATGTGTGGTGATTAACTGGATGGATGGATCACTACATCAAAAACTAATGATGTAATGTATGGTGATTAACATAATAATCAAAAATAAATAAAAGGGGCTCCCCTGGCCCTCGCCAACATACCTGGGGCCAGAGCCCTCCCTGACCCGATGCTTCAGTCATATCAAAACATGCGTGCTGCTTCCTCCCTCCATGATGTTCTCTGTACACTCTGTTCCAAGCCTGGACTGTCCCGCTGCCCACGTCCACGCCACCCGATTCCCTCCTTGGGCACATCCCCCAAGCTGGCTCTCCCACCACCCTTGTGACTCTTCCCCGAGCTTCCGCCTTCCCAAGCCGCAGGACAGCCTGCCAGGCAGGAACGGGGCCACACCCCTGTCTGCAGCTGCAGCACCCAGCATGGAAACTGGCACACAGTAGGTGCTCAAACATGCTTGCAGAAGGCAGTGGGGGGGGAGGACTGAGGAGCAAGTAGCAAAAGTTTGGAAGTGGAAACAGCTAATTAGGAGTAACCCAGACATGCCCTGTCTGTCTTACCTGTCTGCAGACAGAGCAGTGACCCTTCTGCGCTGACTGCAAACAGGTGCACCTGGCGTCACCATGACAACGGGGCCTGAGGAGGTGCGGGAGGGCTGGGGACTCCCCTAGGGCTCTGGCACTCCTGCTCACTGTCTCTGAGCACTCAGCAGGCAGAAGCCACATGCACTCGGCATGCGAGGAGAATGAACCCCAGGTTCTCCTAAAAGAAAGTAGGGGCCAGTCCCACTCAGGATGAGGCGGGCTGTCACTCACCAGACTGTGACAAGGACAGCCACTGTTCACATGCCCTGGACCCATGCAAGTCAAAAAAAAAAAAAAAGGCGCTCAGCCCTCCCAATCTGCCAGGTCAGCAATAAGAAATTGGAGAAAACGGATTTGGCAGCATCCACAGGGTATTAAATATTCATCCTGACTACCCATCAGTAAAATCCCAGCAGAATACACCCACTGACAAGTCGGCTTTCTACACCGGAGACTCTCCTCTTGGAAGCTTGTTTATTGCTTTGTCAATCCGAATGTGCAATATTTAATAGCCAGACCAAGAGAGGGTCATAAACATTTGGAAAATGAGTGCTGACATTTCCCTTATTGCTTCTGTATTTAGGGATATGTAATTGGAGGGTGTGTTTTGGTGCTAAAGAAAATCAGAAGGAAGCAAAGTGATGCTTGGAAATTAAAAGAAAAAAGAATTGATTAAGAGCGAAGAATCGAGTATGTTGAACTGGCTTAAAGTCTTGCCTGAAGGCCCTTGGGGGTCACCCCCTGTGATCGATGGGAGTCAGGCTAAGCTAAATCAACAAAATGGGAGTGATGGCATTCCTTGAAGATTTCCTTGGGGACGTGCAGATGGAGCAGGAAGTAGGTAAAAAGAATGGTCAATAATAGATCCACAATCAATCGTGCCATCCAGCCAGAGATTTTAATGAATCAAACACCTGTGATGTGGTCAGGTCAGCAGGTGGCCCCGGCAAGGACTGGTCTGGGGCATAGATCACACAGAGCCCTTTGGGAGCAGGTGACATGAGCAGTGAAAGGCTGATACATGGACCAGCACGAGAGAGCCAACAGTCCCTGGGTTTCTCTATGATTCTGTTGGAATAAGAATATTTGACAAAATATTCTTAAAAGGGGGTGGGGGCAGGTGGTGGGGGACGCTCCTAGGGAAAACACCAGAGCAGGGATAAGAAGCCCTGTTTTGAGGGGCAAGGAATGGAGGGAGAGCAGAAAGAAGAGAAGCCAGCACTGGTTCTGAGCTCTAGTATCCCCAAATCTTAGGAGCCATCTTGTGGCAGAAGTATGAAGAAACGGGAGTTAGAGGAGGCATAAATTAAACTCCTACACCATTAGCAGACCGGAACCTCTACGGGTACCTCGTGACCCCAACTTGAAAAAAACAAATTTAAGTATTTGCTAATGGGTGTCAGGAAATCAAGGATGGCAAACCAGAGAGAAGAGAGGTCAAATAAAAGTACCTGGTACCAAAGAGGATTCCTGAGAAGAAAAAAAAAAAAAATTAAAAAATATATATATATATTCGTCTCGAAAATATGCAATATAATAAAATTAAGAGCTTGGGTTCTGGAGCCAGACTACCTATCTGGATTTAAATCTTGCTTCTGCCTCTTATTATTATGGATCATTAGATAATTTATTTAAGGTCTGTGTCAGTGTTCTCGTCTATAAAATGGGCAAAAGCTGGTATTATAAGAACCAAGTAAGCTATTGCGTATAAAGCATTCAGGATGGTGACGGACACACAAGAAATGCTCCATAAAGATTAGCTGCCGTGTCGTTGTTACTGTTCTTACTCCTACAACCACCCATGCCGAGACTCCGCCATGCCAGCAAGCTCCAAAGAGAAACTTCTTCCATTAATAAGGCTGTTAACTGAATGCAGAAAGCATAATCTCCAACTATATGGCCTTAAAGAAAGTCAAAGTCCCCCTTTCGTCATCCAACCCCACTGCTTTTTAACAAGGCACACGTGGGTTCAAATCCCAACCCTCACCCCCCACCCGCCACTTACTTGACTGGGGCAAGTCAGAACTTCTCTGAGCCTCAGTTACTTCATTGATAAAGTGGGACAGCAAAAGCCTCCTCCCAGGTTAGTGGGTGAAGACAACATGAGATCACAGACGCCGAGTGTCTGACACAGTCTACTTCCCCCCTATGAAGGCGCAGCACCAACCGGGAGTGTGTGGGGGAAAAAAGGAAAAACGAACATGAAGCTCTTTGGGAAAGACGAAGGGCTAAGTGCATAAATGTTTAACAGAGGAGAGATGGTAACATTAAGAGGGATGCACTCTCCCTGGCGCGTCAGCCACTCCCCGGGCGGTGGCGTGCGGCCCCGGCCCCAGCACCCACCCGGGCTCCCTGCAGCCTCCAGAGGGCCTCTGGGGTGCATTCCTGCCCACCTCTGAGCACTGGCCACGTGACCAACAGCCCCTCCCAAGGCTCCCGCACCAGTGCAGCTCCTTCTCTCTCAACAGTGAAAGCACAAACCAATTCAGCACAAGCCACAAAGACCCGAGACGGTCCTCAGAGCAGATCCTCACCCCCTAGCTCTCCAGCTACATTTTCCACCCAGGAGGAATGAGATGGTGTGATGGAAAATGGAGAGAACTCTGCAAGTCGAGGAGACCATGGCCCACCAGCAGCTGCAATCTCGGTTTTCCACTTGACAAGCTGGTTTGCCGCCATCGTGCCTCCTAAGCAACGGGAGCCTGGGTTTCTTCGCAGAGAAACCACACGGGGATACAAACATCTACCTTGTTTCACTGCTGGATGAATTTTTAAGAAAAACATAGGTGCTAGTAAGCACAAAGCCCGGCACCCGAGAGGTACTTAACACATTTATATCCCTTATTCTCTTTAGTAACCCCACAAATCAATCAGAATCCAAATAACTTGAACTTCGATGAGCTAATTCCTAAGCCTTCCCTTATGTGCTCCAGCCTTAGATTCCAGATAGGGATGGAAACAAGCAAGTATGAGGAACTGATTCAAAAAGGCAATGTCAGGCAAGGTCCTGGGGTCAGTGCTAAGCCTACCTTCTACAGCTGCAGAACCATGTGACAGGCACCGTGGCTCACAACCCGGCCCTGAGGGCCAGAGGAGACCACAAAATGTGCAATTACAATCAGACCGTCCTAGTCAGCGAGGCAGGCAAGTGTGTCCCTCGGCATTTCCACAACAAGAGGTCACACAAAATGGGGTCTCTGCTTAACCCTCCATTAACCCAAAAATCCACTTAAGCAGCACAGCGTCTTCCCTGAGCTTGTTGTTGCCCAGGCTTAGGCTGTAATTGACCAAGGAACCCCTTCCCATCATTTATACAACTTGCTTGTCCCAAACTCTGGTGCAGAACAGGGCTTTTATGGGGTTAGAAGAGGCCAAGGATAAAAGTTCAGACGACACCACTGTGACCATATGACGTGGTGGAGCAGACCAGGTTGGACACGAACCACGGCTGTGAGTGGGCAGAAAAATCCTCTTTGCCAGGTGTTCAAACCATCTTTGCAAAGTGGGCAGGTCACAAAGTCAGAAAAACGTCTTTGTGGAGTCACTTCCCATCCCCACCTCCCTTCACCGAGTGGGTGCCTGTGCTCTCGTTTGGGGGTCTGGCGGCGGCGGCGGCAGCTAAACAGCACCTGCAGCCTGGGCTCCACCTTCCACCAGCTTCCAACCAAGCAGGAGGGGGGACAGACACCAGGGACACCATAAAAGCACGTATACTTAGGAAAAGGGTCCAATGAAGGAGCGGTTGCAGTGTCCTGCTCCTCTCTTCCCCCCACAGGAAAGGGCATGGGAGAAAGGCACACAAGGGTTCAAACCCTCCCTCAACCCTTTACCAGCTAGGCGACCCTGGGCTAGTCATGGAATCTTTCCTGGGCTTGTTGTGAAATTATCATAAAACCAGGGACCCTAAGCACCTGCCACAAGGGAGATACTCAGTAAGTGCCTCCCTCCCATGTTCCTTCTCACGTTCAACATTCTTTATCGGCCAACAGGGGACAACGGTCCCTCCTCCACGCCTACTGTCACAAGGATTACAGGAGATGAGTCTAAAAAGACATGACGATTAAAAGTGGTTTGTAATCCCTGATTGGATCCTGGTTCGGAAGAAGAAAAAAAAAAGAAGAAGAAGAAAAACCATAAAGGACATTATAGGGACAATGGGGGAAATGCTGGTAACGTCCCGCAAGGGTGGTGAGTTCCCCGGGCCCGACAGCGGTGTCCTGGTTGGACAGGAGAGGGTCCTTGTTCTTAGGAGGCACCCGCTGAAGGACCGAGAAGCAGGAGACCCAACCACTGCCACTGATCCTCGAATGGTTCAAAAACAACGACACCAACCAACCAGAGGGAGAAAACAAATGCAGTAGTCAGCCACTGACCAGCCAGGCCAGCGAATGGCAATCCTGCAGCCACCTCCAGATTTGAAATTTCTCCAGGCGGAGAAAGCAGGCCGGCCGAGCGCTCGATGTGCGCCCCCTCCGTCCCTGCGTGCCTGGCACCCGGGGCACGCGCCCACGACCCAGCACCCCCCGCCCCGCCCCCGCGCCCAGCCCCTGACCTGGCTGCAGCACCCTGATCTCCAGCAGGTTGGAGGTCCGCTCGGCCAGCCGCGTCCAGGTGTTGTTGTAATTCCTCCGCCACAGCTCGGCCACGCACTGGTACTTGCCCGCCTCCGTGTCACTGGCTCGGCTGATGCTCAGGCGCACGTTGTTGCTCGACTCGGCCTTCTCGATGGCCGTTCGGGTTCGGAAGCTGGAGGACCTGTCCCCCCACTGGATCCCTCCGTCCCGGGTGAAGGTCACCAGGTCATGGAACTCGAGGGTGCCTACCGGCTGGAACCGCCACGTCACCGACACGGGGACTCTGGCCGGGTAATGGGGTTTGATGATGCACTGCAGGTCAAAGGAGTCGCTGTAGGTCACACCCGGCGTGCGGGAGATGGCTGTGACCGCAAAGCCTGTTTCTGGAGGGAGAGCAGAGAGACTCCAGCTAGGGGAGACACCTGGCTTTCTCAGGGCAGCGTGCCGCAGTGATGGGGGCTACTGACAAAGCTAGCGGAGCAGAGCCAAGGCTCTGGGTCTCTCTTGATGCCCAGGCCAGGGTTACTTTAGCTCTCATATGGAAGCACGAGCCCAAAGACAGAGGCCAGACGCAATTCTCCTTGAGCAGCACTAAGCAAATCCTTCCCAGTGACACCTTCATGTCCATCTGCCTCCCAACAGCCCCCTCCCAGGGAGTGAGGTTTATAGGCAGAGCCATTCCCAGAAGTCTTGGGATCCTATGCTTAAATAGGAGAAAAAAGCCCCCAAGCCAACTTCATTCATTGCCTGCAAGGTGGACACAGCCCCCAGCCCCGATGCCTCCTCTGTCTGGTCCGCAGCGCACTGGGGCTGGAGAAGGGGGAGGCGGATGGGAGGACGTGTCCCATGTTCCCAGTGGAGGCTTGCTCACCCATCCTTTTTCCACTTTCCTTGTGAAACCCAGGGGAGATGGGCAGTGAGGAAGCCACAGCAGGTGGCCTGACCTTGAGCAGGTGGGGACCTGGGGTGAGGTGGGCTTCTGCCGTCACAGTACTCCTTACGGACAGGCAGCTGACCAATCCCTGATACCAACTCCTCAGCGGGGGTTACCTGAGTTCCTTCACCTTGAAACACTACTTAATATTAATACATTGGTTCTGCTCATAAAACTGGGACTTACTGAGCGCCATGTGCCAGGCATGGTGCCAACGGCCGTGCTCATGCCACACTTCACCTAGTCCTCAAAATGACCTTGTAGGACAAGAAGGAGCACCATCCGTTTCTTAGGGACGAGGCAGAGGCACGGAGAGGTTATATAAATTGCCCACGGTCAAGCTGCTTGTCGATGGCAGTCAGGGCTCTCATCAGGTGGCGTTACCCACGGGAAGTGGTTAAAGGCAGAGACCCTTGAGCCTGATGCCCGACTGTGACACTTTCTAGCTGTGTGACAGTGAGCAAGTTACTTCACTTCTCTCTGCCTCTATTTCCCCATCCGTAAAATGGGTCCTTGTGGGGATGAAATGAGTTAATATTTGCAGCATACGTGGCATGGAATAGTACCCGGCCCGTGCCATGTTTTGTTAAATACGTCATTAGCTGAAGAAACAAAATACACATAAAGGAAAGTACTTTAAATTCTGTGGGTAAAAGACCAGGCACAGAATGAATCTTTTGGCTTTGTGTAGGGAGGTTAAGTCAGCAAATAGGTCGGCATAATTTGCTGAAAACTCTGGATCCTTAATTTGGATTTCATAAGCTATCTTTATGTATCCTTAAAATAAAAAAAGTTAAGACCCAGAGACCCATCCTTAAGCCTGAAGTGGTTGTGATGGTCACTTGGACCCCTGCATGCAGTATACGTTGCCCTGAGGGTGGTGGAACATAGGACCTCGGGGAGAGGACACGCACCAAGGGTTCCTGGCCTCAACACCCGAAGGGGAGAGAGCTTCTCCAGGCAAGGGACTCTGTCCAGACTTGACAGAGCACACGCCATGATCATGGTGCACGGAGCAGCCGGCTTACTCTAACTGAATGATCACGATGGTCCAGGGGTAGATGGAGGAGGTACCCACCTGTTATCGCCCCGGGGTGCCTGCTGAGAGCGAGCCATATGTTAACTGCACCAATATGAAAACTCGTGTGGGTCACAGGCAACCTGAACCCACGGTGCCCTCCACTCTCCATGCCATATCCCCTTGGGCTGCCCTGATTATGGCTTTGGCCAGAGGCGCCCCAGGGGTAGAGAACAGGGAAGCAGAACCAAGCCCCAGAATCCCCGGTCAGAGCCCCTGGTGACCCTGACTGTGGGAACCACAGACACATGGTGAGGAGGAAAAATCTCAGGGGATTAGCGGATTCTGTGAGGTGACCTCTAGAGAAGCGCTCCTGATGAATGCTAACCACTCCTTGGACGTCCTTAACCTCACAGTATGCGAAGAATGCCCGTGACCGGACAGCCAGAGGCTTCCCCACAGGTGCCATCCCCAGGTCCACACTGGTGCTGACTGAGCCGGGCGGCAAACTCAACCAGTGGACGAAGCTTCCACAGACAGAAATCTGAGCAATACGATGACTGCAAGAAGCAGGACCAATCCTGGGGATTAAGCTTTTAGAAAAAAGATGTGTAATTCTAATCTTGGGCGGGGAGGATAGAGTACTTACTCTGTTGAGAGCAAAAGCAGCTGGGGCTGCCATCTTTACGGGGCTGTGTCTAAAAGCACCACCAGCTCTACCTGTGAGGAGAGTGGGCAACACGGTCCCAGGGAGTGGGACACAAAGCCACTGAGGACAACTGATGTCACAGCTGTCCTGATAAACAGGAAGACCTAACAAGAAAACAGGCAGCAGACTGGCCTTTTACAATTTAATATACTGATTATATTAGGCAGATAAACAGTGATAGAAGCCTCCTTAACTGCCCCGTGAGAAGCAAATCTAATTCTCTGGTTTTAGCAAAATCTCAAGGTATCTTAATTTCATCCTAATGAGGAAGTGGCTTTCCTAAGGACGTGACTTACGGAGGACGAGACAAAAACACAGACTTTGAAAAAAAAATTTGACGGCGCCTGGGTGGCTCAGTCGTTAAGCGTCTGCCTTCGGCTCAGGTCATGATCCCAGGGTCCTGGGATCGAGTCCCGCATCGGGCTCCCTGCTCTGCGGGAAGCCTGCTTCTCCCTCTCCCACTCCCCCTGCCTGTGTTCCTGCTTTCGCTATGTCTCTCTCTGTCAAAAAAAAATAAATAAAATCTTTAAAAAAAAAAAAAAAAATTTGAGACACTCCTGGCTTCCCTGGTCCGGATTCTGGGTCTGTCATTTAAAAGCTGTGGTCCTGGGCAAATGAGTTAAGCTGTCTCACTCAGTTTCCTTGTAAAATCAGGTTTAGCTCTTGGCTAGGTGAAGATTCAAAGGGACGATTAAGCTTAAGTGCTTAGACTCAGCCAGGAACATAGTAAATGCTAAATAAATGGTGAAAGGGGGATTTTTCTACCCTTGTCTGCCCTGGCCCGCAGGGCAGGAGAGCCTGGGGGCAGGCGAGAGAGGCTCTGCTCTGGGGGGCCAGTTTTGGCAGTGACCACATCCCTCCACCTGGGGCCACCACTCCTGGGGGTGGCCTCGCTCCCCCGACCAGAATTCTTCTAACTTCACGCCTACCACGCGGACACAGAAATAGTGAGTGCCCCCCAGCTGCCACCAGTCCCCAGGGGCCCCACCGTGCACCCCTGCCCCGTCAACCCTACCTGCACTTCGGTAACGGTCCCTTCAGTTAAATCTTTCGGAAGGTGCCATCCGTTTCCTGCCAGGACTCTGATAAAAGTCGGGGTAAGGTTCTTGACAGGGAAGCAGTCTCCCCACAGCCCCACAGAAAGACTGCCAGATTCTGGGGGCGCCTGGGTGGTTGTCGGTTAAACGTCTGCCTTCGGCTCAGGTCATGATCTCGGGGTCCTGGGATAGAGCCCCGCATCGGGCTCCCTGCTCGGTGGGGAGTCTGCTTCTCTCTCTCCCTCTGTGCTCTCTCTCTCTCTCTCAAATAAATAAATAACATCTTAAAAAAAAAAGAGAAAAGAAAGACCGCCAGATGCTTACTTACCAAGAGCCGTGATGGAGATGGGGGTGCTGGCCCGGCGCTCCCCGACGATCTGCCACTCGCCGTCCACAGCCCGCACCCATTCGGTCACGTGGCATTCGTACTGGCCCTCATCCTCCTTCCTGCTGTTGAAGATGCCCAGGCTGAACGAGTTGGGCTGCACCTGCTCCATCTGGACGCCCCCAAAGCTGCTGCGCTCCCAGTAGGACGCGCCGGGCTGGACGGTGCCATCCCGGTCTAGCCACATGATATTGCTACGGCGGTTCTGCCGGTCCACGAGCTGCCAGACGACCGAGAAGCGGCCCTGTGGCCGGCCTGCCATGCGGATGCTGCAGGAGAAGTGCAGGTTCTCACCCTCCAGGATGACGCTGGCGTTGCTGGCCACCTCCACGGAGATGCTGCTCTCTGGGAAGAGGGACAGAGCACCACACTGCGGCTTTCTGGCCCCTCCTGCACCCTCCCCGCAGACGTAAAAAGGAGAACGGGTGCGGAGGTCATGCTATGCAAGTGCCGTTCCCTTGGAGGATAAGAGCCCTCTGACACTCACTGTTGCAAGCCCTGGCTGGTTCTGGGCACTGCTCCCCAGGATTTTAAGATCCATAACCTTGGAGGCCCTTTGCTGGGTACCAGGACAAAGTGTGGGATAAGGAGGGTCTAAGACCTGAGGCTGAATCAGAACCTAAGAAACACAACACGATGACCTTACACTTGGGTCATAAAGGCATTTATCAGAGAATCTGTTCAGCTAGGGTTCAAGGATTTTTCAGCTCAGGAGTTTCTGTAAGCTGAGTGACACGGGAATTCTACTTCACCTCAATCTTCCCGCCGTTCAGTGCTACGGCAGGCAAGTAAACGCTGAACATCCGTCATGTGCCCTTAGAGCTCTTCAGGGCAATATTAGCAAGCAGCCCCAAAACAGAGGGGTGGGGAGTAAGCGCTCATCCTTTTCATTAAGCAGAGGAACACACCAAGGCCACCGGCTCTCCATCCGGCCACCCACATTCAGCCCTGGTTCCACTGCTTCGACCTTAAAACCTCCTGCCAGTCAAACTCTGGGCTAAGGATCCACTCACTCCCTTGGCTCCTTTGCTACTCACTTAGCTCCATGACGTCACTCAATCGAATTATTTCAACTCTACGTGCCTTCTTCTATAAGATAGGGACGGTGGTATTTATATTGTGCAGTTTTTTAAAGATTAAAAAGCAAACAAGACAATGTATATAAATCACCTAACACACAGGAGGTTTCCAAAAGGTGGTCACCGTGATCATGATTAACTTTACTATTGCCAATAACTTTTGTTTTGATAAACATCCTGGATGTTCGAATCTGCCTTAATTATGCGTACATTATTTTGTGTAATTATCTATACTGAGTTTTAAAAAACGCACAAGAATACAAAGTACCATAACTAATTCGGCTTCAATTTTCTGGGTACCACCCACATGAAACACAACAATTTAAAATCAATCAATTAAATCAAATCCCAGATTCAGAGGCATACCCAATCACGGAGGGGGGACCAGCAGACACCCATAACCATGCATTCGAATTGATCTCTTCTCCCCTGTATTTCTCCCACAGGCAGAAACAGACAAAGATGAGCACCGAGCCCCGGCAGGTAGTTCGTGCTATGGTGAGAATGCCTGCTATCCATTCTGCACTGGCTTGTTCCACGTGAAAAATCCGTCTGGACAGGGTGGGAAAGAGGAATTTTCCCAGGAGGGCAACCCCCCCAGGAGCCATACCAAGATGATTTCTGGAGGTGAGGAGGCTCCTGCTTAGCCACCATCTACAGCACTAAGAGGCTAAAAGCATGGATTTGGAGGCAGGCAGACCTGGGCTCTAGGCCCAGGTTTTACTGCTTCCTAATTCTGTAAGCTTGGGGTTCTTCCTTAACCTCCCCACGCTTCCATTTCTCATGTGCAAAACGGAGGCACTAAGAGTTCCTACTTCTTGGGGTCACGACAGTGACAGTATTGGAGGAGATAACTATGTCTCATTATCATCCTCGTTACTAATAATTCCTCTTTAGGTTACGGACTCATCCCCAGTATGATCTTTCCATGTGGGGAATCGAAAGGACAACTCCGCATCGAGGGATAAAAAAATCCCTTCGTGGGCGCCTGGGTGGCTCAGTCGGTTAAGCGACTGCCTTCGGCTCAGGTCATGATCCTGGAGTCCCGGGATCGAGTCCCGCATCGGGCTCCCTGCTCGGCGGGGAGTCTGCTTCTCCCTCTGACCCTCCTCCCTCTCATGCTCTCTGTCTCTCAAATAAATAAATAAAATCTTTAAAAAAAAAAATCCCTTCGCTTGCCTCCGGCAGAAGAATGACGTGCAGGGCGTCCCTGCCATTCCCTACTGTCGCCCCAGTGAACTCTTCCAGAAGCCCTGGCTGGGTTATGATGGGGGCTGCTGCTTGGGGCTCTGCTGCTCGAGCCAGCCTGGAAGAACCGCAGGGGGAGATGCGGACCCCTGAGAAGAGAAACCAGGCCAGTGGACTGGGCAAAGGCAGATACAGACCCGGTGTAGCCTTGCCTGTTAAGACTAGATCCGAGCGTCCCCGGGCCTGAGAAAAAGGCAGCCGACAATTTAAAACTCTCTGGATTAAGCGAAAACTAGGACAGACTGATGAGAATCTGACTGCATGGGCACCAGTGAAATTTCCAATCAGGAGGCGGGCAATGTAGCACAGACTAAGCGCAGAGCAGTGGATCTGGAGTGAGAAGCGAATGTTCCTAATGCCACGCACGCTCAACCACTAACGGAACTGGCTGGGCCACTTCTCTGCACGGTGCTCTCGCTTCTTCATTCAGGGATGGATATGATTTGGGCCTCTACGGGGATGTCAGGGGTGGGAGCAGAGAAAGAAGTGATCTATGCAGAAGTACTTGGGCTCTTGGAAGGAAAAGCGCCATTAAAATCCAAGGTATTATCACCATTCCCGATGTGATCATTGTACTTTGGTAGACTTACCCAAGTGGCCTTGGGGCAGGATCTGGTGGTGCTGAGGGACTTTAACTACCCAGTTATCTGCTGGAAAAGCAATATAGCAGGCCACAGATCATCAAACAAGTTCTTGGAAGGGGTGGGGGGAAATCTCTTAAGTACAAAAGATCTAGGGGAGTAAAACAGCGTGGCTGCCCTTCACTGGATCCTTACAAAACAACGAGGAATTAGTTGCAGATTTAAAAGGAGAGAGTCCATGGTTAAAGCAAGCACAAACCGAGAGAAAACAGTCAAGAGAGTCGGCATTCAATTCAACAATTTCAACTCTACAAATACTCAGCAAGCACCTACCCTACGCAAAGCACCATGCTAGGCATTGCAAGGAAAATTTTTTAAAAAGTCTAAGAAACAAAATAATTTTGAGATAATTAGGTGTGTGTGAGAGATTTCAAAAAATAAATAAGTAAGTGCGAAAGAAAGGAATCCTGTTGGTGAGAAAAGAAAGAAGTGGCAAAAGACCCCTATGTCTAATTTTTCCTTCTCGCTTGAGGAGAACTATATTAAAAATGTAAAAGTGTAAATCAAAACGTAGAGGTAACCTTTACAAGGCTAAGGGAAAGAACAGTTTGAGCAGCTGAGAAAAGGTTAAAGGTTAGTTTAAAAACTTCACTGTCTTGTTTAAAATCAGGGCATGGTACGCTTTAATTCTCTTTTTACTAAAAACAGAACTATGAGAGAACTGAGATGTTAATAACATCCTGAATCTAGGGGATGAGTAAACCCAGTAGGAGCAAACTCAGGTAGTGCCCCGAGTCCCCAGCCACAACCGCTCTCCACCCAGACAAGGCCAGCTTCCGTGGAGACAGGAGCCCAGCCATAGCCTCGGAAACCGGCTAAGCTTTAAGAGGAAGGCTATGCTCCAGGAAGACAGGAGAGGTCCCACCCACTGACTTTTGAAAACACAATTTCAACAGGGAAGAGACCCTTAGGGAAATGGCAACCCTTATGCCCCAAAACCCCAGACAGCAAATCTTTTTAAATAACGTGCTTTATGATTGAACATTCTCCCATAAAAGACCAACCCTCGTAAGTGAGATTTCAAGGTAGGCATCTGCCCACTTCTGGGCATTTAATTCCCATGTGGGAGCAAACAGCCATTCCTGGATTCCTGATTTTCCTCCAAGCTGAGCAGGCGCGGCTGGCGTTTATAGAGGGCTGTTAACGCTCGGCTCTGGGATGCCCCTTCCAGCCTGCAAACACACCCCAATGCTCTGCATGACTGGGGGCGTTGCTAAGTGTGGGCAGGCGAGCCGGAGAAGGGAGAGAGATTAACGGATTTCTCTGCCAGCGTTGATTGAACCCTTGAGTTCCACGAGCCCTGCCCTCCCCTCTGCCCACACAGCTCATCTGTCCCCCCGACTTCTCTTCAATGATGCCAGCTACAGACCAGACCAGGGGGAGGAGAAGGCGGCAGTAGAGTACTCTACTTACTGATGGGGAGGACTATGATGGGGATGTTCTTGGGCCGCTTGCTCTCCTTGTCGATGAACTCCCCGGTGACCGTTTTCTCTCTCTCTGTCACACGACAGTTGTATTTCCCGCTGTCTTCCTGGCGGAGGTGGTAGATCTTCAGCACAAAGACACCGTCGCTCTCTTTAGCCACTTTCAGCTGGCCCCTGGCTTCCCGATGGGCGAATTCACTGTTGAGGACCGGCACGGCGTTAGGCCCCATGCTGGCAATGAGTGAGCTGTTGAAGGCCCAGGAGACGGCAAAGTAACGGTCAGGAACGTTCTGAGCCTCCAGGATGCATCTGAACTCCACCTGCTCACCCACCGTGTACAGCCGCTTCTCTGTTTCCAGCCGAACAGTGAACTCTTTGTCTAAGAAAACAAATAACAAAACGGATGCATTCTGGGTGAATGCGGACCCCACCCCCCACCCCCGGCTATCCCAACTGTATCAGCAAATTCCCATTACCCATGCCTTCTGTGTAGTGCTAACCACAGGGAAGGCACCTCCCCACTTGTCTTGGGAGAAAAATCCAACCCATGCCCAGGGGATCTGAGGACTAGAGAAACTCCCAAATGTCACAGAGCGAACTCAAAGGTAGCTAGACCCAGGCAGTCTAAGGGGCTTGCCATCCCAGTTGGGACAGAGGGGGCTCTGTTTGCAGCCTGTGATGCCCTGGATTAGACCCCCAGAGGTCAATAAGGAATATCATTCCTGACATCACTTACCCAGGTCTAGCCCTGACCTGTACTCCCGGAACTCCATTTAAGCAACAGGACTACAAACATTTTCTGCAGATGTGGTAGGACCCATCCCCACTGAGACGTGAGAGACAAAGTTACACGGTGGCCTAGGCGCTGACCCCAATGCTAAGAAATACTCAAAAATGTACCTATAATTGAGATATATTCTCCAGCCCCATGTGCACACTGGAAATAAGACACAGGTAAGACAATCTCTAACAAAATTCCGCAAAGTGAAAGCAAATGTCTCTCCACCAGTCACCACCTGTCAGATCAAATCTCGAGAAGGAAGGGGACAGCTGCTGCCTCAGTTTCCCATTCCCCAAAGGCCAGTCCTACGAGGTAGGAGTTGAAAGGAATGGGTTTCGCTCTGCCACCCTAGCCTAGAGGAACACACCCACAGGGAACTGTGCCTGTATTATCTGCCAGACAGTGGCTCTGTGGTAAACCCAATTACAGTCACTTGACATCAATGATTTAAAAAAAAAAAAAAAAAAGCACCCCTTCCACATAAATGGCATGGAAGACATGCAAATGGGTGCCCAAGACCTCAGAACTTTCCATTTCCTCAGAGTTAGGCTGGCTACCACTGTGGCTTTCTACTTGTGGCAGCCAGAGACTCTTCTACTCTCGTGGGACGATCCCCAATGGCTGGGTGAAGCCTTCCCATGCCCAGGTTGAAGACCCAAGATTTACAGCGAACCACCTCCTTCCTGTAGAGCAACTGGTCCTTGGTGATGATACCCAATTAAACCTCTACAAATTGCTTTATGCTTTTTCCAATGCCCCCTCACTCTTCAGCTCCCTGAAGTTTGGCTTCTGGCCCTTCTCCCACACTTCACTGACTTAGCAAATGTCACCAATGATCCGCCCATCCCCACCTCCGCCATCACACCAAAGGCTTCTCTCAAGCAGGTTTCCGGACCCGTTCTCCGCCCTTGGGTTCCATGACACCTTCCTTCCTGTTTCTCCTCTTGCTTGACTGACCGCTAGGTTTCTCTCTCTTTCTCACTGAGACCTGCTGTTGTCCAGGGCCCTTTGCAATGACTACCCCATGGGCGTCCCCCCGGCCCTCATCCCTCCCCGGTTCAGCATGGACAGTGCTTTATGACTGAGCATCTCTGTAAGATTCTGCATGAAGGATGGACCCCTTGACTAAAATTGACAAAAACAGTAGAAAAGACAACCAGGGCTGCCACCAATGGGGAAGCAGAGGCTTTGAAGCAGGACTTGGCACGCTCTTGATACCTTTCCTTCCCCCTCTCTCCCTACTCCGATGCAAGGAATCGCCCAGAGCCCTGGCCTCAGGGCGCCCGGCAGGTAGATTCCCGTTCCGTGGTGGTGCTCCCCATTCTTCCATCTCTAACACCCACTGGCCTGCTTTCCAGGCACTGCTGCCAACCCGCCCTGGCCTTATAGCTCTCTCCTACCTGGTCTCTCCACGGCAGGACCGACCTGCTTCATCAACCTCCTGCTGGCCTCCGTGGTGTTCTCCTTCTAGAACCCAGATCTCATTGTGTCACTCCTTGCTTTAAAATCTCTATTTCCCCCTCCCATTGTCTGCAACAGTGATTTTCAAACATTCCTTGGAGGGGGCAGGGGAAAGGGCAGTTTCTCCGTGCAAAATCTTTTGTTGCCCAATATAGAAAACATTTGGTTGAGGCAAGCGAGGGAACGCTGTGGCCCTCAGCATGCCTTCCTCCAGGACCTCCTGGCAGGCGCCTCTAAAGTGCTCTTAAGATCCCAAGAAGGACAGCTTGCAAACACGGGGTCTGTGGAGTCAAGGCCGAGCTCCACACTCCAGCACGTGGGGCTTCAGACCTCCTCTCCTTCCTCATCTCGTCACTCAACCTCTGCCCACACCGGACTCCTCTCTGCTGGCCAAACACAGGACACATTTTTGTGCCCTTATGCTTGTCCCTCTGCTGTCTCCTCAAGCTTCAGACTCAGCTCCACTTAGCAAATTCGCTGCTTTTCCTGGATTTGCCTTCACTCTCCCATCCAGGGAAAACTTCAGGTTGCAAGAGCACTTCCTAGTCACTGTGTCCCAGGGCACTGTCCAGACAGCAGCACCACAAACCTCAGCACGCCCCACTTAGCCACCAGCCTTCACAGCTGCCCCTTCCCGGAACGCAGGCCCCAAGAGTTGTTCATCTCGGAATCCCCAGTGGCTCTCGCCAGACCTTCACTGCGGCAGAGACTTACTGAGTGTTTACCGAAAGGAACTAAGGGAAGGGCCTCAAGATGGGGCTGCAACTGTTGAACCTGAAAAGCTCGGGGGCACAGAGTAAAGTCATCCACTTTATTTTTTTTTATATCTAGTTTTCCCTTTGCTGGCTTAGTCTGAATACATTTGCTGGGCAAATTCAGAAAGTCCTAATCCCAAATTGGTAAGATTAAAATAAAGAAGATTAACTGATGCCACCTACTTTGAAAGCATTAAGATTCAAAATTTGGTCCAGACTTCTGAAGCTGATCGTAAAGCCATCCAGAAAGGGAAAGGATAAAGATGAAGTGTCTTCCCTAGATGTTTTAGTACTGGAAGATCCAGAAGCTGCTAACTGCTCTGGGCCCGAGAGAGCAGATAAAGTGCTCTCTTTCTGGGAGCCGCCCCTTCTCAGAAAAGCCCATCAGATGTCCAGGGAATCCCTTCTGCCCTATTACCTGCAGAGCTGTGCTGGACAATGTGGGCAGTGGAAGAATCACCTGGGACGTGTACTGGAAATCCAGCTTCCCAGGCCCCCCAGCCCCACCCCAGGAGCCTGATTCAGGAATCTGTACCATTAGGTAAGTTGGAAGCACTGCTCTAGAAGGACACAAGAACAAGTGGGAGAAGACTAGGACCCCTGACTGTATGTAGCAAAAGGGACAGTGAGGTCAAGGTCAGGTCCTAAAGAGGAGACCCCCCCCTGTACTGCAGCTCATCTCCCACAAACCACACCTCCAACTGTAGCCCCTCACTAGAGGTGAGGAACAACACAGGAAGGTTCTCGGGCCACTTACTGCACCTCGATGATGACACAACGACCAAAGCCAGGGCACTGAAGGCTCGTGGAGAGCCTGGCCCTGACCAGCCAAGGCAGCCAGCGACAGGGGTCAGCTCTGATCTGGAGCCTGGCTGCACTCGGGGGCATGGGGCAGTCAGAGATTGTGGGGGAATAATACAAGGAGTCAGGGAAGATCTCAGCCCACGGTGCCACCATCTTCTCACCCCAGCTATAAACATGTCACTCAGCCTCCTCAGGGAACCCCTTTTCCAGGTCTTTCATCGGAGAAAGCCGATACTCGCCAGGCTGGCCTTGACAACCCGCCCTGTGACTTTTCCCAGGGCCCCACCATAAAGCAACTGCCCTCGGCATTTGCCCCACCGCCGACTTACCTTGCAGACCTTCTGAGGGACCCTGAAGTAATACGTGATAAAGTATTTTGGAAATTATAAACCACCACATATCTTAAGACATAGTGTTAATATGAAAATAATAATTTAAGCCAAAGTATCCCTAGATCATAATTTCAAACCTCTGATGGAAGGCTCATAATCTCAAATGTCTTCTACAAATGAAACAGGACTGGTCCCCGAAACAGGTAACATCATCAAAGGGGACAGCCACTGTGGACCCAGTTCATCAGATACAAATGGTTTATGTGAAATCTCCTAATTTTTTAAAATGAATTTGTAATTCAAGAAAAAATATAAAATTCCACGTGGGTCCAAGAAACCATGCCTGTAAGCCAGATTCGGTCTGGCCTGCTCCTCTCCAAGACTCACTAGAAGGTCAGATCTTAGTTAGGCTCCCTCTACATTCCTAGTACCCTCAGAGGTCACCAGAGAAGAAGTCTGCACACCCTCCCGGCGTCAGACAACCCTCACCACCAGGTAGAGAGCGGGCACAAGAGACAGACTGACCCGTGGGCTGGACGTTGACCACGGTTCCCTCGGAACGCTTTCGGGTCATGGCATACCACGAGCCGTCCGGGTCCTGGATCCACTCGGCGGCCTCACAGTAGAACTCGCCCTGGTCGGAGGGCTGCAGGTGGAAGACGGTGAGGCGGAAGGTGGTGCTCCCCAGCTTGTCCAGCCGCACCTCCCCCAGGCTCTGCCTCTGGGCGTACTCGCTGCTGGAGTGCAGCACGAAGTCTCGGCTCAGGGAAATGACCTCCGCAGGCTTCTCGCCCCCTCGCTGCCGGAGCCAGGCCACAGACAGGTGGCTGTGCTGGAGCGTCTCCGTGGCCACCTCACACGTGAGCTCCAGGGGGTCCTGCTCCACTTTGTGCAGAGTCTGGGGCACGGCTGTGGTCTGCAGGGTGTCAGGGATCACTGCAACACAGAAATGTCCCAGGCGCCCGGTCACAAAGCCACAGAAGCTCATCCTCGCGGCGCGGAGGGGGCTAGCCACCCACCCCCCACGGCCTTCAACAGTCACCGTGAGGCCACGGGCAACCCCGGATGGCACAGAAACAGGAGCTGCCTGCTTGGATTTGGACTGCAATTTTTTGGCACTTACACTTAACCTGTTTGGTATTTTAATAACACCTGGATAACAGGTAGGATGTATTTTGTTTCCCACAGTAAATGAACTCCCTGAAAATACCATGTAAAAAAGAATTCTCTTTTAGGCCAAATGAGATTTTGTTGTTCATTTTGGTACTGCGTCAAGATACTTTCCCTTGGCTTCTGACCGATCTTCAAAAGGAAATCGTTCCTAGAAGTTGCAGTTTTATGTGTCTGTGCACCTTGCTGACTTCCTCCCCTTTCGTGGCCCCACCCCCACGTGTCCCCCCGCCCAACTCACTTCAGCAATGCAATCCTCTAGCAAGGCTATGTTGTAAAAAAAAAAAAAAAAATCTTTGGTAGAGGAAAGCAACAACATCCTCAATTGTCTGGCGGGTTGAATTCTCCTACAATGCATGTGTCAGAGTGGTCGGCGCTGGAAGGAAGCCTCAGTTCGGGCATTGCCCCATGGCGCCTTGGTCAGAAATGTACTCTGGAGACTAAACACCCCCCATCTCGGCCTGATGGGGTGTGATGGGGACACCCCAGTCACAATCAGTGCTGTCTTTTCTCAGTGCGTGATCTCAGGCCTGGGTTCTCACAGGCCTCCTGATGGGATGCAGACCGAGAGAAAGGAAAAGCAAGTTTGGCATGGGCTGGGGAGGGGGGGATTTCAGTGTGGACAGCACTGGGCTGCAATGTTCACCCACATGGAGGGTCAACAATATCAAGGCTGTTCTGTTTTTCTGCTCACGTCATAATTTTCAAGCATAATTGTGATAATAAAAACTGGAAATTAAGCTGTAGGCAGAAAAACAGATGTGGGAAAATTAAGATGTGGGCAGAAAACAGAACAGCCTTGATATCGTTGACCCTTCACGTCAGCAAGCGTGGTGGCCCACGGCCGTCCACACTGAAATCTGTGCCCTCCCCTCCTGCTAACTCCCCCCATCACTCAGGGAGCACAAGGGCCAAGGGAGAGGGCTGGTGCATAATTCCTTACTCATGCAGCCAAAGGAGCTAGGGGCGGGCTCCGGGTATGAGCAAGGAAGGACCTGCAGGTGCATTTGCTTCCTGATTCAGCAGTGCCCCAGGGGTCTCAGAGCCCCTCCACTGCCCAGCGGTTTCGCTTCTCTGCTAGCTGATGTCATATGCTCCATCTTCGTCCTTTCTTCAGACAGATCATCAACCACAAATGTCCCTGCCTTCTATTTTCATATCCCCTTTCGCCAGCTACAGGGTCAGTTAACCTCTGAATTCTTGACATCTGCACTCGATCTTTCATAAGTTTTGGCCTCAGCCTTCTATTATTTACAAATGAACCCACAACCTTTGTTCACTCATGCTACCCGTTAACCACTAAGATATCTGGGGAGCTTTGGATTTTTTTTTGGTTTTTGTTTTTGTTTTTTAAGTTAAATAAAGTTGCACTAAAAAAGAAGTGACTCAGTGATCTGGACTCGGTGTTTATTTCCTCCCCTCCTCCACAATCCATATGGTAAATCCTCATCTTTCCTCCCCCACCCCCCCAACGCTGTTTGGAGGTGAGGCCTCTGGGAGGTGATGAGGTCATGGAGGGGGAGCCCTCGTGAATGGGATTAGTGCCCTTATAAAGGGACCTCAGTGAGCTCTCTCATTCCCTTTCTGCCATGGGAGGACACAATGAGAAATCACAAGTTGGCAACCCAGAAGAGGGCCCTCACCAGAACCAACTGTGCCTACCACCTTGACCTTGGGCTTCCAGCCTCCAGAACTGTAAGAAATAAACACTTGTGGTTTCAGCCAGCCAGGCTGCGGTATTTGGGTATAGCAGCCCGAGTGGACTTACTGGGGCGGGACACTGGCCATGGGAAACGTCATCTCCTTACCCACTAGGTTCATCTTGGCACTGTAACTCCCAAAGTACCGCTCATCCGTGTTGGGCGTGTGGCACTCATACTCCCCGGCATCCCGGGCCTGGAGGTCGGTGATGTGCAGCAAGGCTGAGTTCCCCTGCACTCTCTCCACATAGATCTTCCCCCCGCGGACTCGCTGGGTGTAGATGGCGTAAGGGAAGGAAGAGTCCACCGTGCTGACGATTTGGACCTCGCGCTCTGGGGCGGATGGCAGGTAAATGGACCACTGGAAATTCTGCTCAGACGGCCCCTGGTAGCCACTCACGTTGCACCAGATGGTGATGTGGGAGCCCTCTGTGCGGTACAGGGGTCCTTCCTGGACGGCGACATGTCGCTGTGCCAACACTACACCTGTGGGGGACACACAGACATGCTCGCTTACTTCTCAGACCAAAATGCAGAGTAGGCAGCGATCTTCGAAAGGGTTTGTGATTTGTATGACATGATCATATAAATAGCTTGCTGGCCCCTTCTGAGGTGCTCTGTGATTTATAAATATTAATTAAAACACTCTGCAGTAAAGCTCTGTCCCTAATATGCATGTGTGGAAATCTGACCATGCAAAGTCGCGGTTCTGTTACTTATTCAACGGCTGAACCCTAGGGAATTTCATTTAGTCCCTCTGTCATTTGTGTAGCAGTTTTATATCTATTTATTAATGCCGTTTATAAAGTTTTTAATAAAATGAGCACGAAACGTTGAATCCTCGACACCCATTCCAATGAAAACAAATAAAAGCAACCGTCCTGCAGTCTGGGCCTGTAGGTCGGAGGTAATCCTGGGGCCCTCGCTTTGGTGCTACACCCTCCGTATCGGGGGGGGGGGGTGGGGGTGGGCAGAGCCGAGCTCCTGCAGGCGACTGCAGCTTTAAGCTGAGTGCACACGAATGGGGAAGTACGAGCAGGGCCAAAGCATAGCCCTGCTGCCCAGATGCCCGCACACTGGCAATGGGGGGGGTGGGGGACTGAC
Organism: Leptonychotes weddellii; assembly: GCF_054177405.1. Taxonomy (NCBI): domain Eukaryota; kingdom Metazoa; phylum Chordata; class Mammalia; order Carnivora; family Phocidae; genus Leptonychotes; species Leptonychotes weddellii. The sequence goes on from NC_138372.1 coordinate 89,957,853, forward strand.
AGTGTAGACCTGCCCTTTGGGATGGTGGCTCTGATTCCCCACCAGTCCCCCTGCCTTCTGACTGGGCTATGCTGCTCTGGGGTAGCCTCTGCCCGCCTTCTCCGTGTTCTTCTTAACACGGTCTCCCCCACAGACTCAGGAGCGAGGAAATATGATGAGTTTCATTTCTCATTCCATGCCTACAGCCTGAGCCCTGGAGCAGGGAGGAGGGGGCACACCCCCGTGGCCTTCCTTCCCCTCAGCAGCGGCTGGGCACGCCAATGAGGCGCAAGGGGCACGTGAGTTCCAGCCACAGCTCTGCCAGCAACTGGGACTGGCTGTGTCATCTTGGGCAGGTTGCTTTTCCTTTCTGGACCTTGATCTCTTCATCTGTAAAATGATTTCTAAGAAGGCTTGGGAGTGGACCAGCACATACGTCAGGGCTGGCTTTGTCACTTACTAGCTGTGATCTTGGCTAAGTTACTTAACCCTCTCTGAGCCTCAGTCTCCTCATCTGTAAGATGGGGATAATAATAATGTGTGCCTCACAGAGTTATCAAAAAGACTCCGTAAGATAACATCTGCAAAGCCCCTGCCACAGGGTCTAGCCCACAATTACTCTTCAGTATAGGGCTGCTAGCTAAAAACCCCTCCTGGCTGGAACATTCTGCAGCTCTGGATCCACAGCTCTGGCCAGGCATCACCCCAGGACATTCCAAGGGCCTCTTGACAATGACAGCATCTCTGGGCCACCCACCTCCACCCACAGCTGCAGCCCACTTCCACCGTCCATGAAAGCTTTCCCTCTCCCTCTCCAAAAAGGAATCGCAGCTGCCCTAATGTAAACCTGTCTGTCGGAGATCCAGCTGGTGAACAGCCAGGACAGCTCAAGGACTAGCGGGATGTAGCTCTAGCGCCAGTCCGGGGCTGCAGCTTGGGGGTGGGGGGCAGTGTTGGGGCCTCATCTACCAGACGACAGACTTCACCAGAGACCCTACAAGGAAAGGCCTGTAATTCATGGGGAACCTTTTCTCCCAATCAAAATCTTACCCGGAACCCCATCCTGGCTTCACGAGCAGAAACCGGGAACTGAACAAATGAACGGTGGGAACCAAATCAACAGATCAAAGTGGTATGTGAATTTCATTGATCCATCCTGGTTGACAGCATTCATTACTACATCGAGAGTCACTGAGAAGACAGCTCATTAGTTATTTTCAGTCTGAAAATTTGGTGTACAGCGTTTTGACTATGTGTACTCTGTCTATGACAACTTAAAATATCTATATGGTGACATTCTGAATCAAATGTTTGCACTACTCTAGAAACACAGAACTCTGAAAACAATTTAACTACATGCATAACATTTAGGTCTCTTCGTATTTCCTTGTATTGTGACACAAAAGCCTCAACCCCTCATCCCCCGCCTCCAGGAAGGCTACTAGAGGCAAGTCAGGAGGAGCCAGCTTCTTCAAGGCACTACCTCTCCACCTTGGATCCACACTGGAATCACCCCGGGAGCTTTACAACATAGCAGGGCCTGGACCCCACCTGCTGTAACTGGTCTGGGGTGCAGCCTGGGCATCAGCATTTCTAAAAATTCAAACGCATGGCAGGGTCGACAACTGCTGCTTTCACGGGTCTCTACATACTGGCAACCAGGTGTCCAAATTTTAGAGAACGTCTCCTAACTTTAAGCTCTTGGTAGCTTTAAGCTCCTTCCTTCTGCAAAGACTCTCCATGAATTTGGGTCAAGAGCGTTTCATTCTTCTCCAGTGAATGGGCGCAGCGGAGGCCCCGTCAGATCCTGGCTATTGTGAGGCAACCCGGGGCTTAGCCAGCCTGCATTTTCCTCACAGACCTTACGAAAGCGCTTGATTGTCAGATCACACACATCACCCCCTGAAAAGTAAACAGCGTTAAGTGGCCTCAATGAGCCAGGGCATCAGGGTCAAAATGACTTGTCCAAGCCAGAAGCAGGTTATAAACAGCCCTGTCAAACAAATAAATAAATAAACACCGGACTGGACTTGAACCACACACATTCAGCCGCACCTGTTCATTCGATATCTCCTTCATTTCTTTCCTGCCCCACAAAGGGCCTTTGACCCCTGAAAACAATGCCATTCTTAGGGAATGGACCCTAACACAGAAGTAAAAATTACCTTTTTCTTCTCAGTTTAATTCCCTTTCTACACCCCACCCTCCACATTTCCTATTCCTGGCACTGCCCCTCATTTCCCGAGACAGTGCTATGTATTCAAAGAGACCCAGGTCCCCTACCTGGCCAAGGCATCCCCTGGCCTCACAGCCCCTTCCATCTCCCTTCTCAGCCTACAACAGAAGACTCCTCCCGGGCAGGGACTTTTTTATTATTATTACTTTTTTTCAGTTTAGACATTCCTATACTTTTTGAATTACTTTGCAATAAGTACACATCACTTCTGTAATTTAAAAAGAAAAAAACAAATATGCACAGGATCATATATAACCATATAAAAAGGACTGGACGCAAAAGGCAGAAAAAGAGTGGAAGACAAAAATAAGAGCAAAGAACAAGGGCAACAAATACAAAATAGTAATGCGTATAGTAGATACTAATCCAACTATATCAGGAATCCCTCTAAATGTCAATCAGTGGTCTAAACATGCCAATTAAAAGACAGAGATTCTTAGAGTGGACCAAAACACACGACCCAACTATATCATATCTACAAGAAATCCACTCTAAATATAAAGACGCATATGGATTAAAGGTAAATGGATGGAAAAAAATATACCATGTAAACACTAATCAAAAGAAAACAGGAGTAGCTCAATTAATCTCAAATAGAGTGGATTTCAAAGTAAAAAAAGTTATCACTGATGATGAAGGACATTACATAATTCTCCACAAAGACATAACAATTCCTTTTTTTTTTTTTTTTTTTTAAGATTTTATTTATTTATTTGACAGAGAGAGACATAGCGAGAGCAGGAACACAAGCAGGGGGAGTGGGAGAGGGAGAAGCAGGTTTCCCGCAGAGCGGGGAGCCCGATGTGGGACTCGATCCCAGGACCCTGGGATCATGACCTGAGCCGAAGGCAGACGCTTAACGACTGAGCCACCCAGGCGCCCCAAGACATAACAATTCTTAACATGTATGCACATAACAACAGAGCACCATACTAGATGAGGCAAAAACTGATAGAACTGCAAGGAGAAACAGATGAATCCACTAGCAGAGCTGGTGACTTCAATACCTCTCTCTGAGAAATGGACTGCTCTAAGAAGCAGAAAATAAGTAAGGACATAGCTGATCTCAACAACACCATCAATCAACTGAGCATAACGGACATCTGTTGACCACTTCATCCAACAGCAGCAGAGTACACATTCTTCTCAAGCTCGCATGGAACATTCACCAAAACAGACCGCATTCTGGGCCATAACACACACCTTAGCAAATTTAAAAGACTAGAAATCACACAATGTCTGCTCGCAGACCACAATGGAATTAAACTAGAAATCTGTAACAGAAAAATCACTGGAAAATCCCCAAACATGTGGGTATTAAACAACACACTTCTAAAGAACACCCGGATCACAGAAGAAATCTCAAGAAATATTTAAAAATATTTTGAATTAAATGAAAATGAAAGCACAACTTACCAAAATGTGTGATATGCAGGCAAAACAGTGCTTAGAGGAAAATTCATAAAGTCAAAAGCATATATTAGAAAAGAAGAAAGATCTCAAATCAGTAATCTAAGTTTCCACCTTAGGAAAACAGAAAAGGAAAAGCAAATTAAGTCCAAAGTAAGCAGAAGAAACCACAAGAATCAGAGCAGAAATCATTGAAATTGAAAATAGGAAATCAACAGAGAAAATCATCAAAATCAAAAGCTATTCTTTGAATAGATCAATAAAATCAATAAGCCCCTAGCCAGTATGACTAAGAAAAAAGAGAGAGGACACAAATTACCTCATATCAAAAATGAAAGAGAAGACATCACCACAGGGCCCATGAAAATTAAAAGGATAATAAAGGAATCCTATGAACAACTCTGTGCCTACAAATTTGATAACCTAGGTGAAACTGATCAATTTCTTGAAAGACTCAATCTGTGAAAACTCACACAACAAATAGATGATTTCAATAGACCTATACTTATAAAAGAAATTGATTCAATAATTAATAACCTTCCAAAGCAGAAAGCACCAGGCCCAGATGAACAAATTCTATTGAACATTTAAGGAGAAAAGTATACCAACTCTCTACAATCTCTTTTAGAAAACAGAAGGAGATGGAACACTTCCTAACTCATTCTGTGAGACCAGCACAAACCTACTACTCAAACTAGACAAAGACATTATAAGAAAAAAACAGACCAATATCCCTTATGAGCACAGATGCAAAAATCCTCAACAAAGTATTAGCAAATCAAATCCAACAATTTACAGAAAGAATTATATACCAAGACCATGTAGGGTTTATCCCAAGTATGCAAGGCTTGTTCAGTATTTAAAAATCAATTAATGTAATCTATCACTTCAATAGGCTAAAAAAGAAAAATTACATGATCATATCAAGAGAAGCAGGAAAAGCATTTGACAAAATCCAACAACTATTCATCATAGAAAGTCTTGGTAAACTAGGAACAGAGGGGAATTTTTCCAACTTGATAAAGAGTATCTACGAAAAACTTATAGCTAACATCAGACTTAATGGTCAGAAACTCAAAGCTTTCCCACTAAGACCAGGTACAATGCAAGGATCTTCCCTCTTACTACTCCTTTTCATTATCATATTTGGAAGTCCTTGCTAATGCAATAAGGCAAGAAAAGGAAAATAAAAGGTACAGAGATTGGGAAGGAAAACGGTCTTTGTTCACAGATGACATGATTGTCTATATAAAAAACCTAAGGGAATTGACTAAAAAAACAAACCAACTCTGGAACAAATGGAATTTGAAATTTTGAAAACACAAAACCATTTACATTAGTACTCCCCAAAATTAAATAGTAGAAATGTAACAAAATATACAGAAGGTATATATGGAGGAAAGCTACAAAACTGATGAACAAAATCAAAGAACTAAACAAATGGAGAAAAATTCAATGTTCTTGGATAAAAGGACTCAATATTGTCAAGATATCAGTTCTTCCCAACTTTATCTATAGATTGAATGCAATTCCAATCAAAATCACAGTAAGTTATTCGTATACATCAACAAACTGATTCTAAAGTTTATCAGAGAGGCAAAAGACCCAGAATAGCCAACACTATATTGAAAGAGGAGAACAAAGTTGAAGGGCTAAAGCTACCCAACTCCAAGACTTACTATAAAGTAATGAAAACAGCATGGTATTGGAGAAAGAAAGGACAAATAGATCAATGGAGCAAAAAGGAGTCCCCAGAAATAGACCCCCATAAATACAGTTAACTGATCTTTGACAAAGGGGCAAATCCAATCCAATGGCGCAGAGATAGTCTCTTCAACAAATAATGCTCACATAACTGTACAATCACATGCAAAAAAAACCAAATAAACAAAAAACCCGCATCTAGACACAGACCTTATTCCCTTCACAAAAACTAACTCAAAAGGAATCGCAGACCTAAACGTAATATGCAAAACTATAAAACTCCTAGAATATAACATAGGAGGAAGCCTAGGTGAGCTTGGGTATAGTGATGCCCTCTCACATACAACACTAAAGGTATGCTCCAGGAAAGAAATAATGGATAAGTTTCGTTAAAATTAAACTTCTGCTCTGTGAAAGATAAAATCAAGAGGAATTAGAAGACAAGCCACTGACTGGGAGAAAATATTTGCAAAAGACACATCTGATAAAGGACTGTTACCCAAAATATACAATGAACTTTTAAAACTCAAAAATAAGAAAAAAACCTGATTAAAAAATGGGCCAAAGACCTTAAGAGACACCTCACCAAAGAAGATATCAGATGGCAAGTAAGCATATGAAAGGCTGCTCCACATTAAGTCACCAGGAAAACAGAAATGAAAACAACAAAAAGATACCACTACACGCCTGTAAGAGAGGCCAAAATCTGGAACACCGACAACACCAAATGCTGGTGAGGACGTACAGCAAGAACTCTCATTCATTGCTAGTGGGATACAAAACAGTATAGCCACTCTGGAAGACAGTTTGGGGGTTTCTAACAAAACTAAGCACACCCATACCATATGATCCAGCAACTGTACTCGTGGTATTACCCAAAGGTGTTGAAAACTTTCGTTTCTACAAAAACCAGCACATAAATGTTGGTATCAGCTTTATTCATAATTGTCAAAAGTTGGAAGCAATCAAGATGGCCTTCAGTAGAGATCAACAAACTGTGGTACATCCAGACCACAGAAGAGTATTCAGCACTAAAAAGGAATGAGCTTTCAAACCATGAAAAGACAGGAAGGAACTTTAAATACATACTATTAAGTGAAAGAAGCCAATCAAAAAAGGCTACACATTATATGCTTCCAACCATGTGACATTCCAGAAAAGGCCAAACTACGGAGACAACAGAAAGATCAGTGGTTGCAGCGGGTGGGGAGATGAATAGGCAGAGCACAGAGGATTTTTAGGGCAGTGAAAATACTCTGTACGATACTGTAATGATGAACACATTTTATTATACATTTATCCTGTGTACCACAGGAAGAGTGAACCCTAGGGTGAACTATGGACTTCAGGTGACACATCATAATGTGTCAACGCAGGTTCATCCCGGGTAACCAATGTACGACTCTGATGAGTGGTGTGGATAATGCATGAGGCTATTTACGAGTGGAGGCAGGGGTGTACAGGAAATTTCTGTATCTTCCTCTCGATTTTGTTGTAAACCTAAAAAAGTACAGAGAGAAAACACTGGGTAATAGGATGGCAAGTGATTTTTATGTTCTTCTTTATATTTTACTCCTCCCCACCCTTGTCCTCTGCAAAGAGTATGTACGAGTCATATTAAGTGGGAAATAAATTTAACCAAAAATAAAAATAATGTATGACTGCTGTATAAAATGTCTTCTGTATTGACTAATATGGTAGAATAAAAAAAATATGTATTTGGTCTTTGTCCCTAGTTCCTGGCCCAGAGCTTGTAAAACCCTTGGAATTTCCTAAGGGATGGCAATGTCTTTTGTCATTCATAAAGAGCCCTTTTGGCCCCAAAGGAGTTATGCTAATGATTTAAGGCAGGCCTTTAGACAGTTTCATGACAGCAGCTGGCCCAGCTCAGAGGGTTGAAATTTTCAACCCCACCCCACACACTCCAGGGAGGAGATAGGGGCAAGAGATTGAGTTCAATCACCAATGGTCAATGATTTAATGAACCATGCCTATGTAATAAAACCCCCATATAAAAACCCTAAATGACAGGGTTAGGAAAACCCCCAGGTCAATGTGCAGGGAGGGTGGTATGACTGGAGAGGACAAGGAGGTTACCCTCCATACCTTGCCCTCTGCACTGACTGGAAATGCAGAAATGCTGGAGTAGGACTTCCAAGGCTAGGCCATAAAAAGACACCAGGGTTTCTGCCTTGCTCTCTGGGACCACATACACCATGTGAGGAGGACATCAAAGCAGCCCTCTGGGCAGGTCTACCTGAGGCCTCCCGCCAACACCAGCATGTAACTGGGCCACACTGGAAGTGGGTCCTCCAGGTCCAGCCAAGATGACTGTACCCCGTTGGGAGCCACAGCCTCAGAGCCACCAGAGGTAAGATGCTCCTGGATTCCTGATGCATGGAAACTGTATGAGATAATGTTTGCTGTTATTTTTTGTGTTTTTTGACTTTTTGTATCATTTTAAGAATTTTATTGACAACTGCAGTAATTACTGCTTTCACAGAGCGCACACAGCTTCTCCAATCAAAATCTTTTTTTAAGACTATGATTTTTTTTTAGGGGCGCCTGGGTGGCTCAGTCGTTAAGCGTCTGCCTTTGGCTCAGGTCATGATCCCAGGGTCCCGGGATCGAGCCCCGCATCGGGCTCCCTGCTCATCGGGGAGCCGGCTTCTCCCTCTGCCTGTCTCTCTCTCTGTCTCTCATGAATAAATAAATAAAAAATCTTAAAAAAAAAAAAAAAGGGGGTGCCTGAGTGGCTCAGTCGGTTAAGCGTCTGCCTTCGGCTCAGGTCATGATCCCAGGGTCCTAGGATCGAGCCCCACATCGGGCTCTCTGCTCGGCGGGAAGCCTGCTTCTCCCTCCCACTCCCCCTGCTTGTGTTCCCTCTCTAGCTGTGTCTCTGTCAAATAAATAAATAAAATCTTTAAAAAAAAAAAAAAAAGACTATGATTTTTTTAGAACAATTTTAGGTTTATAATAAAATTGAGAAGAATTTATTGCTGTTTTCAGCCTGAAGTTTGGGGGTACTTTGTTTTGCACCAGTATCTGACCAACACCTGTGAGTCCTAAGATTTAATGAAAAACTGTGTTCCCTGCCCATGTTATGTGTTTTCTAGAAAAGAGGTCCATAAATTTTAAAAAGATTCTGGAAAGCAATTCAAGGCCCAGAAAAAGAATTAAGAATATTGCTTTAGACAGTGCATGATCATTAGGACTGGCCAGGTCCTTTTAGATTTAGTTGTGACAGTTTCTAATCACATAAACTAACACAACAGTATCTATCACTTAACTAGTTTTTTCAAGACAATGCATGTCCAAGGACGCTCTTTTTCCTTTGTTCCCAGATGAAACTAGACAGTTTCTAGTCACATAAACTAACACAATAGTATCTATCACTTAACTAGTTTTTTCAAGACAATGCATGTCCAAGGACGCTCTTTTTCCTTTGTTCCCAGATGAAACTGTCTAGTATGATTCAGGAGTTAGTGAGCAGGAGGGGTCACTGTGCCTGTGAAAACTACCTTCTTACGCATTTTTTGGAATACGCCGGGGCTCAAGGAACCCACATCTCTAGGCAAAGGATCCAACTGCTACATTCAAGATGCATGACTGAGCATGTCAAAGTGTCAAAGGACCTAGCTCACCACTCCACTTCTGCCCTTCCAGTTGTGGCCTCTACAATCATCAAAGCTCCCTTCCGCACCCAGCTTGTACAAATTCTACATGCAACTCCGCCATGCTGGCATATTTCTTTATCCATACAATGGGAATAATGTAATGCACCATATCTCGATCTCACAGGTTGTAACCCCAGAGATCAAATAGTATTGTGAAAGCCACCCAATGAACATTTCAAGATTTCATTTTATTTCTGCCCACATGAGATAATCTAAAACCACGAAAAAAAATCTTTGTAAGTACAAGAGCGTAAAAGGAACATCGATGTTTAACTTTTGGCTAAAAATGCAAAACTGCATAGATAGTAAAATTATGTTTAAAAAAATATTATACCTAGAAAACTGACCCCAGAAAACAACGATCCTGGGCTGAATCTTTGAGTGGTGAGAATATGGGTGACTCTCGCCTTCTCTTTTCTTTTTATTCTCCCATTATTTTATTTATTTATTTATTTATTTATTTATTTAAAAGATTTTATTTACTTATTTGGCAGATAGAGACACAGCGAGATAGGGAACACAAGCAGGGGGAGTGGGAGAGGGAGAAGCAGGCTTCCCACCGAGCAGGGAGCCCGATGCGGGGCTCGATCCCAGGACCCTGGGATCATGACCTGAGCCGAAGGCAGACGCTTAACGACTGAGCCACCCAGGCGCCCCTCCCATTATTTTGAACAGGCAAGTATGTGTTGTTTTTAAAATGCAGATAAAGGATGATAATGATTAGCACTTTAGGGTGCCAGACACTAGCCTCACTGCTTGGCGTACATCATCTCATTTAATCCTCACACCATGAAAGGAAGGTGACGTCATTAGAGCCACAATGACCAGACAAGGAGATGCCCTTGGGATTAAGCCACTTTCTCCAGAACAAAGAACGTGACTAATACTTTTCTTAGTCTGTGGCGCATGCTGAATGTGCTAGGGGAACATCAGCGCTAAGTGAGGATAAACCACAGAATGGCTTTTCTTGCCAACCTGGTCCTGACAACCATTGTGGGGAATATATGGCCTCAAGTTTAAAATGCCAAACAGACCCTCTGCAGGGTGGAGATTGGGCCAAAAGCTCCCCAGAACGTAAGTTCCCGAGAGAGAGCAGTCAGGGAGGTGACTCCAGGGACAATGTCTGAAGATCCCCACTTTTTAGCCTTCAGCCAACGGAGGACAAGAGTGGCATGAGCTAAAAGAATCTCCGTGCGATCTCCTTCCGGACCAGGGGACAGACAGACACAGAGCTTGGCCCTTGCCAACAACAGCCAGCACTATGTGGGACCCCGCTCAGGTACCAGGCACCGTTCAAGGGCATCGTGTGGATTAACGAATGTCAACGCTCACAGCAACCCCAGGAGGTATATTCTCTTAGTGTCTTCACTTTACAGAAGCAGAACCTGAAGCAAAGGGTGGGGGAAGCCAGTCAATGAAGCCAGGCTGGAGACACCCACACCACCCAAAGCACCTTCACAGAGAAGGTCCCGCTAGGTCAGTGTCACCGCCCCCTAGAGGCAGCCTAACCAAGGTGCACGCGCGCACACACGAAAACTACAGAGCCAGGACAGCGGTCTGCCCTGCTTCCCAAGACCATGGGCACAAAGGCCTGTATCTCGGTCCTTATTTCCACTAAAAATATCCCCTGAAACAGCCTCTGACTCCCATGCGATTCGTGCGGTGCCACAACCCAGCAGCAGATCAGAAGGGTGCAGCTAATTCCAGACTTTTCTCCCTCCTTGACCTCACACAGCACAGGCGGGGTTGTGAGACCTCAGCTGGTAATATTGAACCTCTCTGTGCCTCAGCATCCTCATCTGTAAAGTGATTTAATCTTCACCTGGTTGCTGAAGGATTAAATGAGTTCTTCCTTGAAGACTCTTAGCGCGTGGCCCACCGTAAGTGCTCAACAGGCAGGAAGCCACCAGCTGCAGGAGGACCTGCAGTAGGAAGTGATGTTAGCTCTAGCTGTGAAACCAATTTCTCCCCCACACCATGACAAGGTGTATTTCCCAAACACAGCTCAACAACACCTCCTGTCCCGGGTGCTCTTCCTCAGTGTGACCCTACCATCGGGGGTGGGCTTTAATCCCCCTCCCTTGCGACCTGGGCGGGCTTGTGACCCTGTGGACGTCAGGGTCAGGTCATACACAAGTAATGCAGCATCTGCTCTAATACCACGGAAGAACTCCGAGGGTCCTGAGGCTGCCGTGCTGGGAGGAAGCCCAAGGCACGTGGACGGGCCCCGGGGAGGGGGCCATCATCGCACTGCTCAGCCACAAGCAGCCTCCCAGCCTTGAATCTTCCCAGCTGAGTCCCCAAACACTGGGGAACAGAGAGAAGCCACCCCCACCACGCCCGCCCCAGTGCCGGACCCACAGGTTCCACGAGCGTAATAAAATGGTTGTTCTAAGCAACCGAGTTTTGGAGTAATTGGTTACAGGGCAAAGATAACTGGGACATAGGCTACGCTTCCAACCAAAGGTTTCTGAGTACCTATTATATGAAGGGGGGCCCTTCACAAACTGAGGGAGAGATTAATAAGACATGGTTGCATGCTAAGCGGACAATCCCAAAGGAAATGCACATAACTGATCATTATTATATAACAGAAGGTGACGGCAGTGAGGTGCAAAGTGAAAAGATTAAGGTCCCTCAGAAGGAGAAAGGTAGGGCGCCTGGGTGGCTCAGTTGTTAAGTGTCTGCCTTTGGCTCAGGTCATGATCCCAGGGTCCTGGGATCGAGTCCCGCATCCGGCTCCTTGCTCGGCGGGGAGCCTCCTTCTCCCTCTGCTGCTGCTCTCTCTCTCAAACAGATAAATAAAATCTTAAAAAAAAAAAAAAAAAACAGAAGGAGAAATGTACAAACAGGCTGCACAGAAGTAGGGGCATTTGAATTGGGTCTTGAAGGATGGGCGGGGAAGTAAGTGCCACACAAAAATACGATAGTGTCGTTCCAGGACCAGCAAGAAGGTTGCCATGGGCTCTGGTCACATGACTGGAGGGTACAGGACTGCCAGGTGGGAAAGGGCACCAAAAGGCACACGGATAAAGTCAAACCTCTCCTCTGGGACAGGGGGAGCTGAGAAAGAGGCCAGCAGAGGAAAAGTGAGGACACAGATCAGATTTGTGTTTTTGAGTCCTCATTCTGAAGGTGGGTGGAGGACAGAGCAGAGGGCAAGAATGGAAGCAGGGAGACCGAATTAATAGTCAAGTGAGACAAGATGAGGGCCTGGCCTGGTTTTAAGTTCAAGGACAAAAATATCACTCATTCCTTCTCTCTCTCTTTTTTTTTTTTTTGGTTTAATTCCCCAGTGGTACCTAAAATAGAGCTTGTCTAAAGATGATGATTAGTTAATGTTAAATTATTGATGCCACTTCTAAGGAGGTATGACTACCCGCTACAGAACCAGCAAAGAAGACTGCAAACACAATGACTCACTTCACCCCAAACTGACTTTGATCTCCATGACATGTGTCCTGCTGAGTCATGATGAGGCTTCCTCGCTGTCTGCCTAGGGTAGGACTCCCAGGGAGCGAGCCCCTGGGCTGGGTCCCTGCCCCCCAGCTGCGGCCTCATTTACTCGGTCCTAAATGCTGAAGCCACCACCTTAGAACGCTGCTGAACTACGACTTCAAAAATACTTTGAACATTCTAATATTTACTTCGATTAGTATATTTAAAACAAATGTTAATGAAAATATTATAAGCCTTCAATCTCTTCCGACTACCAGCCATCATCCTGCTTCCCCTCCTCAACTCCCCCAAAGACTGGCACTGCTATGATTTAGGGATATACCACTCCAGACTTTTCTTAAAAATCCACATACATACAGATACACACACACACACGTGTGTGTGTGTGTATAATCATTGAAAGTATCAGTCCCCACTTTTTTATATAAACACTTTGGGGTTCCATACAGACACGTTCCTTGGTTTTGCTCCTCGATGTTTTTGAGATTAAATATAATTCTAGTTCTTTCCTTTTATACAGCTATATGGTATCCCCTCCTGGGATTACACCGCACTTTATTTGTTCCCCTATAGATGGATATTTACAGGATTTCTAAACGTTTTGCTATAACCAACATGTCCTTCTCTTTGCACATGCCTACCACTAGAACAGCACTCCAATGGGTCTCAAGGGATAACCTGCTTCCAGCTTATGACTCCTCGATTGCTGACCTAAGTCCCTTGGTCTAGAGCAGAACTAACCTACTTTGAGATCTGCAGACCAGAAGCCTTGAGGAGTGAAGGACCAGACTCTCCCAGAAGATAAGGTCTGACTACATGAAAACAGCGGCCCCAGATGCCAGCAACTCTGTTCAGGGTCACGTCCACCTCGGACGAACCGCCAGGGCATCTGCTTCTCCTGCTCACGCACTCCCCTCCCTTCCCCTTTAAACCCTTCCAGCCTCACCTACATGGGGAAAACGGTCTTCGAGACGTTAGCCCACCACCTTCCCAGGCTGCCAGCTTCCTGAAGAAAGCAAGCTTTCCTTTCCCACCATCCTTTGTCTGTCAAGTATTGGTTTTTGAGCAGCAAGCAGCTGAACCTGAATTCGGCACCTGTTCTCGGTCTGGAAACAGTACATCTTTGTCCTCTCCTCGCCCAAATTTGTACAATCCCCTAGCTTCTCTCTCCTTAACCATTTAACCCATAGGGGAGACCTGAGCACTTCTAGGATGTCCAGGGCTCTTCCACCCATGACATGCTTGGCACTAGGACCAGCCCCCAAGACCGCATCTCCCTGCTCTTCTTCCTCAGTGCCCCCTCTCCTGTCACTCACCCCTCGCCATAGCCCTCCACTCCCTTTCCAGAAAAGGCAGGGCTAACGCCCCAGAGTCCCCCCTACCTTCTCATACTCACCTGGGGCCCCCTCACCCCCATCCTAAAGTTGGCACAGCATGGAAGCAACTGGAAAGGCACATGGGGGTGCCCTGCAGCCTGCCCTGATCCTACCGTGCTCATGGCTAAGGTAACAGACCCTTTTCCCAACTCCACCAGGACCGAAGGCAGCATATTCAGTGGAAAATGCTTATAATTGATAGAAGTACCAGAATTTGCCTTCTATCTTCTGGAGGAGAAAAAAAATTAAAAGATGGAATCAGATTACTTGCCTGTAAATGCTCTCCCTATAATTACCCTAGATCTTCTGACCACTGTTTTCCTTCCATCCGGTTTCAAAGATAACAGAAATGGACTGAGTGTCAGGCAGATTGTTTTTAATAAGAGGGCAACTTCATGGCACAGTTCCCCTGCCAAGTCTGGTGGCCTAGGAACCACAAACTTTGCGTGAGTTCCAGTAAAAGGACCCTCGCTCAGAACCAGCAAAGGCCTGCTCCTCCTCACCAGCGTGCATTTCGTAACTGTTGCTGCTAACACCCTTGAAGGGGGTACTTCTGGACCCGGGATGCCCCAGTTTCACCAAGTTCTCAGGCTGGTTGAGAGGCATCTGCTGGATCTCCAAACAGTCTCTTTACTGGCCGTCACCACCACCTCCATGTGGGGCAAGATAACACGTCCTTGGTTCCCCCATCACACCCTGTCCTCTGGTTCATCCTCCTAGAAGCTGGCAGGCTTCCTGTCTGTGTCTCCCTTGATGTTCTCGTGGCCCCAGAAAGAGGATGCTAAGCCCAGGTCCTTCCCAAAAAATGCCAGAAGGGCTCCTCAGGGTGGCATCAGGAAGGATGTCAGCTCACTGGGGCAGCAAGGAACGCAGAAGACCTCGAGGGCCTTGTCCAGTGCCTCAGGAATAAGACCACGACCTGGGTGGGAACCGGAGGCCACGGCTTCAGGAAGCTCATGAGAGGTCTGCCGTGGCCCTCGACACAATGTCCATCCCCTTCCCGTTCTGTCTTCCAATGCCAAGGCCACAGACACATATAGACATACATAAGAAATAGGGGCTGCCCAGCTGCCAAGGCACGCACAGGTTTTGAATGGGTGGTCTTTAGACGGACCTCAGAGCAGTTTCCTTCTCCTGGTGCAGCCCCTTCAGCTCCCCCTCAGCGAGCACTCCTTGTATAAACCACTAATGCTCTTCTCCCAGCTCCACCCAAGACCACAGCCTTCTCCCTGTGCTCTCTCGGCCTCGTGGAGGCCACGCTATGACTCCCAGTGGGAATCTCTAGACACTGAGGAACTCTGTTACTATCTGTGCATGCCCTGAGCTCAGTGCTTGGGGCTTGTCAGACACTTCAGTAAACATTATCGATGGATGAGCCAATGAGCTAACAAGTGCAGCAGGCTCCAAGGGCCCACTTCTCCAAAGTGAGGAAAAGCCCAGAACACCCACCTTTGGTTCCAGAGGTGCTCAGGCACCTTCCTCTGGGAGCCAGGCTGGCTTTGCAGGACAGTAAAGGAAGCAGATGGGCTGGCAGCAGAGATGACCATCCTCCTGACCATGACCAACCCCCTACACGTGTGGGCCATCCTCTTGGACGTTAGCCGGATAATCACAAGGATTTGAGCTCAGGGGCCCATTCGACTAGCTCAAGAGTGTATGTGTGTGGGGTGGAGGATGTATGACAAGTGACACTGTGGAAGTTCAAAGCAACCCAAGAGTATGGGTCATAGACCTTGGAAGTCCCAGAACTGGAAACCCACGTGATCTAGACGACTTCCTCAGGTAGGCTGCACTCCTCTCTTCAAGGATGGGCTTCCTTTAGGTGGCCAGAGTTTCTGTGCTCCAACAACTCAGCTCACATATGCCTCCCTTACCTGTGCATTCACCTGCAACTCCCCACTATGGCTCTCGGTACAAGTGCCCCAGACAGTAACCTCAAAGGCTCAGTTGTGGATTTGGAGGGTCGTTTAGGATACACACTTCACCCCACCCAGATGGGCTTCTGCATCCCATTATTTGGCATACAACCACTGTCCCCTTGGTCCCTGCTGCAGACAAGGCAGCAGGGACCATGGGGGAGGGGGCCACCCCCTGCTTCAAGTGTGAGTAGCCAGGCACCCTGAAATATGTCCAGCACACTAATAAAGAACCAACATCCACACTCAACTAAAAATTAATAGTCAAGTGCACGGACACCACCTCTGAGGATTTTCCCAAGCCCCTGTCACCTCTATCATAATAATTCACGGCCATTCCTTCTCTCTCAAGCTTTGACTTTCATTGTTGGTGGTTCAGTCTCCTGCACCGTGCCCTCCTCTGTGGGCAGCCCTGGGGATGCATCATTTTCCAATTTAATTCAAGCAACATGCTTTGAGCATGACTGTCACCAGGTAGTGAGCAGCAAGTCCCCTGCTTCTTCTTACTGGGGGGGCAGGAACACATAAAACACAACTCTGCAGCAACCCAGAGACGAGAACTGGGGAGTTCAGAACACAGCCCTGGGAGGTATGCAGGGCTGCGCTGGGGGAGAGCAGAGGGGCCTTCCAAAGGGTGGCAGCATCAGGAGCAGCACACGGGGGTGGGGGTGGGGGTTCGCAGAAGCAGGGAGAGGTCCACCCAGCAAGGCTCTACGGCGGAAATGACAGCCCTTCTCCAAGATGGGGAAATATTACACAGCCATCGAAAATCACAGAGCTAAATATTATGAACACCTAAAAATGTTGGAAGCCTCTTACTAAGTTAAAGGAGAAAAAGGCTCTAAAGGGGTTTGCAAGTATTTTTGTCAAGAACCACTCACCCCACTACAATATGTGTGGGGAAAGTACCAGGCTAACATGCAAGAAATGCTGAAGGACAGGAGGGTATAAGTGACTGGTTTTCTTTGTGTGTCGTGTTTCCTAAGCATTCTGCACTCTGCACAGATTACTCTTGGAATGAGGACAAATGGTCACAAAGTATTTCTCAGACCACCTTCCTCCGCACCCCCCAGAAAAGGAGTCAGAGAGGAGTGAATGTTTTTGTGCAGATGAGTCCGAGGTTGTGTGAGCAGGGGAGACGGGGGGAGGGGGGAAGGGGTGTCTAAGTGGCCTGTGTGAGGTGGGGGAGGGGAAAGGTAAGGGCTGAGAGAGACTAGATGGCAAAATCGGCCAGGGCCAGGCTGGCCAGGTGACCTGGCAGGTGTGACATGTCACATGGTTAATCAGTTGCCCTCTATTTGAGCTTGGTACTTGCTCAAGGGCCTGGTTGAACAGGTTCGACCTCATCATCATCTTTTTTTTTTTTTTAAGCTATTTAGCCACTTTGCTAAAACTCCTTATTTTCCGAGTTATTAAACTTTCAATCCCATGTTGATCCGTTCCGAGCCCTTGTACGCATCTCTTCTCTTGTTTCTTCCAACCGGATGCCCCCGTGCAGCACGAATGGAGACCATGAGCCCTGGTGACAACCATCCCTCCAGGGTACAGAGAAGGCCCCTGAGTGACAGCCAGCTGGGGGGAGTCCTGAGAAGGCGGAAGTTCAGGCATTACCATGCAGGCTGTCTCTGGCTTACCCAGGGCCAAGGACGCGCCCCACAGCCCACGGCTGTCCGCAATTCCCCACTGGGAGCGAGGGCAGCCGCACCAGCAAGGGCCCTGGAGAAGCCTTGAGGAACAGAGATTTCAGGACTGGGATTCTGAACATTGGCTGAATGGTCCCACAAGGCACAGGGAGGGTTCAAAAGCCTCTGCCGCCTGGAGGCAAACCCCGGCCCAGATGCTGAAGGCACTTCCCAGACACACCCTCCCAACTAGAGGGGCGAGAAGAAGCCCTCTGGGAAAGGAGACAAAAGACACGAGGTGGTCATGAGATACCTCATCTGACACTGATGCTTCTCTGCAGCTGCCATCCGAAAAGGGCCACGAGGACAGAGTATCTGCGAAACCCCTGGTGCTGGTCAAATCTACCCCATACTAGCGGGCTCCACTAAGTGTCCTCTCATCTGAACTTCACAACCACCTTGCAAGAAAAGTATGCTGTTCCCATTGTACAGATGGCATGAGCAAACAGAGGCTCAGAGAAATTAAGTGCCACGGTGAATGTGGAGCCAGGACCCCATGCTCCTTTTTCATCCACTCCACAACTATGGACGGTGCTTCTCCTTCGCCGGGCCCCGTGTCAGGCTGATGAGCTACAAGACCCCCATCCTAGCCGTGGAGGAGTGGGAGACAGACGTGTAAACAAAGGCAGAAGGGCTAGCAGCGCGGCGAAGGACACGTGGGGGGCACGGGGCAAGCGGTCCCTGCTAACTGTGGGGAGTCGGGAGAGCTTCGGAGAACAGAGCTTCCTGGTGCCAGTTTTAATTAGGACGAGCGGACATTCCTGCTTGGTGAGGCTGGACCAGGCCCTCAGCCCAGGGCAGCCCACGTCCACACAGAGCTACCGGGGGGAGCTGGAGGGCCCACGGGTGCGGGCATGCAGAGGGGTCAGACGGAGATGAAGCAGCCACAGGGCAGATCAGGTGGGGCTCGGGCGCCATGCTAAAGAGGCTTTGCTCCAAGGGCAGTGAAGAGCCACTGAGGGGTGTACACAAGAGTATGTATATTCCAAATCATGTCTTGGGAAGGTGGTTCTGGCAGGAATGATGGGGAAGGGATCCTAGCAGAAGATCCTTGCAATGATCCAGAAGAGCGCCACTGAGAACCCAACTGGAGCAGATCCCAGGAGGTGATGGGAGGCAGTCTGGAAGAAGAGATGCTAAGTAAATGTGGTCAAGAGCCCAAAGGAGTGTCCAGGGAGCCGTCCAGAGCAACTCCCAGATCTGGGCGATGGGGTGGGTGTGCAAAACAAAGACAGAGGAGGCAGGTTTGGGGGAAAGTTGATAAGGTCATCATCGGACTGAGAGTCCATTCCCCTGAGCCCGTCCAACTCCCCAGACCACCCTGCCACTTGCAGCTAGAAATCACCTCCTCCAACAACCCTCTGCAGGACAGAGGGAGCAGAGAACAGTCACACAGCTGATGGATAGCAAACACTCAGATGGGAGGTGCCTCAAAGCCCAAAATAAGCCATCAATCAATTTGAGAAAGTTGCCAGAAGATAGTTAATTCAAGACTGCTCCCAAATACCTGGCACTCAGTCCTCCTCAAAACCTCCGTCAGCTGCAGACCCCACAGCTCCCAAATGGGCATCATTACCACGAAAGTCCAGACACAGCAGAAGTCACCAAGAGCAGAGCCTGTTCCTGGAAGGCAGTCAAGGATTCCAGACGTGCACAACTCAATCAATGCAGGCTTGATTGAGAAAAGAGAGGAGAGAGACAACTGACATTCAGAATAGAAAATGATCCCATTAATGAGAGCCCTGATGACATGGCTGTGAAGGTTATCACTTTGCTAGGGCTGCACATTTAAAATAGTTACGTGGTAATCAAAACCAGAAAACGCGGACCATCCCCAAAGGTCTCCAACGTACCCAGTGCTGATAAGAGGAGTTATCAGTTGCCTTTTGTGTATACGGCCAGATGAGCCATGGATCTGTTTGGGGCGGGGGGCAGGGGGCTGCCAGCGCCCCTCGGCACAGCAGACTGCCATCGAAAGGCAACAACCTCGCCAGGATTTAAACAGCATCTCAGAAACCACTTTCAAGATAACTGTGGAGTAATTAAGCACGCAACACACTCAATGAGGGGCCCTCAGAGTCAGGGAAGAAAGCAAACCCAGAAGGAGCAAACAGGGACATGAATGCTGAAGGATTCATGCTTAATCCTGCCCAGCGATCCCTTTTCAGCCATATCTTTGTCTGCCCAAACTCACAAGGATTGTAAAGGATATCTATGCTCTAAGAGGGAGACGAAAGATGGTACTCATTAACTTAGAGCTCCCCTTGTCTGGCGGGATGAACTCACCATACCTGTGGAGCCAGGACCCAGCGCACGGGGTGCTTTTGAGGGGGAAAGGAGCTGCTGTTTAAAACCTTTTTATGGGGGCGCCAGGGTGGCTCAGTCAGCTAAGCGTCCGGCTCTTGGTTTCAGCTCAGGTCATGATCTCAGGGTCATGGGATCGAGCCCCGGCCCCGTGTGTGTTGGGCTCTGCCCTCAGCACAGAGTCGGCTTGAGATTCTCTCTCCCTCTCCCTCTACCCCTCCCCCTGCTCGCACCCACGTGCTCTCTCTCTAAAATAAATAAATAAAATCTTTTTTAAAAACCCCAAAAAACCTTTTCACAAAACCTCCAGCCAAATCCAGAAAAGTAACGGGCTGCAGCCAGGCACAGGTGAGGCGACAGATATAAAGGGGCCCTGAAAAAGTTTTAAATCCCCATGCGTGGGGCTGGTGACATCAGTGTGTTTACAGAGCATTTGATTTACTTGCTAAGGCAAAATTCCAGAAGGATGAGACATGGGGACCTGAGTGGAGAGTTTCTTCACGACAGCTCTCCCCGACAGGCTCATTGTAAAGTAATGAATCCTGTGGACACTCAGAGAAAAAAAATAGCTTCTAATGCTATGGATCGATGCTGCGCACTGCAGAGACACAGCCTTTGGTGTCAACGAGCTGTGTTCAGGTACTGCACAGTGTTCAGCTGCAACCTGTCCCTTTGAAGGCCAGCTAAGAAGTGCCTCCGGGCCTGGGCACAGTGCCAAGGTCTCACGCTCAAACCATTTGGAATCTCCTGGGTTCAAGCATTCCTGTCCAGAGCTGGATCAGGTACTTCCCACCACCTGCACCAGGGACTCGGGGTCTCTGTGGGTCAGCATCCATCCCAGGAAGTAAAGCAGAGCTGGTTTTGTGGGAGATTTGTAGTTTTTTTGGCACAGGGAGGACTTTAGACAATCTCTCAGTTTCCTCTCTAGGGCTGAATTCCCTACATACAAAAAAAAAATTTTTTTTAACCAAAACAAACAAAAAAGGGAAAACACCTAGACAATCCATAAAGTCCCTTTTCAGCTCCAAGTTTGTGTGATTCTGTGATACCAAAATTCAAAGCCCCTGGGCTCCCCCACCTGTATATATTTCCCTCTGCCAGGGAAATGTATGTGTAACTGACAGAACAACAACAACAAAAATCAGAAATCATGATCTTGGGAGTAAAAGAACACTTAGAAACCACACAAAGCAGAAATGAAGAACCAACGTGGAATGAATCTGACTTGAATTAGAAGCAACATCAAGGGCTCAGAAAAGCCTGAACACAGCCCCAGGCTGAGGCTGACCCTGAGTTCACAGGCCGGGCCTTCTGGTGAAGGTGGGTGGGTCCGTCTGGAGGGGAGGAACCAGCTGGGGAAGAGCCTCAGCGCCAGACCAGAGAGCACGAGCCCTCAGTCAGCATTACCGAGGCCCCAGGCGGGGAGAATACTCCGTGCACTGCAACAGTGGTGGTCTCTGGGGGGACGGGGTGAGGAGCAGACTTAATTTCCACTGTCTACATCCTTTTGTATCTTCTTAAATTAGACACGTGCATCTATTCGCTTATTCAAAAGTAAATGAATAAAAATGCATGCTCTGCCAAAGTAAAATCTGGAGACAATAAAAAAGACTAAGATTACTTAAAATTTCTCCTAATTAAGTGTCGTTTAGAAAGCTAAGGGGAAGGTGGGGGGAGGGCTCAAGACAGTGAAGAAAACAACTCATCAACTAGAGCCACGTGCTTCTGGCCAAACGCAAGTCCCTCTGGTCCTCCCTCCCGCCCTGCCCCCACAGCAGCTTCAGGCCCAGAACAGCTCTGGCATTCCTCCTCCATCGCCTCAATCACCCGCTGCCTCCTCCCGAGTGCCCAGTATTGTGGGCTGCCCGCCAGACCACAGCTGCCCCCCCCCCCCGCCACTGGCCTCTAACATCGCTATGGCGCTGTTGGGGAGTTCAACTGCTCTTGCCACTTCCCCACCTGAGCAAGTGTTACCCAAAGCTGGCTGCGAAGCCCCCTCCCATCCCACGTGCTCTGCTCGCCTGACTCTGACACGCCTCCCATGGAGAGATGCGATCCCGACCTCCCCTTGAGTCTGGGAGGGCTTCTGACTACCACAGCCACACAAGTGACTTCGAGGCTAGGTCATGAAAGGCTTCCCTCCGCCTGCCTCTTCCAGGACACTCCCTGGGAGCCCTAGGAGCCAAGGAAGCAGCCTGACCGCACTGAATCCGCCATACTCTGAGGAAGCCATGCCAGCCCCCAGCGTGCTGGCCCCCACCCCCTGCTCCCCCTCCTGGGGCCCCAGCCAGCAGTCGCACGGACACGCGCCAGAATCACGGGCCAAACCCTTCCTGAAGTCCCGGCCTACAGGATTCCCGAGAGAGAATAAAAGGATTATTATTGTAAGCCACTAAGATTAGGGTGGTTGGTTGAAAAACTCTAGATAACGGATAACCCACCTCTCAACAACAGAAGCCCCAAGGTCTAGACCCCATCTCAAACTCACTTCAGGTTCCCACTTCCTGGTTTTAAGGCACAGAGCTTGGCTAAGCCCTTGAGTCGAGCCGTCGATTCCAGAAACTTGTTTAAATAAATTTATTGTATCTGCCCATATTTGACTATTCCTCCCAAACAATCCCCACTGATGTCTGCCTTCCTCAGCTCTCTTCCTGGCAGACAGTGGTCCTTGCTCTTCTCTCCTCCCTCGACTGTGGACGGCAGTGGATGGCCCACGGACCGCCCCTAAATCCCGTTTACTCCCAGTCACTGTCAGCCCCTCCCGGCCCCGTCCTGCAGCCACACCTCCATCCACCTGCCACGCTCTGCACCTGGCCCGCCAGCCGCCTCCCAGCCCTCAGCTCTCCAACTCCCCACACACAGAGCAGGAAGGACTATTTTTTGTTTTCCACCCACGGTATTCCAGAAAAGACTTGTGGCAGCTTAAGCACAAAGAATTCTCAGCCTCGAACAGTGTGATAGCCACCCTCTTTTTGGGGCACTGAAGCATATATCCCCCATCATTCCAAGAATCAAATGACCAACGCCTGGTGATGGGGGTCTCTCTCTGCCTCCACACACAACATGAAGGCAAACTCCAAAGACTCCAAAGCCCTTCCCTGGAATGGCTCTTCTTCTGCCGCACACCCAACCCACTCCGAGTCCCTCCTGAAAGCCCAGCCCATTTGTTATCTCTGCTGGGAGGCCCTCCTCGCCCTCTGGGGCAGCTACTCCCACACTCTTGTGCGGTGTGCCCCCGCTGCACCATGGAGGGACATTTCCACACTCGTCTGCCCCGCTGGCTTCCAGGCAGACGAAGTCAGAGCCCCACCGTAACCCAGCTCTGTGGGCCCCTCTGCACTTCAGTGGCAGGTGTCCAGGACATGCGTGGCATGAATCGATTGCTCATTCTCCTGGAACCACCTTTCCCAGTGCACCTCCACTCCAAACAACAACCCTCCCCACAGGTGCCTCACTCCCCCTACCCCAGCTGAAGCCCCCTCAGCCTCCTCCAGCAAAGTGGGTCCCTGCCCTGCAGACAGCCCCACTCCATAACCACCTTCCCCACACCCGCTTTCCGGTTCCTTCCGTGCTCAGAGGTGCTTTCAGGGGCATCTGTTCAGCTTTCCAAATCTCCACAGCCTGATTTCCATGTACTTCTGAGTTGGCCCTCGTTGCCCCCTCTCAGGCCTCAAGCACACCAGGAGGAGGCCTGCTGATGACTTTTCCCGAGCTCACAACAGTCTGCATGCACGTGGTTCTCACGCCTGTAAGAAACGCTGCTCTCTAGTATGGAGGATGCCGTTCTTCGCATCCTAGGTCTTAAAACTAGGAAAGTATTGGCACCACTGGATTCCCAGCTCCTAGAATGGTGCCTGGTACCCAAGAGGAACTCAAAGTATCGGCTGAATGAATGAAAGAAGGAAAGCTCGCTGACCTGGAGAAGGTGCGGTCTGCCGGGGCTCCTCTCCACCAGGCACGGGGGACTGAGAGAGGCTGCGTGACTCAGCCAAGGTCACCAGCAAGCCAGCGAGGACAAGTGGAACCCCGTCCCTTGCCCCCCCACACCTGGCCCTCCTTCTGCCCCACCCCAGCTTTCTCACCACCCACCCCTTCCATGTTCCAAAGACAGCATCTCCACAAGGAGTTCTGGACAGCGGCCAGGAGTTTTTCTTCCTGGCTTAAAAACAAACTGTGACAAATGGCTCTGCAGATCTGGGCCATGGAGCTGAGCAAATGGGACTGTGATTCACACTATTAACTTAAATTCTACTCGATGTTATTTCAAATTAGGGCATTTTAACCAGAAATTATAAAAAGCATTGTCTGGGGGAGGGGGTGCGTTTCTAAGTTGCCAATAGATTCATTTACAAACCTACTTGTTCCTGGCCACTCTCAGCCAGCACAGATTCTTACCCACTCCTTTTTCTTCCCTCCACAAAAAGTCCTGACTCAGGGATGTAAAGAACGATTCTTGGGGCCCACTGGCTACTGACTCCCCATACCTGCGGCTCATCTCCACGGATGCCAGCTCAGGTCGGGAAGCTCTGTTAGAAAGCTCTTCTTTACTTGGAACTGAAATTGGGCTCAGGGGTCCTGAACATAGAATGAGCCCAGTCTCTTATTTACCCCTTCGGTGGGTAATAACTGAGCACATTCTAGGCACCAAACACTGAAACAGGCACTAAAGCTAGAGAGATGCACAGCGACCATCCTGACGCTCAAGGAGCTTGCCATCTAGAAGCTTTGCAGCTTCTCCTCTGCAGTCTGGACAGCCCGAGACCTTTCATGGCTGCACGCATGACACGGATTCAGTTCTTTTCCCTATTTCTCACAAACAGGCTCCAGGTTGTCTCTGTCCCTCCAGATGTGTTGCCCAGAACCCCACACCGCCCCCCACCTGTGGTCTGACCAGCACCCTGGCTCTAGACACCAGATTTCTTTCAGTGCAGACAAGACAGCTTTGTCTGGTGGCCACATCACACGGTCGGCGCCTGCGCAACTACAACCTGCCATCCTGCCCACCGCCTCCCCCTCTTGCCCTTGTACAGCTGGATTCCAAACCTTGCCTTTATCCCAGTTCCATTCTAGCAGAAGGCAGACCATCAGCCTGCCTCATTTTTTATCTTCCTTACTAACCAACATACATGCTGTCCCCTCTTGTTTTAAAGTCCTTTCAGTGACTTTAAAAGAGTATGACCTTCACCTTCATCAAAACTCGCTAGAAGAATGCAGAAAGGTCAAGGACGGACTCCCACAACACCCTAAAGCAGCCAGCAACGCGGTGCTTGGGCACAAGACTTCCGTGCTCCTGTCCTATCCATAAGTGCATCATGTCACCACGCCTCTTGCTGGCACCCACAGTACGCATTCTCAACAAATGCAATTTGATGCCAAATCCTAAGCCATTCCACACATATTAAAAATACAAATAAATTTTAAGAAAATGTGTTATTTTCAGTGGCTCCACTCTGCCAGTCCCTTCTCATCTAAACACCTCCTCTTGGTCGTCAAGGTGTCCAAATCCCAGGCCCACTCCCGCATGGGCCCACTCCCACATCCGTCCAATCTCCCCCTAGTCCTTCCAGAATTCGCCTCCCCCCACAAGCCTGCCACTCGTCACTCACACCAAGAGGCTCTGCTTACGATGTCTTCCATCTCGCCGTGTTGGTGGGCGAACAACAGTGAGCACAAAGGAAGAGGAAGGAGGGAAGGTAGAAGGAAGAAAGGAGGAGGGAGGAAAAGGAAAAGTAACAATGGTAGCACCAGCAATTCTCAGCACTGGGTCTTCCCAGGCCCTGCTCTGAATGTCTCGCGTGTGGCACATGTAACCCTCACAGCAACAATGTGAGGTGGGTGCCTTTCTCATCCCTGTCTGCAGATGAATGTCGGGCCAAGAGATCAAGGCATCTGCCCAGGGCCACACAGGGAGTTTGTGCTCTGAACCTTTCTGCCTGCATTGCTGTCCAGGAAAGGCATGGAATGAAGCACCAGCCAGCCAAGGAGCTACCTGTGCAAGGACCACGGGAGGGTGGGGTCAGCCTGGGGAGTCAGGGAGGGCATCTCACGGAGGTCCCCTTGATCTGAGTCTTGGGAGGTAAGCAGGAGTTGGGCAGGCAGCCCAGGGACCGGTCTGGGGAGGCACTCATCCACACGCGAGGACAGGACACAGGCAAGGCCAGAGGACAAAGTGGGAGTTCACCGGGAGGACTGCTGTGGGCCCTGGCTAGAAGGATAGTATGAACCCAGGTGTGGATGGACAAGTAGGGACCAGGTCTGCATGGTTTGTGTTTTGGGAAAGATGGGCCCTTCATCCTGCATACATCTAGTCACCTAGGCCTCGTTATACAAATCCCACCTCCCCCGAGCCCATCTGTCCTGCTCCGGTGTAAGCCTCAGGTGTGGAGACAGGTGTTAACCAACCACAGATAAGAGGGAGGAAACCACATCTAGCACCAGACTACATATAGGGAAGGACGGGGTCCCCTGCACCCCTCTCTCCACACTGTTCCTACATTCTCCAAAAGGAGAAAGAAAGTACAACGTAATTGCTTCTTCTATAGCTTGTTAAGTCAAATCATTAGGGTTTCATCACTTGGCTTTTTCTAACTGTCAATATAAGTGTCTGGAAAATACATGGAAATCTATTAAATTTAAGGGAATCCATGACCTACTGTCATCAGATGACAAAATACGCATTTTCTCAGGACTGGACGAGTGTCTTAGCTTCAGTCTGGATGCTAACGACATCATGTGACACCAGTGGTCATCTCAAGCTCAGGAGATGAAAAATAATTACACGTTTCTTAAACTTAATTTTTGAATGAGGAAGCATTGGAAACATACAGAAGAGTATACAGAATAATAAATAGCCGTGCCTATCCAGGACTGTCAAATCTTAATGTTTTGTCACACTTGCTTAAAATTCCTTTTTCCAAGAAAATAAGCCTCACAGACGCTGCCCAAGTCCAAATTTCCCTGCTCCCCATCCCAAGGCCCCACCCGCCCCCGAAACAACAACATCCTGCACTCAGCATTTACCACTCCTGTGCGTTTTTATGCTTCTACTGCGTATGTATAACAATATAGAGTTTTTGCACGTTTCCAAATTGTTTAAAATGGCATCACTGTATGCACTTTGCATCATGTTTACTTGACCATTTTTGAGAGTAATCTCTGTTCACATCTGTCACTCCAGTGCATTCATTTTGACTGTTGTATATCACAGTCTTTTGTATGAATGTTTACTTTATCTATTCATTTTTCTGTTGATGAACTTTTAAGTGGTTTCCAATTCTTCGCTACAATAAATATTCTTGTAATTGTTCATCTAAGGGTATCTCCAGTCATGCTACACATTGCCCAAATCGCTCTGCAACACTGGGACACCAACTTATATTCCCAAGGTCAGGGTTTACATATTCCTTCTGTTCCAGGTCCTTGTCAACTCCCTGGCATTGTCTGGCTATTACATTTTCACCAATCTGATGGGGACAAAATGTTACCTCCTTGTTATTCTGAAGATGAATTTTAAATGCAAACACAAATTACTAATAAATGCAACCTGACGGACAAGAGTTTTCCAAAACAGGTGGGCAAATAGTAAGTGTTCCTGGGGTTTTCTGGAAAATAATACAGGAAGGGTAGGAAAGGGAATGAGGGTGCAGATAAAACAAGACTGGTGATGAGCTGATAATGGCTGGAACTGGGTGATGGGTGTGTGGGGGTTTGTCCTATTCTCTCCACTTGGGGATATATCTGCAGTTTCCCGCAATACAGAATTAAGCCAAGGAAAAGCAGTAGCAATATCCAGAGCAAAGGACGCCCAAAGAGCAAGAGCAAGGGATCACGGCAGAGGGCAGCCCTCAGAGCGGGCAGAGCATAGAGCTGGAAGGGCAGCAGAGGGCAAAAGGAAGCCCGGAGAAGGCCTTTTGAATTGTGTTATTGTAATTTAAGACAGAAAAGTTAGGAACAGTATTCATGCAGTCAGTGTTCCTGATGACCCTGCACAACCTGATAGAATGTTACCAGACTTGGAAGGACTATGGATACAACAGTCACCATTAGAAACCATTCAAGATGTTGTTCCATCAAAGTTTCCTTTGAAATACAGAACACTTCATTTGTTTTCATACTTCCAAATGCGTTTTTAATATGTGCAAGAATTATCTAAGACAAGGAAAACTTTAGAATGACAAGAAATTGGTCCTCAAGCTTCTGTTTTTGACGTCTGGGGTGACTTCTGTAAGAATAATCGCTCGTATTGCACACTTCTGAGTGAAAGTGTAGTCTTGATGACGAATCTTAGAATTCTGGATGCTTCCAAGCAGCTAGGGCTGGGAGGACCTGAATCCCCCTGCTTAAGGGGCAAGGGGTGTGAAAGATAAACCTCAAAGAAACAGAGAGTGGGATTTGGGACAGAGCAAAACTTGTCCAGGGAGAAGGCTAAAAAAACTCCTGTCACATGGGGAGGAAGAAGCACATTCACTCAAGTGGGTGAGAAAATGTGGAAAAGAGCGCCTGAGTGGCTCAGTCAGTTAGGCGTCTGCCTTCGGCTCAGGTCATGATCCCAGGGTCCTGGGATCGAGTCCCGTGTTGGGCTCCCTGCTTGGCGGGGAGTCTGCTTCTCTGCCCTTCCCCTGGCTCATACTCTCTCTCTCTCATTCTCTCTCTCTCAAATAAATTTTTAAAATGTGGCAAAGGAAAAGCCTCAACCAGAATCAGAGCCAGTGGTTTAGAGCTGGAGCTCCGGGGCTGTCAGGGAAGAGGTGTCCCGAGCCCAAGGGCGTGGGGGCAGCAGGCAGAGCCCCTCGGGGGCAGAGGCTCTGCTGCACCATCATCAATCACCGCTCGCTGGGCCGCGGGAAGCCTGGGGTGGCAGATGTCAGCAGGGGGCCACCAGAGCCACCTGCCAGCAAGCCCTTGGCAAAAACTGCTTAGCGAAGTCATTTTCAGGTTCCTCTGCATACTGCTGCCTGAAATCAACCCACCTCTGGAACCCACGTCCCCCCCACCTTCACCAGCAGCCTCCACTCCCCCGCCCCAACCTCTGCCCCCTAAAGCGGTTCTTCATTAACCACAGGGATTTACCACCCAGTAACAACGGAAGCTGCCTGCACGTCTTAGTCCGAAAAGCACAGTGTGAACAGTGAGCGGCACTGGGGTTGTGGGGCCTCATTCGCCGAATGCTATGTGAAAACTCTGGAGCGCGGTCATGCCGTCCTGCCCCCACGGTCACAGAAAAGGAAATGGAGGTCACCCCGTGCAAGGTCACATGGCTAGCTCCTGACAAAGGGGCTCAGAGAACTCAGGTCTCCAAATTCCTGTATCAGTGCTCTTGTCTCTCCCACAAGGCTGCCCCCTCCTAAATTCTAACCCATTCTCCTTGGGGTTAGAATCCAGCTCTTTTTGTATCCACACCCCTGAATCACCGAGAAATCCCATTTGGGATGGACACTCATCATGTGACCTTCAGGGACCTTGACTCACTCCCCTGACATTTCTTTGTGTCCTTGACTCCTGGCTGCTCATCAGCGGCTCTGTCCTCTTTTGTGCATTTATTACTGTCAATCTGTGGGAGCAAGCAGAACTTTCCATGCCCCGTGCTCAGAGGCCAGCCCTTCTCAGCTGACACCACCCCGGGCCAGCCTGCCCCAGTCACACCCATCCATGCCTGGTCCTCCAGGGGCTCCAGGCACAGCGATCCTGGAGGGCAGGAGGTGGAGGTGGCTTCCCAGCGTTAGCTTGGCTTCTCTCAGGACAGTGGCCAAGGCCAAGGCCAAGTCTCATGATGCCATGTGTGTACACAAGAAGCTTTCCCATGGACGGTGCGGCTGACCGACCAACCCCCTGCACAAAGAGACCATTGTTCCTACTCCTCAGTAAGGAAGCTGAAGTCCAGAAAGGTCTGATGATTCACCCAAGGTCATCAAGTTAACAGGAGTCAGGGAAAGGGCAGGAAACCAAGGTTTCCCATTCCAAGCACAGGACTTTCTTCAGCCTAGCAGGCAGGTTCCCCAGCTGATCTCTGCCCTCCCCAAACCTGAGGCCAGATCTGGTGAGGCAGCTCGGCCGCCAGTGTGTTGCAGGGCACACTTCTGGGCTCAGCGCTCCACTGTGTGACACCATGCCTTAGAGCAGAGGACCCGTGCTTCCTTCATCCGGACCCCTGCCAAAGAACACCTGTCAGTGGTCCCCACACAGGAAATGCCATTGCAAATAAAGAGAAAAGTGAACCCAACCACATGCCCCTCAAACTCCTTCTCCCATTACCTGGGCCAACTG
Organism: Leptonychotes weddellii; assembly: GCF_054177405.1. NCBI lineage: Eukaryota > Metazoa > Chordata > Mammalia > Carnivora > Phocidae > Leptonychotes > Leptonychotes weddellii. The sequence continues at coordinate 89,987,859 of NC_138372.1, forward strand.
TAATCTGATAGCACCCCTGTCCATTTGGGACTGTCAAAACATCAGGGATCTACCTGGAAAGTACTAGAAACCAGAGTTACTAGGCACCTGTCAAGGACCGACTTCAAATTACGAACAGAGGTGATGGCAGAGAAGAAAGCCAGCAAAGGAGGACGTCTGTGTGTGGGCAGCCATCAGAAAAGGAGGCTGCCCGGGGCGCCTGGGTGGCTCAGTTGGTTAAGCGACTGCCTTTGGCTCAGGTCATGATCCTGGAGTCCCGGGATCGAGTCCTGCATCGGGCTCCCTGCTCAGCAGGGAGTCTGCTTCTCCCTCTGACCCTCCTCCCTCTCATGCTCTCTGTCTCTCATTCTCTCTCTCGCAAATAAATAAAATCTTTAAAAAAAAAAAAAAAGAAAGAAAGAAAAGGAGGCTGCCCTGAGTCCCCAGGGGCCATCTGGAGAAAACCTCTCTAGTTTTCTAGAACCTCAACTGGCTCCAAACGTGAAGACTTTTCTAGAAATCCTGCATTAAAAGGGAGGGCTCTCAGTAACTGGTTACTATAACCTAATCACCACAGCGACCAGTTATTGAACCAAACACATCTATGATCCGTTGACTTTAGAGGATCTTACCCCTGAAAACATGGGTGGGTCTCAGCTACTCGGCTGAGATCTGCAAGAGGAAAAATGAAAGTTATCCTAGTGAAGAAAAAATCAAGCCTCAGACCACAGGGTAAAATCCTGTTGAGTTTCCAATACGTGGGCCTGCCCTAGAGACTTCAAACTTGCCAACACCACAACCACAAGAACAATTCCAAAATTCAAATCTCTTTATGTGTGTCTCTGTGTGAATACATGCACACATTCATACATATGTGTACATATACATATCCATGTACACATGCATACACACATATACGCTCATGCTATAAATATTTATGTTCTTTTTCTCAGGAGACCCTATCTGATACTGATTTTTGTACCTAGGATGGTTCTAGAAGAATAGAATCTTAAATATGTGTTTTCTAAAATGGTTCTGGGGTTTCTGGAATTGGTTCTCTAATCTGAATAAATTTAAAGGCAAACAACTCTTTAAAAAGAAAAAGAAAAGTAAAGAGAAAGCATAAGCTCAGGCCGCGTTAACGTGCTTATGCATCACCAACCCCATGGCAGCTAGTGACCCTATGGGGTGGATGACCAGAAAGGCCCCAGACTAGAAGTCAACGGTGTCAGGTCCCCCTCGTACGCTGCTGGTGGGACTGTGGGGCAGCAGAGTCACTCGGGAAGACAATCTGGCACCTTCCTATAAAGTTACACGTACACTTGCTGTATGAGCCAGCAGTCCCACTCCTGGTGTTTACCCAAGACAAATGAAAGCCTATATCCACACAGAGACTTACACACGAAACAGCAGCTTTATTCATAATGGCCCCAAACTGGAAACAACCCAAATGTCCATCCACGGGACATTCTGCCCATCACAAACGGTGATATATCCATACCACGGAATACTGCTCAGCAAAATACAAGAGCCACACAACCACATGAATGAACTGGGAGAGCGTTATGTGGAGAGAGACAAGCCAAATTCAAAAGGCTTCACCCTGTAGGATTCCGTGTGGCCCACAATCCGGCCGGGGCAACGCTGCAGTAACAGAAACCAGGGCCAGGGCCGGGCGCCTGGAGGTGCGAGGAGGGAACCTTCTAGGCTGATAGGAGGGTTCTCTACTTGGTTGTGACGGTGGTTTACACAAACGTTTACATCTGTCAGCACTCAGAGAACAGCGTACTCAACACTTAGTGCCGCTGTACGTTAATGATACCGCAGTAACGCAGATGACAACAACGCTCGGGTCCTGCTCCTTAGCAGGAAGTGGCCCATGTGGGCCGTGACTTGGAGAAGTCCCATGAACCCTGCTGTGCCCCGACAGTCCTCAGACCTGAAACTGTAGGGATGAAGTCAGAGAACGCGAGAGAACGCACAGAGCCTGGACTGACGTGGGAGTTCAGTTAACGTCCGCTTGTGCTTCCCAACTCAATGCAAAGGAGCCACGCTCCGGATCCCTAAACCTCGGAGCCAGCCCGGGTCAGGGATGCGCCGGAGGACTTGGGGAAGTACTGAACCCCTGGGGAGAGCCAGGGACGAAGGCTGGGCCCGGCCAGACAAGGAGGGGGGCTGCAGCCTCAGTGGGGCACCGCGGGTGGAGGGAAGCTCGCGGCTACGGCCGCTGGGGGGCAGAAGAGAGGACCGAGGCCAGCGCGGAGCGGGTGGCAAGGCCAGCCTGGCTGGGGCCTCCAGGCCTCTCATTTCCTCTACCTTAATGAGAGGTCGTGCGGCATGAGCCTGCCCACAACTGCATCATCTCCCGTCGCCAGCTTAAACACAGAGCCGAGCCTGAGCAGGACAAAGTCCCCTTTATAACCCACTGTGGCTTGTTCCCACTGCTGTTTGAACCCTGGGGCTCTGCGACACGGAACACCAGCTTCAGCCACTCCCCGGCACCTCCCACAGGCGCCAGGACAGAGCCTTCCTCTGCCTGGCTTCTGGGTAAACGCCATTATTTATCGTTACCTTCAGGAGGAGCTAGAATCTTCTAGGGGGTGGGGTCAGAGAGAAGACGGATCCATAAGCCTTCGAGGAACTGTAAGAGGCCTGGAAGCGAATGGTGCCCGTTCCTCAGTGTGTCTCATTTTACTTCAAAAGTTCCTCCCGGCACAATACACTTACCAGCCAAGACAGGGTTGGTTTTTGGCTCATAAAGAGCGAAGGTGAGAATTTCCTCAAGTCACCGGGGGCGAGAGTAGGAACAGGGCAGGAAGTGGCCACTGAAGAGTATTTACAGGACACCAACGGTGCCAGAGGCAGAAGCAAGTGAGTTGTCAGTGGAGAAAGAGAAGGGCGACACCTAAGTTGGGACGACAGAGGAAGGTAGGGGAGCAAACGGTGGGTCCCGCAGGTCACGAGCTGTTGCCACCAGCAGGAAAGCCTGGTAAGCTGACCAGCATGTCCCTCCTCCAGGTAATGCAGGTGTCTCCCCCTCCGGTGACAAACGACTCACTTCCCCAGGACCCTCTACCATTCCCTTACACTCAAATGCCAATGCAGGTTCTTTCCAGAAAACCCAGCAATGCTGCATGAGATGACATCAACACTGCTCCCCAAAAATCCTGGGAAAGGCGGCAAAATGAAGGGAAGCCTGAAGGACAGGCAAGAGAACAGTGGCCCCGACAGAAACAGGAGCTTGAGCAGATGGAGAAGGCTGGAGGTAAAAATGGCTCACATGTCGTACGAAGGCAACATTTAGAGGCAGCGGCGTGGCAGGTGGTGGAAAAAAAGGTGGGGCAGACGGGCCAGCGAGACCCAGGCAGTGCCACCCCATCAACGGGGTGAGGAACCCCCTCGGAGTGGCCGAGACGTGCTCAACCTCAAACGGCGCCAAGGCCGGTCAACACTCTGAGACTTCTGGAGCCAGGCGACCGTGGCCCCGCCGAGATTGAGACAAGAAGAGCAAGATATCCCAAGGAATGCGACAATGTGGTCCAAAGGTCTCGCATTTATGGCTCAGCGACTATGTACCGTGGCCTAAATCCAATCTCCAAAGGGCCACCCATGTCCAAGGCAACCTGCGGCCAGGCAGCTGACCAGGAAGGCACCCAGGCCCCGAGCGCCAACTACCGTTTCCCGAGCAGACCCCAGGCACAGGGCCGGTACTCTCCTCCCGTGGCCCCATTTCATTCTGACACTAACCCCCAGGAGTGGCTCCTATTGTTTTACGGGTGAGGAAATAAATGGGAGCTTCGAAGAGTTAAGTAGCTTGCCCCAAATCCTACTGCTGGCTCAGTAACAAATGCTTATCGAATGTTGGCTGGGTGGACAGATGGAAGGGTGACTGGAAGACAGATGGACAAGGGAAAGGCCAGGCTGACAGATGGCTTCAGTGTCATCCTCCCCCTGGGACGACACATGGACCTTCTAGGCCTGTCAGAGGAAGCAGGGAGAGCAACGGGTAAAGCAAGAGCGGCTGCCCTTGAACAGAATGGCACCGACAAATAATTATGACACCTCTGGGTTGTTGGAAAAGGAGGAAAAATTACAAAAAACATTGGGCAGAGAAATGCACCCCCCCCCAAGTGCCTTTAAGTTTTCAAATTGAGGAGGAGCTGGAAACTTCTAGGGGGTGGGGTTCCGAGGGGCCCATGGCGGCTCTCCCCCCTGCCTCAAGGGTTTTCCTCTGGGTATTTGTGAGCTCAAAGTTTTCAGTTAGATGAGAAACAGGACACACCAGAGATCACACCCAGAGCAGGAGAGGCGCCTCACAAAAGCCTTTCCCCTGCAACTAACTCTGCTTTGTTTAAAGCAAGATCAGATTCGGCATCTGTACTTTTACTCGCTGCCTGACGAAAACCAGATGCCAAATGCCTCCCGGCACCGCATCCCAGCCCCTGCCCTGAGGAAACTAATGTGAGTCAGCCAGGCCAAATGAGCCCGCTGCCGTAACAAAGAGTGGCCTCGTCCAGGGGCCTAGCTCCACACTCCTGAGCCTTGAAGAAAAGGTACATTTTCAATCTTTTGAGAACAGGAAAGATTAAAAGGCACCTTGCGCTTAGTCTAATCTGGAGGTCTGGACCTTCTTCCTAAGGCTCCACGTCTAGCCCCACGGATGACTGAGACGCTGAAGCTGGTCACCAGTGGGTACCAGCTGCTTGACATTTCTGGTACCTGTGGAGAGAGCAGCCTTCTCCCCACCACAGCTCCTGAGCAGGGAGCCCCTACCCTGGAAAGCTAAATGGCCTTGGGGGACAGGAGCACGAAGTGAACTCGCCCTCCAAGAACACTAAGAGCCCCAGGGGTGGAAGGAGAGACAGCCAGCAAGCTGTAGCCCGTTCACCGCAGACCCCTGAGCAAACCACATCAGAGGCGGTGTTAAAATGGAACCTGAAGGGGCGCCTGGTGGCTCAGTCGGCTAAGCGTCTGCCTTAGGCCTAGGTCGTGGTCTCAGGGTCCGGCTCAGAGGGGAGCCTGACTCTCCCTTGGCCCCTCCCCCGCCTGTGTTCTCGCACTCTCTCTGCCACATAAATAAATGAATCTTAAAAAAAATTGTAACGTGAAGGCCAAACCCTACACAAACAGCAGTTAGCAATGCCACCCCGTTCCAAGTGCAGATCTGGCTCCCACGACGATCTCCCAGGCAAAGGTGGAGCGAGCGAAGTCTGATGCTGGGAGGAGGCCCTCCTCCCCTTGTGGCCACATCCACCACCCCTGCCCCTTGGCCCCCAAGCATGCTCTGGGCTGTGGGGGGGCGGGGGGGGGATGCAGGAATACCAGCTCTTAGCTGCCTTCACCAGGAGATGACACCTGTTACTTCCTCACCCGTCTTATTGGCTAAGATTAGTCACATGACCCCACAACACTGCAAATCTGGAGGAGTATGTGCAGGTCTGTGTTGTCCCAGACATATCATCTCAAGCCCTGGCCTTTCATTCCCGAGGCCTAACCCATATTTTCAGAAGAATTCAAGGTGCCATTACTTAGATCGTCCACCATTACCTCAAAACCCCAGTGACAGAGACCAGACAGCATCGTCCTAAAATTGATCCCCTCTTTCAAATTTCCATTTTATGTCATTTCCCAAGTCATCACACTCAAACACTTAGAGGCAGCTTCTAGACTTCCCCTTGTCTCCACATTCAATCAACCCTTCTCTTAGCAGTTATTTTATTCCTTTCCAATTTTCCTTTGACATCTTCCTCCATTGCCTACTCCTTTCACCTCGAATCTCACCACCTGGAACTGGTTTATTCCACTCAGCTTTTCCTGTCTTCCTTCCCTTCTGACCGACCTGGTACATGGCTGCCTCCCCATGCCCCTCAGGGTCCCCTTTCCAGCTTCCCCCCTGCTCACAACCCTTTCCACTGAATGCCTGCAGCTGGCCGTGCTCTAGGATCTGCCTGTGGAATTAGTCAGGACATAATCTCACTGTTCTCTGACAGTGCCATGTCCACTCCTGTCTCGGCAGGCCTGCTCATGCCGTCCGCCGCTCGGAATGCCCTTCTGCTCTTCCCACACAAATCCTAATCCGACCTCAGGATCCATTCCAAACACAATTGCCTCGCTCCGACTTTGCCCACCAATGCACTGAGCTCTCTCCTTTCTGGCTTACCCCAGGGCTCAGCACTGGCTCTGAAGAGTGTGCCTTTTGACGATCAGCTGAACTGTACTGTTTTATAAGAATAAATCCTTTGAGGGAGTATCTAATACAGGTTGCCCTCAACTATAAGTAGCAGAAAACATCAAGTCAACTGGCTGAAACAGTGAAGACAGGGAGTATGGAGGTCGACCTGCTCAGTGTTCAGTGGCTCTGGTTCCACCCCTCTGAGGGCTCAACAGCTTTACTTTCCTCATGGTGACAGGATGGCTGCCTCATATCCAAGAATCCAGTGGAAGGAGCTGTCCTCCTTCTGGGCTTCTAAGAGAAGACATTTTTCCCAGAATCGCCACAGCAGACTTCTCCTCATACCTCACTGGCCACAACTCTGTCACTCACTCATGTCTACACTATGGGCCTCCATGACTGGCTTAGACTGGTCAGCTTTTACTCAAGCCAAAAGCAGGGTCACTTTTCCTTGAGCAGTACCAGGAGAGAGATACGACCTTCAAACCAAATCAGGGCTCTGCCATCTAGAAAAGAACAGCTGTTGTGGAGGCAACCAAGTGTCTGCCATAGGCTGGGACCAACGTCACACATTTGTGTTTCCCGAACTTGCCACCCCATCCTGTGCTGGCACATAAGATGCTCAACAACAAGCCGTGGAATTGAGCTGAACTAGAAATTATCCTGTGGGTGTGAGAAAATAGTGAGCATTATAATAGAGTGGCACAATTGGACATTTGTGCAGAGAAACTGGAAAGAAGGCCAATAAGTCCAAACAGATGCAAAAAAAAAGTACTCAGCAGAGGAGGTTTGGGAAGCTCTGGTCCCAGCCCTCGGCTGGGCCCAACTCCCAGTTCCACAGATATGAGTAGGCCTCGGGCCAGAGCCCTGGGCTTCTCCCAGCAGGGCCCAGCTGGGCCTTCTCCTCAGTTCAACCCTTGCCTCCAATGGGCCAGTGATCTACAAGATCAGCCCGCACCCTGGCAGGCACAAAGGAGGCTCACAATGAAGGCTGTCAATGCCTAGCAAGCAACTGAGCACTTCGTGGGCACCCACCAATCTGGTGACTATGAGAACACGTGAGGTCTGCACTGTAAAAGCAAGGGCTGCCTTCCCTCTGGACTAAAGAGACGGCCCCTTTGTTTGCTCCAACGGGTCTCTCGTCCCTCATTCCTCTTGGGCCACCCCACTCAGATCTTTGTCTTCATCTCAGCTTTCCAGCACCCTCTCCCGGAGTCTCTGGGCAACAGACGGCACTCCAGGCCCCAAATACACATGCCTCCCCCTGAGGCTGGGAAATGTGCCAAGAACTACACGGAGAATATATAGACCACAGGGCTCCGAAGTCCCACTGACGCACCATCTCTACCTCACATCACAGGTCCGCGAGTTTTGGCTCTTCGGAATTTTACAGCTCCTCCTCAAGTACTGTAGTGGGCATTTCCTTGGCTGAAGAGAACTGTGTTAATGCAGCATACTCTAAAAGCTCACAGATTATAATACGTATTCAGTATTCGATATGGATTGACAGAACAACTCTTACATTGACCCCTATGGCACTGTTGATATTCAATCGTCGCTAACCTACAAATGTGGCAATGTCATACAACTCAATCCAGCATCTCCTCCGTGCCAGGCAACAGGCTAAGGAGGGGCTTGGGCCACCATGGCCAACAACACTGACAGAATTCCTGTCCTCATGGAGCTTACAGTCTAATGCATTAGATCATGCATTAAAAAGTAATATACCGTCTAGATTTTTGCCCTTGTAATTAATTATATGTGTATTTATTTGTGTACTGCTTGACTTCTTTGCTAGCCTATAAGCTACACAAGGATGATGATTGTTGTCTTTTTTTTTTTTTAAAGATTTTATTTATTTATTTGAGAGAGAGAGAGAGAGCACATGAGAGGGGGGAGGGTCAGAGGGAGAAGCAAGCTCCTCGCCGAGCAGGGAGCCCAATGCGGGACTCGATCCAGGGACTCCAGGATCATGACCTGAGCCGAAGGCAGTCGCCCAACCAACTGAGCCACCCAGGCGCCCCGATTGTTGTCTTTTCTAACACGCTGCCAAGCACATGGCAGAACATATTAGATATTTGCTAAACTTATTAATTCATGTTAAAATAGGTAAGTGCAGGTGCTGTGGCAGCATTGGGCGGGGGGTAAGATCAGGGACTTGACTAGCTTGGGAGTCCTGATATTGCTAATAGGGTTGAGTTAGGTCTTTGCGAAACAGGTCTTTATACCACATAGAATCTACCGGCAGCGTACATACACAGGGTTTCATAGGGACTACTTAAAATACTTAAGAGAACAAACTGTTTTCACGCACAATCCAGTTTTTCAGAAACTCCATTTACATAAACAATTGGTGCGCTAATTGCAAATCATTCTTATTTCTCTCCTAAAGCAGGATCCTCTAAGGATCTTTATTAGGCTCTCTATTAGCCTCATTTGAGTTACAGTATTTACTTAAAAGTAGTAACAGTGAAGTTCTTGAAAAATATTTGGTAATTCAAACATTTCACTAATTCAAACCAATCCTCCTCATTAGTCTACGTTTTTAGGGATTCTACCATCACATGAAGAGACAGTACCAAAGTCTGCACCTGCAGGAATATTCGCCAAATTCCTTTGCAGGAGGACACTTCTGATGGCAAGAACCTGAGCTAATCTCCGAAAGGGGTTGAAAACAGCAAATCAAGAAAGGACAATTTGAAGAGTGACTGTAATCCAATTTAGTCTAATAAATGACGCACACGTGAAGTCACATTCCAATTCTAAGCAAAGCACATGGAAATTTTAGAAGCTCCACCTCTGATCTTTTGATTGATCTGCTATAACAGAATGACGAATGTCAGTGAACAGCACTGACCAACGGACCTCTTATCTATTTTGCAGCCTCTCTGTGAGAGCCAGGCCCGGACGCACTGCACGGACATCAATGAGCTTGGACGGCATCTTCATGCGTGTTTGGCCTCTTGTCCTCTGCACCGGCTCTGAGATTTACCAACACACTGGTCACATTCATGGAGCATCTCAAACTCTCTTGACATGGCAAATGATCAGCAGGCCCTGTCCCCACGCCAAAAGCAAACAAAAATCTGTCGCCAGCAAGGAGGACGCCCAGTCTCTCCGAAGGATGCCAAAGTCCCCCATCTTGTCTCCTTTGCAGAACCTCGCAAATCTCTCGGATGCAGGCAGGATGATCAGGAGTTGGAGGAGATTATGCTCTGAATGTCTTAAGAGATTAGTTACTTAAAATCCTCCACATGACTTCAGTCATCCCCGTTACAGATGACAGAGTAAAAGCCTACTTGATTAAAGCTGAATGCCTATACATTCACAAAAGGGAAAATATGCAGAAGAAAACAAGAGTCAGATTACTGATGGGCACAGCACCAGCTCCAGGACATCGGGGGCTGCTGAATAAATTATGACAAGGAGGTACATGCAGTAATCACAGATTCACCATAAATACCGCAGCCCTCAAGGCTCTCATATTTACTTACTTTCCCCCAAAGCATAGATTGAATCTGGCCTTATCCTCAAATGAGGCCTGGCTCTCCCCAAATTCCAAATATGGGAAATTACAGCTCTTCTGTGGCAGTGGGGCGTGAAAGTGGAAAGGCAAGTGTTTGTATTACATCATGTTTTCATTTTAAAACAAAGACCTCATATACCAGAGTCCCTTTCTCTTCTGTGAGGGGCATTCTCCAGTCCCTCCACTCTCCCCCAACCCAACCCAGGCCTATGGCAGCCCTTTCCTCACCTCCGGAATACTTCCCCTTTAAGAGAAGAGGATTACACATGAGATCCCTGAGGATTCTCTTCAAATACATTCAAGCCTAGAGGCACATGAGTTCTCAATCTATTTCCTCCCTTCCGGAAGTTCACCTGCGGCGGGGAGCTGCTCAGAAGAGCTGGATTCATACGTGTGAGAAAGGAGTTACAGACGCTGTTCCTCCAGCCAGAAAGGGGCCGGGACAGCCAGCTGGGGGCCACAGCCCCTTCTGACAGAGGGACGGAGAAAGGGCTGGGCAGGGCACTCAGATGTGATCTTGCTTGTTGGTAATGAAAGACTAGAAGACAGATGACAAAACTGTCCAGCATGCTTTCTTGGGTACTAAAATATCAGAAGACCTTAAGAAACTGTTCAGCAAATCATCTCTAACCAGGTCCTAAAGGGTGGTCTAGATTCAGGATGAGCCTAGAATGACTCCCCCTACCAGTCTCTGATAAACTAACAGACGTGTCCATCTGGGAAGCAGAATCCCCAACAGACCAGCCAACTCCCAACCAACACAAAACCACCACAGAACAAAGCCGATGAGGAACACCAGAAAGGCCTCTGAGATGTGCTGCTTGCAGGGAGAAGGATGGCTCCATCCAGATGCTCTGGGGAGCAGCAACTACCAGCTGAAGTGACTCCCACGGGGCGCAGCTTCCAACCTGCCTGGAATCTGAGACCTGGGGGACTGGTGGAGAAAGGGGAAGCACCGATCGGATGAGTGCTTAGGGGTAGCAGCCCTGGGTCAGGGGATAGCACTTGGCAAGGTGTGGGCCTGGAAGAGCCTGGACCCCACTGAGCGGACGCAACAGCTTCTGGAACCCAGGCCCAACATTGGAGGGGGCCCTGAGCTGTCCCCACAGGCTCCCCTCCCAAGGCTCCCTGAGGGGAGCCACTCTGTAGGGAAGTAGGGATGTAGAATATAAGGTAGGAGACATGTCAACCTTAGGACCACCACGGCCCCCACATAAAGGGTCCTGAGGAGAAAGCCTGGTGTGGATGCCGCCTCTGATCTGATGGGAAGTATGTGACTGCTCTATTTCTCTTTTGTTCTGGCTTCCGAGAAATTCAGAGCCAAGGACAAAATTCCCAATTCCCAGAGACAGACAATATCCGCAGCAGTTAATAAGGACATTTCACATATCCAGGACTTGGGAAATTTGGGTATTTTCAAAAGAAAGAATTTGCACTCGCCGGGCCACCCACCCCAATCTCCCCCGATCAGTGGTATTCATCATGTCTTACTCCTTCAAAGGCCCTTCGTCAGGGCTGAGGGGGTATGTGTAATTCACAGCTGCTAAAGAAGAGTTGAGAACAAACCAGGAGGAAAAGATGTTAAGTAACAATAAGAGAAAAGATATACCTCAGGGACAGAAAAGAGTTCCCCCATGTCATAGTGTTTTTAATTAATCTTTCTATTTATTAAGATTAAAAATACAGATCCGGTGACTTCTTAAAATGTTTCTCACGATTTTACCTTTCAGTTCTTGGTTATGTGAGGTAACCGAACGAGGAGCGGCTTGGAGCCGGCACTCGAATATTTGCTGAATGAACAGACGGTAAGTCTTCTTAGGAAAGTATTGTAAGTAGTTTCTAGCAGAACAGTGGTCTTGGGATGGGGAGGAGCAGGTCAAACACTGATGTTGAAGAAGGGTCGACTATGTTAAGTGAATCCAACCGCCATCCCTTCAAAATGGTAACATTTTGACCGATCCAAGAAACCTGCATTTGCTCCCAGGGATTTAAAGAAAGTCATACCAGTGGGCGCCTGGGTGGCTCAGTCGGTTGAGCGACTGCCTTCGGCTCAGGTCATGATCCCAGGGTCCTGGGATCGAGTCCCACATCAGGCTCCCTGCTCTGCGGGGAGCCTGCTTCTCCCTCTCTCACTCCCCCTGCTTGTGTTCCCTCTCTCGCTGTGTCTCTCTCTGTCAAATAAATAAATAAAATCTTTAAAAAAAATTTAAAAAAAAAGAAAGTCATACCAGTGAACCTGAGAGGTAACCCAACACACTTTGAAATGATAATCTTTTTTACACAAATAGCTGCTTCTGCGGGGCTAGAGGGAAAAAAGGGCTCTTTTGGGTTACGGTCTTAAATGTCTGGTAGCCGGCAACCTCAGCGGTTACTCTAGTCCAGTTCATTCTAAATGGAAGAATCATTTGGGAATTGAAAATGCAGGCAAACTTCTCTCTTTTTTCCCCCAGTCTATGAACAAATACGAAACTTGACTGAATTAGACCCCAAACCCAATATTTATGGTTATCCTCTTAACAAGTTTTAAATATGCTTCATTTGAATTCAACATAATTTCAAAATTATAACTAAAACAGTCAACAAAATATGTGTGTACCTAATTTGTTAAGTTTATGTGTTTGGGGAGAAAATACTCAGAATAAACAAGTCAGTTATTTTCATTAAGTACATTAAAATTTAAGGCTAGTGTTTTTATTATGACTCTTGCTCTTGATATGGCAAGACAAAATTATTCCATGATATAGCTATTGAATGAGGCTCACTACTCCCCAATGATTTCACAAATTAGTTTCGACTAGGTATAAAATAACCAAATCAGTTCGGATATGACCATAAAATTAAGCCTGAAAAAACAGTGAGGTAAATTACCCCCTTTAAAATCAAGTTGTTGAACAATATGTTCTGTATGATTCCATTTATGTCAGAAAAAAAAAAATCTATATTGGTGTGAATATATGCATAAAAATTAGAGAAAAAGATCTGGAAGAATATATATCAAACTGTAAAGAATATGTATCAGACTAATAAGGGGCATGGGGCAGAGAGGGAAGCTTTCACATCTTACTCTCCATCTGCACTGTCTGGATTTTTTACAACACAACTATATTCCCCTGTTACCTCTGTCAATGACTTAAAATCCAAAAAAACAAAGCAAACAAATATGAGCTACCATCTGAAATTGAAACCAATCTCCCATGATCTTACTTTTATACAACACTTTACTGCGAAGCACTTTGTTGCTTTAAACTATGAGTTAATTCCAATCAAGTCTTCAGTGAAATTTAAGATTGATGGGATTGATAACATCTAAGAGGTTGTGAAACTTCTCTGGAAGTCTCGGAAAAAAAAAAAACAAAGGAGGAGGAGGTTGTCCCTGGACAGGGCAGGTGTGGTCTGACCTGCCGCACTGGCTGGTTACTCAGGTCCAGGCTCCTATCGCTCTTCCTACTGAAAGTCCTTCCTAGCAAAGTCAATCAAGGTCACCGACGCAATCAACGAATGGGCACACACCAGCTAGGTTATCCAAGTGCCCTGAGGCTCTTAAAGTAACACGTGGGGTAGGAAAGCTGGCCGCCTCGGATATTTCAAAACACGGAACAACTGACACCACTTCCCCTACACTGCAGATCCAGGGCTAAGGTACCTAACCCGTAAAGCCGTGCATGTCCTTTGGGTCATGGGCAATGCAGAGTGCCAGATTAATTTTGCTTTAGAGCCGAACTAGATCACTAGAGCAAGAGCGAGCAATCATACTGGTTACCACGTAGTAAAAACAGATTAATTACTACTTAATGCTGAGAGACAGAAGATTTCAAATGGATGGGGCTCCTGAGGGAAGGTAAGTTAATAAAAGGGGTCCATGAGAAGGAGGTCAACAGCCTGCCTCATGACATGTCTCTTGTCACCAGCACGCCACAGGCCGGGACCCAGTGCCCTGAGGGCAAAGAGGGTATTCTCAGAAGTCACCCAGAGAAAGGAGGCACGGACTGCACTCGAGAATGGGAAAACAAAAACACTATTAAATACACAAAAATAAGGCCAATTGGAGGCCATCCTGAACATGCTCCCATACATCAAAGAATCAGGTTTGGGGAAAGAACACACAACTGGTATCAGATTCTCCAGCCCCTCCCCCCCCACCACCGTTTTAATAAAGGGAAGGCCTAGGGACCTGAAAGTCAAGGGGAAGAGGCCACCCATTTCTTTGAGTTCACAATTTTGTTTGAATGTCTTTGCCCTGACGATGTTTTGATGCACGAAAGCTCTTTCCTTGCTACAGAAACAGGTCCCCTTCACTTCCACCCTAGACCCCCCACCTCCAGGAATGCCTCCTACCCTCCCTGGCCACTTCTCCAGGGGTCCTCCAGGACACCCGCTTACAGCTCTCTGGCATCTTCCTTCTGTCTCGGGCCCAAATCCCCAGACCTCATGCCAACTGACTGCTCCTTCAGGCCCCGGCCACTGACCCTCAGGCTTTTCCACTCCTTGAGGAGCCTTCTCAAAGCAGCCCCAAGGTGCCCAGGGTGGCCTCCAGCCCCACAGTTCCGCCAGGACCTCACTCTCCTATTACTTAAGAAATGCCTACCATTGCAGCTCTACCAGAAAGCCTTTCCAGACTGACCACTCACAAGCTACTCCAGCCTCATCCTTCTCCTGCACAGAGTTCCCTCCCTACTCCTGCTGAGCTGAAAACAAGAACAAACTTGCCCAGTCCCTCCTTCCCCCAAAGACGCCTGTCCTCCGGAGAACACATAATACCACTGTCCTCCTGTCCATGTGCAAAGTGATTTACCGTTTGCTTTACTGCTGGCCTTAGAGGATCATCGCCTAGAAGACAGGGACATTCAGCAAAGCCTGGGTCACTTGGATGACGGGAAACAGGGTACTCAGGTGAATTTAATTAAAGGGGTAATAGAGGATTAGACAGAAACTTTGCTTCAACTCTCATTATTACAAAGCCCGTTATAAAGGTTTTTAAAATATATCTGACCACTTTCCAGCCTGAGTAGAGTTAATATAATTTAATCTTTGATTTAGGATCTTGCAGTGCCCTGAGGCTCATCATTCTCTTCTGCTACTATAATTATAGGTGCAGAAGATGTAGAGACTGGACGGATGGTGGCCTGGAAGCTAATTTCTAGAATAAATCCTTGCTACCACATCTCGTGATTTTCGCCTTTCGGAAAGTGGAGTTCAAAAATAAAAACAAAATCCCACTTAATTGAAGGTTCCAGTTAAGGGAGGTTCATTGCCATGGTCTTTGTTAAGTGCCCACCACTGTGGCCCACAATTAGTCACTTAATAAAGCGTTCTTGATGAGGGAATTTGGCAACATGTGATTTTCTACAAATGCAAGCTTGATTTTGACGCAACCACTCATTTCTTTGAAAATCAGGGGGCATTCATGCACAGGTGTCCTAAATTTCCCTAAATTAAAAACCAACCCTTTACAAGGAGTTAGCTGTGCTCACTTTCAAGCAGCAAAGAAACAGGTGTCCAATCATGGCAAATGAAGAGCTCCCGAAGGAACCTAAAAATATTAATCAAGGAGCCATAATGGAGGATGCACGAGGCTAGGGACCATGGGAGGCCAGCAACGGAGCCACTTCATTCAGTTTCCAGGCCAGGGCTCAGCGGAAGTGGTCTGCCTGGGCTCTTGGAGACCCGGTCTAAGCCCAAATCCCAAACTCATTACAGTCTAAGCTGGTTCTTTGTGTCCTCATCATCCCAGGTGAACTGGGCCCTAAAACCACTGACAGTCATTTCTCCAGACCCTACAGGGCCACTCTCCCACCATTATGACTGCTGTCTCCTCTGCACTATCAGGATTCTACTGGGAATAGAATGCCTCCCCACACGGAAATCCTGCCCATTTCTGAAAGCTAATGAAGTCCTCTCACACAGTGTCTTCCCAGCAACCACCGCCTACTCTGAACTTTACTTTGCACTTCACAGGGGTCCCTGAACAGAATTCAGGAGCTATGTGAACTTGAATGGGGAAAAAAAAAAAAAAAATTACACCTTTATTTTCAACTAACCTCTCTGTGAATGCGGACTGTTTCATTATGAATGCAGGCAGCCATCATGATGATGTCTCCAGGACCTGTGACTCTGTCACAACAGAAATCACACACGCTTTCATATCACATCACAGTTGACACAGATATCTCAACATACCGTTTTCGTGCCTCACTATGCCGTAATTACAATAATGGTTAGACCTGCTGCTAGAGCTTGTTATTTAATGCGTTACTAAAGAGACATATTGCTATAATCATAAATTTGTTTAATATTTTGATGACTATATTTCAATATAATTGATTTCCTTTGTTAGTCGATGGATTTTTATTTGCGCATTTCAAAATGTTCTCCAAAGAAAGGGTCCACAAGCTTCACCAGACTGCCCAAAGGATCCAGGGCCCAAAATAGGTTTAAGAACCCCTGTTTGGTGACATAAAGGGACAAGCTCTAGAGTCCAACTTGGATTCAAATCCAGGCTCTGCCAATTTCTAGTGCTTGCCCTTTGAGCAAAATGATTCAAACTCCCTGAGCCTTGAGTTTCCTTGTCTTGGTCGAGGGAGCCAATATAGAAACCACTTAGTCGTCAAAAAATTAACCGAACACCTACTTACTTTGTGCCAGGCATGAGGCTGAGCTCTGGGGCTGAGCAGTGAACACGACACAGAGGGTCCTTCATACGGAAGGGCTTTGCTCTGCAAAGGGTCTAGCAGTCACTGGCACGTAAGCATTCTGAAAATACTACGGCCACTATTGCTAAGACCCCAACACTGCCTGTATAATTGTATGCGGATTTATGTTGCTCCCCATTGTGACAATGGCTGGCTCATCTGGCTCGTGCCCTCCCTTATCGGGGAGGGGCTGGGCCGCACACTCGCAGAGGGGCTGCTGGCGAGATGGAAGAACACAGGATTTGAATCAAATGACCTTGGCTTCAAAACCCTGTGCTGCTACTTACTAGCTCTGTCACTCGGCCAGCAACCCGTTGCTGTCCCTCCAAAATCTGTTCTCTCCTCCAAACCCTCAGTTTTTAGCGGGACACTCAGAATTAAGGATGCTATTTCTCAGCCTGCCTTGCGGCCAAGTATGGTCATGCACTCAAGCTGTAGCCAACGGGAATATAAGCAGAAGAGATGTGTGCAACCTTCAGGAAATGTCCTTAAATTGCGAGGTCTTGCCCTTCGCCAATCCTTTACCTCCTTCGTGATGGCTGGGGCTAGCATAGCCATCTTGGACCATGCCATGACCTTGGGAATGGAGGCAGGCACGTGGGGCAAGACAGAAGCGGCCTGGATCCCTACCACTGTGGAGCACTATATCCAGCAGGTACAGTAGTCTACCTGAGGCAAGTTCCTTAAACTCCCGGGACCTCGATATCTCCATCTACAGAAAGGTGATGACGGGAGTCCTCTATCCAGTGAGTATATCTGGAGGACTTAATGAGACAGGGCTCGCTTCACAGCAAAAGCCAGAGCTAGAAGAGGTGGTATCATTACTGTTCTTCTCTTACTACAATGCAAAATGCAAGGGACTGGGGCGTCCTAACACAGCCCTGGGTGCCCAGTGGTGGCTCAATAATTCACACAGGTGGAGGGCATCCTAGAAGTCTAGTCCTCCTGACAAGAATTCCCTTCTCCGGCACCCCGGTCAAATGGTCCCCAGGAAAGGGAAAGTGTACCACCTCTGCGACAACTGGTGGGGACGGTGTTTGTTCACCCATAAATCACGATCTTCAGAACTCTTCCCCCGACTGCCCCAAGCAGCTTCACTTCTGTCTTCTGCCTTTGAGCATGAGTCCGGCCTCTGAGCTCACTCTCATCAGAACATCGAAGTTCCCTTCAGTCTCTTACGGAAGAACCCTCTGGCCTCCTCCCTGAGAGGTAACTGATCACTGCCTCAGTCCCATCCTATTCAAGCAAGAGGCTTCTCAAACTCTACACGTGAAATTCTCTGCCGCTGGGGGACACACAAACGCTCACGAGCCGGCTACAGGTTCTAAGCAGCGCTGATCCAGAGATGTCCCAGTCTCCTACATCTTCCCTGGCTAACACTTTTAAAGCTATTTCGTCTTGTTTGCAACATCAGCACTGGCCTAGGAGGCACACGGCTATATGCAAAACTGAAATGTGCTCTACGGGCCTGAAGTTTATATTCCTCTTTCCCCGACTGTCCCCTTCCTGTTCTTGCAGACACAAATCCTATGCTGTCTCTCCCGCATTGCTGTCATCTTTCCATGTCACTGTCACCCATGCAGGCTGCTGCCAGGCACAGTCCCGGCCGCCTCTCCCTCTCTCCTCATTCCCTCCTTTTTCACACACACGCCACATTCATGCCACGGTCACACCAGCCTGGCTCTCGCTCTCTCAATCTTCTGCCCCTCTGGCTCCACCCATTCTCAGCAGTGGAGACTTCACTAACCCTCGTGGCTCAGCCGGGCCCGGGCTTCAGATGGCTCTGGAACTGGAACAAGGGTGGCCGTGGCCGCCCAGGGCTCCCAAGTCGGGTGGGGCACCCGGCGCTACAAGAGGAAGAGACAAGACACAGTGGTCACAAGACACAGTGGTCACTGTGGGTTCGGGTGGGACAAAGACAAGGGCAGGAGTCAGCACCCAACAAGCAGAAAAGGAGGAACCTGATCCAAATCCCAGACGCTGCTGGCAAAGGAAGGGAGCAGAAAGCACAGGTCCAGCGATGTGGAGGGTGTTGCTGGCATGTGGGAGATCTACCCTGGATACACCCTCGTGTACTGTAGCGTTTTCTGACTCAAATTTGCCATTTCTGGAGGCCGACAGCACCTGCATCAGCACCACTTTGCAGAGTACTTTGCCTCACCCTACTTTATACAAACAAAATTTGATTCTAGGTGTGTGACCCACATGAGCATAAAACCTTGGGATTCTTTGCTCTTTGAAATTCACATTACACGGTAATTTACAGTACCCAGCAAGAATGCTGACGCATGAATCAGCCCACACCAGACTGCAAGCAGGAAATAAGACCCCCAACCTGGGTTTTGTTCCCTCCCCAGACAACCCCAGCTCTCCAAGGTTACCAGCAGAGTCGCAAGAGCCCCTCCCTGCCCTGCTGACAGTCATCAGGTGATGGGAGCAGGTGAGACTTTGCGGGGGGGGGGGGTGGCAAAAAAACAGGCACACCGCACTTCTAAACCTTCCCACCCTCACCCACGTCTGGCGGGCTGCCAGGACTCCCCTGCACCGCCACCTTGATGCTCCTTTCCTCCCCGGCACCTGTTTATAAGGGGGGCTGGGAGTGGAGGGAGGAGAACAGAGTCAGGGCCCAAGCTCCATTCCAGAGTGGCCCAGAGGGTGAACAGCAGGGGGACCTGCAGGAGGCCTCCCATTTCTAGAGCAGCCAGAAGAAACAAAAGGCACAAATGTCCCCATTTCCTTGTTTTGCCATCGGTGGCTCCTTCTCCTGCCCTGGGCCCCACCCTTCCACCCAGCCCTCTAGCCGGCCTTAGCCATCCCACCCTCCTCTGACTCCCCAGGGCCTTCCTTGTTTGTCCTCTTGAATCCACATGAATCACTAATTACTGATTTAAACCCAGACACTAAGTGAATGACAAATACAGTATGAACAAATATCAACGGGATATTCAGGACTGGCACACAGAGAGCTATCCGCCTTCTTAACTCTGCCTGAACAGACGGGAGACATGGGGACACTGTATCCTCACCCAAACACTGACTAACCTGCCCCAGGACCCGGCGTCTGCGTGTGTGCTGGGGCGGGGAGGGGTGGCACTAATGAACTCACACACTGGTTCTTTCACTTGGAATTACCTGCGAGAGCAGAAAGACTGATGCCTGGGTCACCCTCCCAGAGAATCTGGTTTAATTGGTCTGGCTGGGGTTGCTGCCTGGAGATCGGGACTTTTTAGAAGCTTCCCCCAGTGATTCCAACATGCACCCAAGTTTGAGAACCACCGACTGGACACATTTACTATGTGTTCCAGACATTTTTCAAAGCAGTCAAGATATTTAGGACACCTTTTATAGCCTTTCACTGTCAAGACGGCTCTTGGAGGTATCATCCCTTTTTTGCTGAGGTTCATATGGCGATCATGAGGCTGAGATTCGAATCAGGCTCTCGAACTCCAAAACCCGTTCTTTCCACCCAACTGTGAACTCCTACAAGGGTACAGACAATGCATGAGAGCAATCTCTCTAAAGAGAAGCAGGTCATGAATAAACTCCGTAAATGCAAAATATCTAGACTCGGAAATGCAGACACCATAGGCAGCTGTGATGACCTCTTCACGCAGGAAGAAACCACGACGGAACCATACAGAGAGGTCAGAGGGCGTGCTCCTGTGCAAGGTCTGAGGAGATGGACAGAGAGGATGCATCAGATCCTGGCTAGGAAGTTTATCCTAGACCCAAGATGTGTCCTCAGATACTACACATAAGACGGTGCTCAATGGCATAGAAAGTATGGGCAAAAGGGGGGGGGGGGGCTCTGCAATGGGGAGAGAATTCCTAGGACAGGTGTCAAGGGTTTACCTCTTGGGACAATAGCTCTTCATCCTGCTCTAAGCATTCTGGCCTTCTGTAGGGGCACCAAAACCAATCCGAACACATCCCCTCGCAAGCAGCTTCCCCTCCTCCAATCCCTCTTCCTCCAGAACTATGCTGAGTTTCCTTGGTGAGGGGTCATAAGACGGGTATCCTCAAACATTTTTAGTCTCCAGACCACTTAGGTAGGTCCCTTCACCACCCTATTCCACTCATGCCTACTTCCTCCCCTGCCCAAAAACAAAACAAAACAAAAAATGACCATCATTACCACTAAACCAACTTTCCCCACAGTAAGAATAACGTTGCCACTTTGAGTTAGGAATTAAGGTGGACCAACACAGAGGCGAAGACACTGAAGTTTATAAGCCACATGGAGCCCCTAAACCACCGACATGCAGATGGGAGGATCTCACCACGAGGCAAGGCCGGGGACAGACACTTCAAGGACAGCAGATGCTCCTTCTTAAAGACACCAAACAATAGCTCACCGTTCCTCCTGGGTCAGAAATGGGCCTCTTGTACCCTATTCCAACCTGTGATACACACTGGCAGTGTCCTGGTGTCCCCCAAAGCCAAGTGTTGATGGGAAAGAACCACAGGGAATTACAGGAACCAAGAGCAGGTTAAACTTGCCCATCGATCGCACTGTTAAGCAGATCCACTTACCCAGCACAGCCAGACAACTCAGCACTGGGAAAAAGCACTTCATGTCGGCAGCAGAGAAGAGACACAACACAGGACGCTCCCTCTTCTCTTGCACTTAATCTCTCATTTCTGGCAATCCACTTATAGCTCCAGAGGACAGTTTTGGAAACAGAACTTAACTCAAAAAATGAGAACAGGTTAAAGAGAAGAGATCAGGAGATTGGGGGGGGGGGGGCGCAGCGAGGGCTGCAGGTGGCTTGTGTTGAACTCCCCTATGCTAAAAGAAGGGTCCAGAACAATTCTGAAGGCCCTCTAGGCTTCTGCCACATCGCGTGCCTTGCGGTTTCCACTGGAATTGTAGATTGCAGTGAATTAATCCTCGAGGAGAAGGGAAAAAAGAGTCTGAGAAAATCCTTTCATCCACTGATTATACAGAAATGTCCTTGGCTTCCCAGTGAAGGTGTCTGTAAGCTCCCTCATTCGGACTCCCCAAAGGGAACAGGGCAGGTTTTGTCAAAACCTCTGACAGCTAAATCGCCCCGGAATGGCACCGACTGTTTGGGTTTCTTCATCAAAAAGTCCGTCTCCATCCATGTCGGTAGGTCACGGAGCTGCCACCTGCCCCACACCTACCCAGAACACACGAAGCAAGTTGGCGTTCAGCGGCCCCGAAGCGAAGCCGGTCCCACAATGCCAGCAGATTTCTAAAACAAACACAACAGAGATGTATCAAAGGCGAACACCAGCACCGCAAAACCGAGAGGGGCTGAGCGCTGGGCTGCGCTGGCCGCCTGGGTCCCGTTCCCGGACCAGGACAGTCAACCCGTGCGTTCTGACCTTGGGCAAGTCGCTACACTGGCCCCGGCCTCAGTTTCCCTGCCCACAGCAGGGCAACTGCGGGAAGCCCGATTGTTCCTGCAATACTTTGCCCACACGCCTCACTCCAGGGAATTCCCTTCGCCTCCTGCCGAGCCCGGCGCCACGGGTAGCCCCACCCTCCGCGGGGGCACAGCGGGAGGGGGCTCCGCCGTGGGGCCGCCACTCCCCGTTCCACCTCCGGCCCCCGCCCCAAACGTGGGAGCTCCGCGCGCGCCGCGTCCCAGGTGGCCCCGCTATTGTTTTACCTTCCCGGGTGTTTATTTTTCGCTGATTGGAAAGAAAAGAGACGGTGGAAGAAGCGAGCGGCGGCTCCGCTTTCCGCTGCCGGGGCGCGCTCGCCGCGCGCCAGACCAGCCAGGGGAGGGTCTCGGGCCCGACCCCCGAGCGGAGCCGGCCCCGCGCCCGCCGCCGCCCTCCCCGCCCCCTGCCCCGGGTTCCCGGCTGCCCGCGCCGCCGCCCCTCCGCGCGCCGCCCGCGCTCCCACCGGATACTGACCTCGCCCCCGGCCCTCTCCCTCTGTGCGTCTGTCCGGCGGCCGGCGGTCCGGGCGCACGCCTCTGGGGACGCACCGCCTTCTCCTTCTCCCCCCGCAGCCTCACCGGCAGCCGCGCTCCGGCCCCTCCCGAGGCCCCGCCCCTCCAGCTCGGCCCGCTGCACCCGGTGGAGCCGCGCGCCGGGCGAGGGCGGTGGCCTGGGCGAGAGGACCCGCCCCCGGACCCGCCCCTTCCCCCGCCCCCGGAGACGCGCGGCCGGGCCCAGAGGGCTGGGGGGTGGGGGGCACGCGGGGGCCGCTGTTCTCTCCCGGGCGCACCGGCCGAGGGCAAGAGCCACCTCAGGGCCTGGGCACAGGGGGCGTGTGGCTGGGCAGCCCTGAAAGTTAAGTAGGGCGTTGTACGCAGGCTGCCGGGCCGTGGGCAAGAAGCACAAGGCCCTTCCCAAAGCCCAGCAAAGGACCCACGAGCCTTGAAGAGGGCGGCAAGGGAGCGTGTCCTCTCTCCAGAAAACAAAAACAAAGCCCTTAGCAGGAGATTTGAATACTGATTCCAGCAGTATTCACTATGTAGTGGAACCCCATGTTGTGCTTCATTCTAGAGCAGAACTTCCTAGAAGTTGTGGCCAAATTGGACTCTGGACACAGCCTGGGTTCTAACCCTGGTTCTTCCACGTCCTTGCTGCCGACCTTGGTGGAGTTATTTCACCTCTCTGTACCTTAGTTTCCCCATCTGTTGTATGGGGAAATAGCCCGCCCCTACTAAAGAGGGTTATGGGAGATGTCCATGGCACACTTGCAAAGCACTTAGAGTGGAGCCTGCCCCATCTTAAGCACTCCGTAAATGTAAGATATAATTATTTTTGAGGAGCAGCCCTACCCAAACAAGTGCATTTTCATCCATTAAATACTTAATGAATACACATGCCTTCTGGGTAGGAACGGTCAAAAGGTAACCAAGGTAGAATAAGACAGTCCTGCCCTCCTGGAGTTTGCAGTCTAGTCAGGAGACTATAAAACAGGTACTGCAAGAAAAGAACAAAGTGTTGAGGAAGCAGGTGCTAGGACCTGGACCCTGTGTTTCGGGGTTGGGACATGAGGAGGAGGGATTTGGTCAGATCAGGTCAGGTGTCAGGAAGGCTTCTTAGAGGAAATGAAAACTAGGTAGAATCCAAAAGAGCAGAAGGAGGCTCCAGAGGAAGGAGAGGAGGGAGGCAAGGAGTAACTGAGTCCAGACCCTGAATCAGTATCCTCCAAGACCTAGAGGGACGAGAGAGTAATCAGAGGACCAGAAATCTCTGTTGGGCACAAATTAGGCTGTAGGAAAGTAACAAGAAAGAGCAGAGAAGAAATCTGGTGCCAGAACCTAGAGGGCTTTGTATGGTGTGTTAAGGGGTTTGGACTTTAGGGACCCCCTGGTTGGCTCAGTCGGTTGGGCGCCTGCCTTCGGCTAAGGTCATGATCCCAGGGTCCTGGGATCGAGTCCCGCATGGGACTCCTTGCTCAGCAGGGAGCCTGCTTCTCCCTCTGCCTGCTGTTCTCCCTGCTTGTGCTCTCTCTTTCTAACAAATAAATAAAATCTCTCCCAAAAAGGGGGGGGGGGTGGACTTTAGTCCAGGGCCATAGTGAAGCCCCTGAAGATTCCAAGCAAGGCAGTACTGCTCTCAGATGTACATTTTAGAAAGACCACTCTGGCCTAGATGTGGAAAATGGGTGGGAGGGGAGTTCCACAGGAGGTTAGTGGGTGTTGCCGTAAATCTAGACAAGAGATCCGGTGACCAGGACCACAGAAGTAGCAACAGGGAGGGAGAGAAATGAGCAGGTCCCCTGGACATCAGGAGGTAGACTCCGTGGAATGCCAGGTTGAAGGTGAGGAATGGGGCAGAAAAACCAGCTCCACCTCAAAAACTGAGATCAAGAAACATAGGATGAGATTGGATGTATTGAGTTGGAGATGCCCAAGAGCCATAGAAGTAAAGATGTTCAAAAAACAATTGGGGGGCGAGGTGTGGAGTTCAGAACTCAGAAAGGGATTGTGGGTTTGTAAGATGTTTTTCACTCTAATGGACGGTATGGTGATGAAAGGATTTCGGGAAGGAGTATACTGATAATTAACTTTAAAAAAAAAAAAAGTTAGTTACCCACTCCCCCAGTGGGCAAGGCAATGAAGAACATGCTATGGGGGATAAAAAAAAGTTACTAAGGGGTCTTACTTGCCCTCGCCTCTCTTCCTTGCCTATAAATTCCTTGCAGGCAGGACCTGTACTTTAATTAACCCTTATCCCAAACGTCTCTTGGCATTGCAGTCTGCATATTGCACTATAAATACCTCAACTGAATTGAATTGAATTAAATATTTATCACTATACCAAGTGTTATATGGAAAATCTCTTCTTGTGTGTTAAATATTACCTCTTTTCCCCAAGACAACCCTGACTCTGGCATCTCTCACTTCTTATCTGCTAGACTCCTTCATTTATTCGTTAAGCATGTACTATGTGCTAAGAAGTCTCTGCTCTCGCTCGTGGCACTTATTCTGGTGGAAAACGCCAACAATGAAACGAATAAATATAGAACATAACATGACATGTGTTCTTAGGAAAAGTGGGAGAAGGGAATCGTGTGCATGTGTGTGGAGTGGGGAGGAGTATTCTGTTCTAGGTGGGTGACCAGGGAAGACGACACCTGATTAGAAGGAGTGAGTGAGCCTTGGAGATTTCTGGAAGTAGAGCGTTCCAAGCTTAGGGAACAGCAGGTGCAAAGTCCCTTAACATGCTCAGAAACTATAAGGTGTGTTGGCGTACCTGAAGGGACATGAGAGCAAAGGAGGAGAACTGTGATCAGAGAGGTCACAGAGGCCAAATCCTGTAGGACCTCATGGGCTAGCAGGCAGTTTGGGTCCCTCTGGCTGCAGAAGAAGGATAGAGCGTCGGGAGGTACCAGGGGAGGAGGGACACTGAAAAGGAGGCTCTTGTAGTTGTGCAGGTGAGAGATGACTGTGGCTAGGACTAGGATGATAATGATACAAGTTGTGAGATATGGGTGGAGTCTAGAAGCATTTTGAAATTATGTTCGATAGAATGTTCTGGAGAATTGGATAGGGAGAGGGAGAGAAAGAGGAGAGTCAAGGGATCTGCAAGAAGAGCTACCTCAGCCTGTGTCAGAGCTCTCGGACCCCAACAAATTGCCCGACCTCTTATCCAAGACCACACTTCCTAAGCGTTTAGTCCCCAGGCCTCTGCCTGGGCCACTTCCTCCATCCTTGAACCCTGTACTCAATATCCCTTCTCCTTTTAAACTTCTCCACCTACCCCACCTCCTACCACCTAGACCCCTTGCAGCTTTTTGGATGGTCTGCCAACCCTTGACCCCATCACCACCCCATATATGCTATGGCTGGTTCCTAGCATAGCATCTTTCTAATTTTCTCATGGATGGACCATCTAAGATCTTCAAAGGGCTGTGCTAACTGCAGGGCAGGGAGAGTAGAGTGGAGGCATACCTCCTTTTATTGCGATTCACTTTATTGAGTTTCACAGCTACTGCAGTTTTTTACAAAATGAACATCTGTGGCGACCCTGCTCAGAGCAAGTCTTTTGGTGCCATTTTACCAATAGCCTTTGTTCACTCTGTGTCTCTGTGTCACTCCCATTTTGGTAATTCTCACGATATTTCAAACTTTTTCATTATTATTATATTTGTTATGGTGATCTGTGATCAGTAATTATGACTGGCTAAAAGCTCAGATGATGGTTAGAATGTTTTAGCAATAAAGTATTTTTTAATTAAGGTGAGCACTTATTTTCTAGACATCATGCAATTGCATACTTAATAGACTACAATAATACAATAGACTACAACAATACAATAGACTACAATAGACACTGGGAAACCAAAAAATTCATTTGACTCATTTTTTTGGCAATATGCACTTTATTGCAGTGGTCTGGAACCTAACCCTCAATATCTCTGGGGCACACCTGTACAGTGAAAAGAATGTCTCTGCCCTCCAGACATAGAAAGCATTAAATGAAGTGCTGAACAGTGGCATGACGGTGACCCTTTCAGGAGACCATCTACAGACAGCGAGTCTTAAGGGAAGGAGAAGCATCAAAGGAGAGGAGGGGACAGAAGACCCCAGTCACCAAACGCATCTGGTGTCTGGGCTAAACATTAGCAGCTTGCTTCAAAACAACTTACGTTGGAATGTTGAAACCTCTTCCTGGACTGGCCTGGGATCAGGTGGATATTTTGGACATTTTGGAAGACTCCCTAATCTTCTTCCCCCGGGGAGTTAAATTCAGAAGCCTATAAAGCCAGACTGAAGCACAGCTTCAGCAAAGAGTTGTAGTCAGGAACAAAGATCCAGGGTTGCCTGATTTTCTTACTTTTCAAGAAAAGCCGGAGATCAGATTTTCATTCAATTTTCCCTAATTTTATCCATTGGAAGCTAGTGTTTAAAAATAAACACTGTAGGGCGCCTGGGTGGCTCAGTTGGTTAAGCGACTGCCTTCAGCTCAGGTCATGATCCTGGAGTCCCTGGATCGAGTCCCGCATCGGGCTCCCTGCTCGGCGGGGCGTCTGCTTCTCCCTCTGACCCTCCCCCCTCTCATGTGCTCTCTCTCATTCTCTCTCTCTCAAATAAATAAATAAAATCTTTAAAAAAAATAAAATAAAATAAACACGGTAGGGGGAACAATACCACAAAATTTGTAGATAAAATATGACCAAGTGGTTCTATCACTTTGAGGTCTCCAAACCTACTGGAGCTGTAATCAAAAGGCTAATATAAAACCACAAGGGACATAAAGTTACGGTTTTTAAAAATTAGGGGGGAAAGAAGGCATTAGCCAAGTTCTCTTTTGTCAGCCGAAAACAAGTTGAGGGCAAGGCATTTTGTCTAAAGATAGCTTGACACCTTGTGCTCACAAGTACCAGTGTTAATTGCCCTTAATGTACTCAAAATGCCAAGTGGAAAGAGCAAAGCCTCCCCACCCCACAGAACAGCCAAGTCAGAGCTAAACGTGCTACTAAACAATTCGGATAGCAAGCTTTCTTCTTGGTGATTACCCTCCTACACGGGCGAGGATCCCCAGAGCTGAAGACTAGGAATAGCTTACACAGGATACCATCTGTCTTTAAAAAAAAAAAAAAAATAGAGTTGACTCTTACATCTCAAGATCAAGGTGGCAAGGGAGTAGAGGAGACCCCTAAGGCTTCCCCACAGGGTGGGTGCTCAGAATCTGAGGTGGGCAATCTGGCGTCAGCGAAGGATCTGGAGTTGCCCCCTTGGAACTCTGAAGACTGGTTTATCCCAGGGGGGACATAAGAATCTACTGAGCTAACATTCTTCCTCCTCCACAAAGCCCCAGGGCTGTGCTTGCTGATCCTCCTGTTCTCCGGCTGACCGAGAACAGTGGCATCTGAAGAAGGAGGTCAGATCTGAGCCCCTGACACTTAACTCTGGTCAAGGTACTACACCTGTCGTCTGGGTTCCTCGTTTATAACAGGGGATAACGATAGCACCTGCCTTCATAGGGAGCTTGCAAGGATTAAATGTGCTGAAATACAGGAAGAACTTAACAAGATGCCTGGGACTAATTCTCGGTACTCACTGGCTATTGTTTGGGCTGATTATGAACTTCTCATAGTATAAGGAGCAAGGAACTAGGAGCCTGAGATTCTAGCTCTCCGTCTGGGCTCTGCTGCTCATGGTGTCTTTTGACCTCTCTGGACCCAAGTTTCTTATTCCGTAAAGTGAGGTTGGTGAGAGTAGTCAGAAGGTCCCAAAGTGGCTGTGCAGGAATTACTCCAGAAGCATGAAAAGTCGATTCCCGGGCCCCATCTGGAAGATCTGGTTTCTGAACGTTGGAGTGAGACTGAACCAGATGACTATTGAAAAAAATTTCCCCCCACCCTCCTGGTTCTCCTCCTCCTCCTTCTTGGAACCATGCAGGTAATCGCTGCGGGGGTGGAGCGCACACACAGAGACTCAGGACAGCATGGCTGCTACGCCACCTCCCCTCCCCTGCTAGGTGACTTTTAAGGGCTCTTTCAGCTCAAAATCTTGGGATAGATTTTTCACAAATTCATGATCCCATGTCCTCGCTCCAAGCCCGCTTCTGATGGGTCCCTCAACTGTAGAGTTTGTCACCCACTTCCAAAGAATCCGAAGAGCTCATTTCTCCACCAATATTCCCTTCTGAACTTAGTCCTGACCACACTCAAGAGGCCCCCCATCCTTCACAGCCCAAACCTCGAGCATTTTGTTACTCTCCATTTTCTTTCCCAAAATCTCAGCGAATCCTGATTTGGTTGTTTTTTGGTTTTTGGGTTTTTTTTAACCCAACAACAGCCTCAGATTTGATTCTTCCTACACTCAGCTCTGGCTCGCCACCTGTGCTCTTCCTCCCTGGGCTGCCTCCCCTTGCTAATGAATGGACCAACCTAGAGCAGGTGCATTGGCAAAGATTTCGTGCTCAGGCTGAATGCCACGACACTGTCATGTCGGAGCGACTTCTCTGAGTTGGATTGGCTGACCCCCCCATCCCTCGCTCTCTCTCAGTGTCCCAGGGTGGTGGGGCTGGCTACCAGGGCTGGCTGCCACTTTCAACCATGCTGTTGCCCAGGTAGAGGACTCTCAAGAATTGAGCTTGGTCCCTCTGGTGAAAAAAATGTGAGTTCAATCACAGAGCTTCTGTCCCTGCACAGTGGAAGGTGTCACCACGGATCTGAGATTCTAAGAATCCAAACACCCATGAGCTCATAACAGAAGAGAGCCTTCTGGATGTGAGGGCACTCTTTCTGAGACATCTGTTATCCCACTCATCGCCAGGGCTGTCTAGCCTGATCTGGCTGGCGTGTTGCCTCTTTCTATAAAAGAGTGCAGAGACATTGGCAAATCTCACCCAAATATATATGAGCCCAGCTGACAGTTTCCAAAAGTTCACTTGGAAGTTAATTATTTGGAACTCAGAACATATTTCCCCGTAACCGTAATATAGTAGATGATGATTCTATTTCCAGGCTGACACACAAGTCTTTTTAATCCTTTAAGAGAAAAGGCAGCAAGCCAACGATACAGTTGAAACACTAGGGATTAAACAATACAGAAAAATAACATTGGGACAAGGATTTTTTTCCTTTAAAAAAAAAACAAAACAAATATTCAGTCAGCATAAAGCACTGTTCTACACCCCAAGGTGCTAAAGAAAGCAGGCAAGCTTCCTATCCTCATGGAGTTTACTTTCTGTGTTTATTTTCCTGTTTATTGTTTGTCTTCCCCATGAGAACGTAAGCCCCCTGTGGGCTGGTATCTGACCGGCCTTGTTCTCTAGTGCATGCCCAATGTCTAGAATAATGCTTAGCACATAGGATGCGTGCAATAAATATTTGATGCATGAATGAGTAAATAACTTCTAGCTGGGGAGACAGACAATAAACAAGTAAGCAGATAAATATGCAACCAAATATCCGATGGTGATTAAGCACTATAAAGAACAATAAAGCAGAGAATGCAAGAATAGAGGTGGCTATTTTCGATGGAATTGGCATGAAAGGCTTCTCTGAAGAAATGAAAGTTGCACACAGATCTGAATGAAGAATTGAATCGTGGAGGAAATGGGGCAAGTGGGACTGCTTTTGTTAACACATCAGACCTGGAAATTTGGACCAATATTCCCAATGCCAACGAAAATACACGGACAAAATTTAAATAATGCCAAAGGTAGTTACTAAAGTGGTGCAGAATTACTGGGCAGAAGCTAGGATAAGGACCATCACATAGAGCCATTGTTGTCCCGAGGACATCTATGGATATGCAATAAATATCTGCAAAACGGAGCTGAGCTTTTGGCAGCCTCAGAGGGTGAGGGGACAAACATCAGAGCCTGAGAAGAAGGTGGAGGGCTCTGAACCTAAAGCTGAGATCCTCCAAGAGCTATGTCCTTGGGGTAACTGTGAACCAGAATTAGCTCTTTTTTTTTTTTTAAGATTTTATTTATTTATTTGAGAGAGAGAATGAGACAGAGAGAGAGAGCACGAGATGGGGGAGGGTCAGAGGGAGAAGCAGGTTCCCCGCCGAGCAGGGAGCCCGATGCGGGACTCGATCCCGGGACTCCAGGATCATGACCTGAGCCGAAGGCAGTCGCTTAACCAACTGAGCCACCCAGGTGCCCCCCAGAATTAGCTCTTACTCAGACATGCAACCTGGCTTCAGGTCATCTGAAGACCTTGAGCCTAGAACTTGGCTTAAAGTGGGTTCAGACTGGGAGTAGCACTAGGTACCTTCCAGAAGTAAATGAAAATCCTTTCAGGAGAAAAAGCCTATCACCCTGGGCCTCAAATTATTCCAGAATGAAAATTTCCAGCATACAGCCAGAGATAACCAGGAAATAAAACAAGGTGAGTGAGAGCCAGCAGAAACACCAGAAAACTGGAACAGGTCCACAAAATCCTGAGATATTGGAGTTATCTGACACAGTCAATGGAGCACCTATGCTTACTCTGTTCAAAGAAATACAAACCTGAATTCAAACTTGAAAATTTTGTCGGAGAAATTGAATCTGTAGAAAGATCCAGGAGAAGAGCATTGCAGGCAGGTGCAAAGGCCCTGCGGCAGGAACAAGCTTGGCATGTTTGAGAGCTAGAAAGTCAGTGTGGCAGGAACAGAGTGATGAGGGAGAGGGAGGTGGAAGGTGAATTCAGAAAGGAAGGCAAAGGCCAGATCTTGAGTCTTGTGGGATTTTGGGTTTTATTTCATGTGTCAGGGGAAACCACTGGGTGGTTTAGAAGATTAAAGTGACATGACTTAATTTACATTTGAAAAGGGCCCATCTGGCTGTTGTATAGGAAATAGTCTATAGGGAAGCAAAAACAGATACAAGATGACCAATTTGTAGATTATTACATAACCCAGGTGAGAGATGATGGAAGCTTTGCCCGAGGAGGTGGTGATGGAGGCCGTGAGAAGTGGATTCAGGATGTATGGTGAGGGGTGAGCTGACCACTCTTCCTGTTGGATTAGACATAGGGTATAAGACAAAGGCCAGAATAGCTGCCCACCCCAATATACTCTCTGTATGACCCCATTTCCCCCCGACACCACACGGTGTCTATTTCTCTCTCAGTGGACAACTCTTACTGGAACTTTCAGCCCGGTCCTTCCTTACTTTACACTTATAGAGCTAACTGCTTTTTGAAATGTTCTACCTGGATGTCACCAGACCTTAGACTGAACATGCCCCAAACGCAGCTCATTATTTTTCCCTCGAATCTATTTTTTCCTCCTCAATTCCCTATCTCCATTAATGATACCACTTTTCACTCAATCATATAAGCCAGAACCTTCAGATTAATTTTAGACTTCTCACTTTCCACGGCCAATTGGTAACTGGAGCTGCCAATTCTATCTTCTTCACATCTTTTGAAGCTGTTGGCTCCTTTCTGTTTCTGTGGCCTCTGCCCTAGCTCAGGCTTCAGTACCTCTTTCTAGACTATTGTCCTGGTTGCCCACCTGCTCTCCCAGGTGATGATCTCACTCTCTGCCCATCCGTCCTTCTAAAGGGCACATCTTCCTAAAGTGTAGATGTGACCCTTCCAGGGCTGCCAATTGCTTATGAAAGATTCAGACTCCTTAGAATAGGTTACAAGCATGCCTTTGACTACCCTTGATCTTGCTCCAACTTTTCTCAGCTCTTGATTCTTCCCACTACGATCTGGTCTTACCCGGTTACCTATGGTTTTCCGGATGGGCCTTTATATATGCTGTTAGTCTGCCTGGTATGCTTTGTCTCCTTCCACGACCCATCAACCTGGCAAAATTCCAGCCTTCTTGTAGGAGCAACTGAAGCACCAGCTTCTCTATGGTACCCCTCCTCACCTCCCCACTGCTTTCCTCCTCCCCGCATTGAGTTAATCATCGATGAAAGTTCTGTGGTTAGTATAGTACTCTAGGGTAGTGCTTTTTTACTGATTTTGGTTATTTGTTTACATGTATGTTTACCTAGTGGGTTTCTTGGGGCCAGTAACTTCCCGATGTAACAGTGTCCTCTGCTCCCCACACTATGCCTGGTGCCTAGCGGGCATTCACCTAAAGCTTTATGGAATGAATGAAGGTGAGGCTAAGTGAACACCCTGGACTCTACCCTCAAGCCCAAGGAGTGAACCTCCAGGCCCTGGACTCCAGGGAGCTCAAGCAACCAGGGGATGGGGGTATTTCATGACTTCCCCTGGGCAATTTAGTCCCCGGTGTAGCAGACACCAAGCTGCTTTGGATAGATGGTTCATATAAACAAGTAGGAGGGCAGGTTTTTTGTTTCTACTTGCACCCAAGAGCCTTCATTAGTGATCATCCTCTAGTTCCCTCTGCAAAGGTCCTTGGCAAGGAACTTCCACCCTCTACAATGCAGCCCATCTCCCTGGGATCCCTGAGTCCCACCCCAGCCCAGACCTCAGAGCCCTGGCGACTTCATCAGAGAGAGCATCTCCCCTGACGCTTTGGACAAAGCTGACAAGGTGTAGGAGGCCACGTGTGTGCCTTAAGTTCACAGCACAGAATATAATACATGGATGTTGACAGGCTTCTTTCACTTGTAATTTCTACAACACTTCTGTGACCCCCTCCTCCTTCCCTCCTTTTCCTCATGGATAATTTCCTATCCACGGAAGAGGAGCAGAAAGGGGAGAAAAGAGAGGATGAACCAAAGGAGGACAATTGGGAAGGGGGAAGGAATGGAGGAAGGAGTAGAAGGGAAAGAAAAGAAAAAAGGAAGAAGTGGGGGGGAGAGAGAGGGAAAGAAAGAAAGAAAAAGAAAGAAAGAAAGAAAGAACAAGGAAGAAAGGACAGAAGGGAGGGAGGAAGGAAGGAAGAAAGAAAGGAAAAGAGATGGAAACTTACATTAAGTAAGCAGGCATGTGGCTGCCAAATATATCTGAAGTATCTCTACTTAAAAGCAGGGACCTCATGGCAGATATTAAACGTTTAATTGACTAGAGAAACCAATCATAGAACAAAGCCTTTTTCTTTGTGAGCTATCATATGATAACCCAAACACAGTAGTTCTGTTTTTCTCCAGACACTATCAACCACAGCTGTCTGTCTTGGTCCTAGACTGTTTAAGAAAACAACAACAACAAAACAACCCTTTTTAAAAAAAACTAGGTGTATTCGTCTGTCAGTCACAAGACCAAAGTAGTCTCTGTTGCAACAATGCCCAACGTGTGGCGTTCAGCCCTGACCCTCCCAGCCCGCTCCTGGCCGCCCAGTGTCAGCCAGGGGCCCCAGTTCCTCCTCACCCACTGCAGAGCCATCTTGGCCTGTGTAGTGCTGGGGGTCCCGGCCACTGCTGAGCCGGGGCCCCAGGTCTGAGGGAGGTGAGGCCAGCTGGGGGGAGGGCAATGAGCAAAGCCTCCTGGGGGCGGAGAGCAGATGAGGTTATCTGCAACTGCTACTTCTTTTCAGCCTGTGAATCCAGTTGTTAGCATGAGGGAGAAAGAGGACAGACTTCCTAGCAGCCTTTGAAAGGAGCACCCATGAGCTGGGGGACGTGGTGGGGAACACACCCTAGTCCTCATCCCAGGGATGCTTTACGGGGGGTCCTGCCGCCCACGGTAACCCCAGGAGGCAGCTGGACAGTTCCAGACCCCACCATCTCCACCGCTGGCCCTTCCCTCTCTGTCTTCTCTTCCCGTTCTTCCTGCTCCTCCTTCTCCTTCACAAGCAGGAATTTGGATCAGCAACGCATCTCCAGCGAGGCAGTCCGAAGTCCCACCACGCGAAGATGCTGACCGGGGGGCCCCCGAGCTGCCCGCCCCTCGGCCACGAGAGAACTCGAGGAAGGCGATGACAGTTTAGCTTGCTGGTCAAGAGCTCGAAACCACACTTCCCCTTGCCCTGGCTACGGGACCTCAGAGCATTTATTTAAGCAACCATCCTCAGTCTCCTCCCCTGCAAAATGGTGACAATTGCATCTGTTTCATAGGAGGACCTATTGCAGGGCTTTTTGCGTAGGGCTAGCGTGGGGAACCCACGGGGAATAAACTGGGTGAGGTCTGGAGTGCACAGTCAGTGCTCAATGAATGCAGTCACTTCACAAATATAATTAAACACCTCCTAAATGCCAGGCTCTATTCCAGGAGCTGGGTGAACAAAACAGGCAAAAAGGAAAGCCTGCTTGCAGGGAGTTCACATTCTAGGAGGGGGAGGCAGACAATAAACAAGTAAATAAGTAAAGGGCATAGTACATCGGGTGACGGAAAGCGCCAAGAGAAAAAGAAATCCTGGACGGGGGTAAAGTTGCACCGCAGAAGGAAGGATTGTGATTTTAAATAAAGCAGTCAGAACCCCTCTGTGATGTTTCTTTTTTTTTTTTTAAGATTTTTTATTTATTTATTTGAGATAGAGAAAGAGAGAGAGAGAGCACAAGCAGGGAGAGTGGCAGGCAGAGGGAGAGGGAGAAGGAGATCCCGACTGAGCAGGGAGCCTAACACGGGGCTCCATCCCAGGACCCCAGCATCATGACCGGAACCGAAGGCAGATGCTTAACAGACTGAGCCACCCAGGCGCCTCCCCACTGTGGTGTTTGAATAAAGACCCAGAGAAGGTAAAGGAGCCAGGTCCCAGATGTTAGAGGGAAGAACGTTCTGGGCAGAGGGAACTGCAAGTACCAAGGCCCCCAGCCAGCAGTGCAGCAGGTCCAAGTGAGAAGCATCGAGGAGGCAGGCGAGATGAGGAGCTGAGGGAGGGAGGAAGGGAGAGTAGCTGGAAGTGAGGTCGGAGAGGTAATGGTGTATGTGTGCAGGAGGGGAGGGTAGAAGCAGGGAGAACAATCGTGTAGGAACTTGTTGGCCATTGTAAAAAACTTGGAGATTTTTAAGGAGAGGAGTGATATAATCTGATTAATGTTTTAACATAATACTCAGGCTGCTGTGTTGAAAACAGATTGCAGGGGTCAAGAGTGGCCGTAGGGAAACCAGCTAAGGGCCATTGCAATCATCCAGGTGAGAGATTGTGGTAGAAAGCGGGGTGGTGAGAAGTGGCCGGGTTCAGGATATGTTTTTTAAGGAATTGCTAACAGGGTGTAATGATGGATTTAAGGGGGAGTGTGACAAGAAAGGAATTCCAGGGTGCCTCTAAGGCTTTTGGCCTGAGCAATCAAAAGGATGGAATGGCTGTTTACTGAGATGGCAAAGACTATAGTTGGAGCAGATCGGGGGTGGGGGGAGTAGACGCTATGAATTCTGTTCTGGTCATTGTGAGAAACTGTTACCTTCACAGCACCCAGTAAGTCATGCATTGGCACTCGCACATGGGGGCTTGCCCTCTTAGAACATTGCCTCAGCCATGTAAGGACCCCCATGTAAGGACCCCCGGCTGTCCTCTGTAGCTATCAATGGAGGACAACCAGAGTGTCCTGGTCAATAGCTCCAGCTAATGGCCAGATGTGTATGAGGACGTCTTAAACCATCCTGTCACAGTAAAGCCTCCAGAGGACATTAGTCACATGAATGACCCGAGGCGAGGCCAGGCGAATCGTCCAGCTGAGCCCAGCCCAAATTGCCCCGAAGCTTTAGGGTTTATTCTGCACCGATAGATAACTGTTACAATCATGTTACATTTGATGATGCCTTCTGGACATTCAGATTGGGATGTCAAGTAGGCAGTTGGATGTCTGAGTCTAGCATCCAGGTGTATGTCCAGGTTAAAAATGCATCTCGGGAGTCATCAGCATAGAGATGATGGTTAAAGCCATGGTACTGATACCAGAGAGTTGAGTAGAGGCAGGGAAGTCCAAGGACTGAGCTCCCAGATACCACAACATTTAGAAAGAAAGAGGAATTACAAAGGTGGCCGAGAAGTCCCAGCAAGTGCAACAGGAGAAAAACCAGCCATGTGAGACATCCTGGGAACCAAGTCACTGAGCGTGTTCCTGGTACAAAGAAGAAACCAGTTATGTCAAATACTGCTAAGGGAGGCAATAAAATGAGGACTGAGAACTAAACACTGGAGTTAGGCAATGAACATCCTTGGTTGCCTTGAATGGGTTTAGTCACAGCTCTGGGTAACCCTTTTGAGGGATTCTGTTACAAAGGAAAATAGAGAACTGGATCCATAGTGGTAGAAGGATGTGAAGTCACGAGGGGATGTTTTAAGGTTGGGAGCATGCTGTTTATGGATGGGAATGATCTTGAAGACAGAGGCAAATCAAGTGGTGCAGGAAACAGAAAGATTTGCTGGATGATGCCCTCGAGTAGGTGAGAGGAAATGGGAACTGGGGTATAAGTGGAGGCAATGGTCTTCCCTGGGAGCAAGGATGGGGCACACTTAATGTGGGAGGAAAGGCAGAATATGTGGGCACTGACGTAAGTTGGTGGGTAGGTGTAGGTAGAAGAACACAGAATGACTTTGCTTAGGTTTTCTCAGCAGGATCACTGGCTGAGCTTGAGGATGGGGGGAGGTAGTATTGGAAGATGCGCGAGAAAGGGGATAGAAATGAATGGTAGCTAGCATTAATCATTATTATCTCCCTGTAGGAAGCAAAGGTTCCCATCCTACCCATTACTACCCAAGAGCTCAGGACTCCTGTTCCGGCACGTCCCAGCTTTACAACAGCCTATAATATAGAACAACTTTAACTGGCACTATTGTGCATAGACAAAGACACCACTTACTTCCACCTTGACATGGAACCCAAGTCTGGGCAATGACCTGGCGGCCATGGGCTTAGGAGGGTCTGAACTTTTTCCCAGACCAAGGCTGTGAATTTTGGTTAACCTGAGCCGATCAAGGTAATTCTGTTCTCTTTGTCAGCACTTGTTTTAGGCATGTGCATGTGTTGCAATTCCAATCGATAATGTGTAGAAGAGGTCTGCTGGCAGTCTCTGGGAAAAGATTTTCCCTTATGATAAAAAGAGGATCGTAGAAGGAATGGTGTCTTTTCTTTGCTCCCCAGTGTTGTATCTGTGTGTAGAATCCAGATCTGAGCAGCCACATTGTGACCGGGTCTAAGTGGGCGGGGGGCGGGGGGGCTACACACTGGAGAAGGCAGGCCTTTGATGACATCACTGAATCACTGATCCCAACCCCAGAGCCTCCTCCTTACCTCCAGATTTCTTAGTATTTGTGACATTATTATGTATTTTCCTTGTTGACTATGTCCCTTTTTTGTTGGTTCATCTGTGATTTGCAACCAGAAGAATTCTGATACACAGATTATCAGCAAAATGCATGCCGAATTCAGCTTGGCCTTATTGAGGACACAAATTCAATTCAGTGCAATATAGATAAAATGAGAACAACGTACCAGGCATGGTATTATACCCCGATGAATAAAACTCCTTTACTGTGAATGTCGTATAACAAATCTGTGTGTGTCTGGATTGTGGACTGGAGATAATAAAATACAGAAATTACTATTCTAAAGAGCAGAACATAAGTGCCTTGAAAAAAAGATACAGGAGGTCAGAGAAATAGTGATAATATCCATTTGGGGAAATGGAAGTAGTCTCATCAAGGAATTAGAATGTAAGCTGGGTCTTGAAAAGTAGGTGGGAAGTGGGGGGATGGAGATGGAGTGGGGGACTGCCCAGGTGTAGGAAGTAGGGAACTGTGATAACAAAGGTAGAGGCCAGAAGGTAGACTGTTCTGGAAAACCACATGGTAAGTTCAGTTCAGCTGGTTTGCAGAGCGTGCCTAGAGGATGGTGGGCTTAATGGTGGAAAGTTACATCGGGTCGGGATTTGAGAGGCCAATAAATTAGGGTTCGCTCAGCTTGGAACGGCAGCCCTGAGAGAGTTTCTTAATAGGCCGGTAACACTATCAGAGCTGAGCATGGGAAGATTCAGCTTTAGCAGAGGGACCAAAGGCATTTCTTCATTTGCCCAACAATAACTGTTTTACTTATTTGCCATGCCCTCAATATGCACGCACACTCATATAGACCCACCTAAAGCTTCAGCAAGAATAAGCAAGAGAGAATTACATTCTCAGGCACAAGCGATGGGCGGGAGGAACAGGGACCAGTGATTAGCCTTGGCCTCCTACAAATATCTCCACCCCTACTTCCTGCATCCCGCCCCCTTGTTTTAGGCTCCCTGTAACCACTGAGAGCCCCCATTCCACTTAAAACCTGCCTCCAGAGCCCAAATTTGCACCAGGACAGGGGTTCTCTATCCTCTGGTCTCTATTTTTTTCATACAACGGGGTTCCTATCAGTCATGGTACCCTTTGCAGATCACAATGAAATATTGATATATTTAAGTCCAAATACAGTCTCTGATTTAGCACAAAATTACATATTTAGCTATTGTATGCTTAAGTTGCTTAGAAATGTTAAATTTAATTAAATTTACAGGCACTAACACACAATATAAAACCACAACCATAAGCCCAAACACCTGTCCACAGAAAAAACAAGCTGTCAAACTAAGTGCTGGCGGCTATGTCTGGGCCCATTAATATTCATTTGCTACTTGCTAATTCTTTCAGTCATCTGCTAGCACTGGCCACTGGACAAGCAAAACAGGTGCCAAAGATTTAATAAAAATGTAGAGAGAGGGAAAAAAAACCTAAAAGCTGGAGAAATTCTATCCATTCACTTAATTTTTTCTGGGAATTGGTATATTTCTTCATTCATCCAACAAAGATTGATTGAGCAGTTACCGGGTGCCAGGCGCCATGCCAAGCGGAGGAGACACAAGGAAGTAAGGTGAAGCCTTGCCTTCCTGAAGGAAGATGGCTAGTAGAGGGGGGGCGGACGAGAAAATGCTAACAGGACAAGGGGAAGTGAGTGTGCTGGGCCTTATGGAGCAGAGCGGAGTGTAGAGCCTGGGGCCAGAGGGGGCTTCACAGAGCAGGAGCCACAAGACGTCAGTCTGGAAGAAAGATCAACTCAAGTTTTCCAAGCCAGGACTTGTCAGAGCGTGGGGTTTTACAGCCAGGACAATGTTCACAGAAGTGGGGGTCGAGGCTGGACCAGCAGACAGTCACCGACTTCTACAATTTGTGACATATTTGCCATTCAAAATATCATCTGACATTACCACAATTTTATAGATGGAAGGACATTTTAGTACCAAAAGGAAAAGAAAGGAGAAGTACATCATTTTAGAAAGAAAAAAAGAGTGGTCCTCTCATTGGTATAAATTCGGTTTTGGGAAGAGCTCCTCGCATTGAATTGTCCTATTTGGCTGCAGATTCCAGAAAACGTGAACCGTAGAGCCGCAGTGGGGAGAGAGGCTGGGGAAGGTGCCACAAACAGAGAAAAGGAACAGGGAGGGAGGTCCTGAGGCAGCCGGGTACCCTGGGTTTGGGGCAAGGGAGGGGCAGAGCCAACCAGACCCCAGGGCTTCGTTGTGGCCTCCCACGGCCTCGGCACATTTCCCCAGGGCACTGGGGGGGGGGGGGGCGGCGCGGACTCCTCTACAAAACAAATTACAAATTATATTTTATGATTGTGTTGGCATAAAAAAGAATAAAATCTTTATCCCTAATAGTTCCTTCCCCCCTTCTGATGTTAAAAGAACTTAACACATTTTTGTGGGCCCCTAAAAGTATCGGGGGCCTAACGTGCTTTACCTGTGATGCCTAGTGAGTAAGGCAGGCCAGACAGTCTGAAGATCTGGGCAGCATCCAGTGAGGTGAGGTCCCAGAAGACCTCTGTGTCACCATAACCGCCTCACTGGTTCTGCCTATGGAGAAGTCTGGCCCTGCTGGGAGAGCAAGGCATGTATTAGAGGAGGCGAAGCAATAAAGTCACACGTTGGCCAAAGACTGCAGAGGTGTGTGTCTCTGGTAAGTGAGCACAGCCAGGACTGGATACTCAGGCGGGCAAAGGGCCCCTTGCCAATGGTCAATGGGACAGGCTGGCCTTTCTGGCTTCGGGGACAGTAAGCAGCAGGAACCTGCCCTCTCTAGAAACTCTGCCAGATGGTCTAGCATCCTGGGCTTGGCCTGATCTACATTTTGGTGGCCAGGGCCGGACCCAGCCTTCCACAACTCTGAGCCCCTCCTCCACCAAGACTCTGCCCCAAATGCCACCTCTATCATGGACTGGATAAACTAAAGCTAGATTTTAATCCCGCTGTCCTTTTTTGTCAAAGTCTCAGGTGTGTGCTTATGGGAGGTGGGGGTTGGGGCTGTGACCGATGCTCTTTTCCTTGCTTCGGCTCAAAGGAAGTCTTAGCTAGGGTATGCGGGGCCGAAGGGCAAGGACCAAGGTCACCTAAATGCGTGGAGTATTTGAGATCATTGGTGGGGAGACAAGGGACAGGGTCGGGGTGGGGAGGAGAGAGACAGAGACAGAGAGAGAGAAAGAGGCACAGTAGGAATACATAGCAGGAGCCCAAATGATGCTTTTGAAAACACGATGCATCCTTACAGGAGTGTGGACTCATATGCTACCCTGATTCTTCTAATTTAGCCTAAGTAAGAGAAGTCGGAAGGCAAGTGCATAATAATAAAAACTGAGAGAATCAAAATGGACAAAATGTAAACGTCTAACTGGAATAGTGTCTAAGTGAGTAAATAGGATATTCATGCTGTCTGTCAATGTCTTCTCCCCCAGGATTTTATAGGGAAAACGTTAAAAACTACAGAAAACTTGAAAGAATGGTGTTATGAATACTTATGTGCTCCTCCCCTAGATTCACTAGTTAGCATTTTGCTACATTTGCTTTTTCTCTCTGTGTATCTCTGTCTCTGTATGTGTGTGTATATACAGGAGTATATTTGTGTGTGTGTGTGTACTTTTTTTTAAACCATTTCCAAGTAAGTTACAGACATCATGTCACTTCACTATGTAACTACTAAGAATAAAGACACATTCCTAAAATATCATCAAGCTGAAGAAATTTAACAATGATGCACCAGAATTATCCAATATGTAGCTTAATTATCTGAAAATTTGTTTTTGTAGCATTTCTGTAATCCAGGATCCAATCAAATTCACTTGTTGCAATTTGGTTGCTTTATCTTAGTCTCCATTAATCTAGAAGAGTCCCCTGCCTTGACTTCTTTGTCTTAATGACGCCGACAGTATTAAGGAGTTCAGCTGGCTGTCTTCTTGGATGTCCTGCAATCTGGGATTTGCTAGTTGCTTCCTCGTGATTATATTCAGGCTGAGTGTTGGAGACAAAAATACCACATAGGTGGGTTGTGTGCCTCCCACTGCGCATACCAAGAAGCTGTAGAGCCAGTTGACCTCATTGTTTGTGATGCCAAATTTCATTATGTGGTTAAAGGAATGTCTGTCAGATCTCTCCATTGTAAAGACAGCTTTTGACCTTTGTAATTAATAATTACATTGTGGGTGTTTTTGTTTGTTTGTTTGTTTGTTTTTAGGGGCCAAAAGCCATCAGCTTTTCTTGGAAAAACCATTTCTCTCCCACTGTCCCAGCAAACTCTCCCACTGCC
Source organism: Leptonychotes weddellii (assembly GCF_054177405.1). Lineage (NCBI taxonomy): Eukaryota > Metazoa > Chordata > Mammalia > Carnivora > Phocidae > Leptonychotes > Leptonychotes weddellii. Next base: position 90,029,517 of record NC_138372.1, read on the forward strand.
CGCAGGGTGGGCCTTCGAGTTCAGACCAGCATCCCAGAGGTGGCTCCTACAGCAGGTGGCTTCGTGACTGTCATAATTAATACTCAGAACTTTCTCAATGCTTCTATAGCATCTTACAGTTGGCACAGCATTTTTGCCCATATTATAGCTTTTTATTTTTCCCAAATTTCCTTTTCCTTCTGCAGGAGGCTTAGAATCCTTCACTCATTCATTCACCCGGCCATTCTTCCTGACCACACGCCAGGCGCTGAGCCAGAGGGGGGATTGGATCCAGTGAGTAGACAGACATGCAAACTACAGCACGGCATAACAAGCATAACAGTGGAGGGACTCGCTCTGGTGGGGGGAACGTGGGGATAAAAGCATCCCCCCCCCCCCAGGAGAGATTCACAGGGAAGCGGAAGCCGAGTCTCCCACCTGCCCTAGCCATTACCAGGTGCAAAAATGTATTTCCTCCTCTTTAAAGCATCACCAGCTGGGCTTTTTGTCATCGCAGCTGAACGCACCCTTGAGTATACTCATAGTGGCCTAGCCTTGCAGGTAAGGAAATTAAGTCCCCAGCAGCAGCATGAGTTTTCCAAATGACACTCAGCTAGTCAGTGCCCCAGGAGGTTCTTGATCCAGAGTGCCCGATTCCAAGTCCCACGCATCTCTGTGGCTAGTGTTACTCTCCTAGTGTAGGAGGAAAGGAGAGCCAGCCCCTTGAAACTGAGCCTGGGTGCACTCTTTACTCCCCTCCTCTGGACCGAAGCAGACATGGCTAGACAGAAGAAAAATGCCCAGGGACAGTTACTCAGGTGGCGTAAGTGTTGGTCGTTTCCTTCAAAAGCCCGCTGAGTGATGGGCATCTCAGAATCGGGAGCGATTTCAAGTCCAGCACTGTTCACAGAGACAGATACGGGGTGTGCACGGTTAATCAGCCCAAACAGATGAACAGACTGTCTCAAGGCCACAAGGTGCTCCATGAATAATTCCTGTGAATCCGGATCCATGCCCACGTTTCGGAGGGACTGACTGTGTAAAAAACAGACGGGCCTGAGGAACAAGGAGTTAATGGAGGGGAGGAATCTATGGGGGCTGAGGCCAGAGAGTAGCTCAGCAGAGCAAAGAGCAAGGCTCACCAGCCTGCTGTGAATTTGAAGTATGGGAGCAATTAGGCAAGAGCTATTTGCAGACAGAAGGAGAAAAGGTGAGCTCAGCGGCCCCATTCCACGTGCAGGCTTGACGCTGAGACTGTCACCCTCGCTAAAGGCTATGAAGTGATGCAGAGGGTCATCCTTCTGGAGGGCAGGGCTGACGGCCGGCCGCATTTAGAATACCCCTTCGGAGCTCTCAAAGAGGCATCGAATATATATAAACATGAAGGTGAAGAATTCTAAAAGCTTGGCTGCTAATTGTCCCACTTCACCTGAAATAATTTCATTAGAGAATGCTGATGCACCTGTATGTGGTGGTGTGGTGTGTGTGTGTGTGTGTGTGTAGAGGAGGTAGTGGAGGGGGGGGAGATGTGGTGGGTTTTTTTTTCTTTTTTTGGCCAGTATTTGCCTTTTTTGTTGTTTTTTGTTTTTTTTCCCCTGCTGTTCTCCACCCCTACAATAAGCTGAGGCAGTGTAAGTTACAATTTATTAGCTGGTTGCTATGGGTTACACCAGTGCTCCACAGATATTCCCTTCAGAAATAGTAACATTTAATGTAATGTAAAACAGAACCACTGTATCACTACTCGGGTGGCTTCTGCTGGCTTGCAATATTATATCCTTCCCTGCTGAGATAGAAGCCTGGGGAAATTAGCTTGCGCCGTTATTTTATTGCGGTGATGGGTGTCTGCCATACCCCTGGTTTTGTGAAAAAGAGAGCTTGCAAACCAAAGGCGTCTGCAGGATCTGGGGTGCCAACTTACAGTGCCACACGGTGCCCAGAGACCCAATGCTTGTTTCATCTTCTTGTTCATTATTTAAGGCCGACTTCTCGAAGCCGAGTTCCTGTGAGCCCGAGGCCAGTTACCATTTCGCGGAGGCCAGTCGTAACTACTGATGGGTTTTATTTATTTTGCCATCTGTATAACATTTCTAGCAGGCTGGTTAACAAAAATTTGTGGGCTGATAAATTTTTAGGATAATATTTAGCTGGAAGGGTCTCGCAAAAGGAAATGGGTAAGAGAGGGCAGTCATTCCATTTAAAATAAACACGGTGCAAGAGAGATTGGTGTTTTCGGGCCACCTACATCCTCTCTCGCCTGCCCCTGTCTCCATCACCCACGCAGCTCCCCACCACGTCACCCAGGGCATAAGTGTTGGTCGTTTCCTTCAAACTCTCTGCTCTCCTGACTCTCTGCTCACACGCATCTCTCTCCTGCTCATGGAGCTCTGCTATCTTCCACACTCAGGACACTGGGTCAGTCTACAGGTGTCTTCTTCCCAAACAGGGTCTGCTTCTATACGAGGGCTGGAGTGGTAGGGAAATTGTGGGCTCTGGAGCCAGATGGTCTGTGGTCAAAGCCTGGCTCTGCCACTCTCCGGCTATATGACCTTGGACAAGTCACAGTTCTTTGGAGCCTCGGTTTCCATGTTTAAAAAAATGGGATAACAGTATTTACCTGCTTGCATATCCTAAGGATTAGAGGTGGGGGGACGTATGTTAAATCACTTAGCACAGTGCCTGGTGCACACAGGTGCTTATAAGCAGGTGATCCTGCTTACTCTTTTTCTTCTCTGGAACATGAGATGTTGTTGTTTCCTCTGTCTGAGAGAATCTTGACCAGTGTGTCTATCTGCACAACGCCTGCTTTCTGTGTAAGACTCAGCTCAGGTCCCATCTCTTTTGTGAAACTGCTCAGTTACCCTCCTAGCTCCCTGCTTTTAGGCACTCCTTCCTCCGACCTTCCGCTCTGCCGGGGCACCTTCTGTACCCCTTTGGGCTGGTGTGCTCTGGATTGTCAGGCTCTGTCAGTCTTTTTTTTTTTTTTTTTTTTATTTATTTGAGACAGAGAGAATGAGAGAGACAGAGAGCACACGAGAGGGGGGAGGGTCAGAGGGAGAAGCAGACTCCCTGCAGAGCAGGGAGCCCGATGCGGGACTCGATCCCGGGACTCCAGGATCATGACCTGAACCGAAGGCAGTCGCTTAACCAACTGAGCCACCCAGGCGCCCTCTGTCTGTCAGTCTTAGTCATAGTGGCGGCCGCTAGACCAAGGGACAGCAAATGCTGTAGTCTCGATGGTTCAGATGCCTTTGGCTGCAAGTAACAAAAGATACAACTCACAATGGCTTAATAATGAGGAAACTTCTTAGGCCTGGTAACAAGAAGTATAGTTCCTC
>NC_138372.1:90032933-90048413 GCF_054177405.1 Leptonychotes weddellii
TGTATCCAGATCAAAAGGCATGTCTGTTCCTCTTTTTATGAAGGGAAAAACTCTTTAAGAACCCCCTTCCCTGACCCAGTGGACTTCTGCTGATGGTTCTGGCTAGGATTATGTCGTGCGTCCTTTCTGAAACCAGTTACGAGCACAGGGAAAGGGAATACTATGAATGGCTCAGTAAAACACACGATCGTGAGTAGGAAAGGTTGCCAAACAAAATTTGGGGTTCTGTTACAAAGGGAAAAGCATGGGGGTAAGGTTATCTTGAATAAGCAACCACACAGCTTACTCATTTGTTCATTCAGTAGATAGTTACTAAGTACATAGCCTGCATTAGGCTTTGTGCTAAAAGCCGTGCACAAGAAACATAGACCCTGTCCCTAAAGGAACTAACATTTCCGGGGGGAAAGAGATAGTGAACACAGAAACAGATAAACAGGATAACTACAGATTGTTTTAAGTGTCAAAAAGGAAATCAGTAGAGAGCGAACAGGGGTGACACTAACCTGGGTGGTCAGGGAAGGCCTCTCTGAGAAGGTAACATTTGGTGGAGTACGGAGAACAAGTCAAGTGAAGATTAGGAGGAAGACTATTTCAGGCAGAAGGACCAGCAAGTGCAAAGGCCCTGAGGTGGGAAGGAGGTGGCTGTGTGACTAGAGCAAAGTCTGTGCTTAATGACTGATCAAAAGTTGCCCCTGGAACCTAGCCCAGCTCCAGCCCCAGGCTGGAAACAGATCACTGGCAGCAACTCTAGCTTCCCGGAGCCTCTCCTGCCCAGACTTGCAGCCCCACCCCAGGTCAGAGGCACAGCTGTGGAGTCCACAGGACAATGGGCTCAGTTGTGGGCTCAACTCTATGAAGAGAGGAAAAGCCACCACGGCTTTGATGAAGAACCCACTAATGGGGTCAAAGGCTTCTTTGGGCACTGCCTAGTTTAGGTAGCAGCCATTTCTTCTGCCACATCTACCCGGGAGTATAGAAAGAGAGGGGCAAGGTAACCGTGGAACTTTCTCTGTGTGTCTTTCGGTGTTTTTCCCTGGTAGCTCCCCTATTATGGCAGGCTGGGCCAGCTGCTTCGCTTTCCTGTGGGGGTAGGGCAGGGCAGCTCTGCCAAGCTCTGAGAAGGCTAGGGGCTGGTGTTCTGGGCTGTTGGTATAGTAATCTCTGCCCCTCCACCCCCGACCACTAACCCCTTTCTATAACCTAGCTGCTGGGTGGACATAAGGATTGACTGATGAATGGGGTCCCCAAATCTTCTTCCATTTTTGAGACTGGTCATTCCCCTTTTTTCCTCCCCTTGTCTACAGCAAACACCTATCCCAGGTTCAAACCAGCCCTGCGCATCCCAGCCTGGCCAGGCCAGCACAGAGAGCAGGGAGGTCTTCCTCCTTCCTTCCTTCCTTCCTCTGTCAGCAGGGACACCAGGCACGCTCATCAGGCTTCCTCTGAAGGCAGGTCGCCTTCCCTCCTGTTTCGAGGCAGCCATTTTCCCAGAATGCGGTCAGCAGACTTAGCTCAAGTCTTGGTTTCCTTTGAAGCTTTGGAGAAAGGAGAGTAAGCTCACAGGGGGCCCAGATGAGGTCAGATTCACATCGCCCTGGCTCACTACCCCACCCACGACACCTGCTCAGTGTTTCTCAGGCCCACAGCCTCTCTGCAAGTCCCTGGGAATGTCTCACCCATGTCTGCAAATTGCATGGCTTTCCTGGACCTTTGGTTCCTGGCACCCTGCTGGAGAGTCGAAGAACGAGAACAGGTTCCTGCCCCATGTGACAATACCCCAGGGCCTTAGAGCACGGTCGCTCAGCATGCTGGGGACTGGGAGTTTGGTGAGATGCCCCAGCAGTCTGCTGGCCTCTAGGTGGCTGGTTGTGGTGGAGGTCACCACACTATCCGGGACCCCTGCTTCCTTCTAACTTGGGGCTGTGCTTCCAAGTCCTTTCTCTCTAAGGGTGAGCCATGTCCTGGGAGCTCCATGTTTGACTTTTGCCACCAATCTCCCCACCTCCCTCCTCTCCCTGTCCTGAGTCTGCAAGCAACTCCAGTTGCGGACACAGTGAGGTTCTTCCTCTGGAGCTCCCGAAGTCCAGGTGGGAGCGGGTAGGAGAAGAGGTCACTCCACCATCCCATGTATCTAAATCTGAGCTCTCTCCCCAGCCTGCTATAGAATAGTAGTGCCAAAGGGAGTGTGGAGGTCAAGGCCAACTAGCTCATTTTGCACATGAGAAAACAGAGGTCCAGAGAGGCAAAACCGTTGAGCCCAGGACATGGGCCATAGAACTCATAGCAGAGCAGGGTTCCCCATGTCTCCTGATTCTCAGTCTGGGTCTCTGTTCACTGGATCTTCTGCCCTCCCAGTTTCAGAGTTTTATGAAAGGTCATTTTAGATTGGAACACCTCCTCCTTCAGTCCCCATACACCGCCCCCCCCCCAACGTGTACGACCTCTGATAAGGAGCCTCAGCCATGAGTGGCCCTCCTGGTCTGTCTTGAAGACAAAGACCACCTTGGGTGCTCTCCCTTCTAGCACATAGAGGGGGATCAACATGTATTTATGGGATCAGATTATGGCATCATTTCCCATTTTCTCCTTATTCTATAGTGTGTTAACGGGAGTGCCATGAAAAATAAATGTGTATTTTCTGCCTAATTAGGTGAAGCAAACTTAGATTGCTGTTTTTGCTGCAAAACTTAGAGTTTTTAATAGGCTAAAGGGTGCTGTGAGGATGGCCACCTGATATGAGCCTATAATAACTCCAGAAGGCGCACTCGGTGCCACATTTGAGGAAATGCTGTGTGGGGTGGGTACATGGAAAATCGGAGGCTTCCTTGCTCCCCCACTGGGACCTTCTGGTTTCCTGGGACCGCCAAAGCTCTTGGCTAGCCTCTGAGATGGTGTTCCTACAACCTCCATGGCCTCAGGGCTGCTGTGCGGTGGGGCAGAGCCCAGATCACCCTGTGTGTACAGGTGGGGCTTCTGGAGTGCCTGAGACATTTTTGCTCCCTGCTTCCCACTTCCTGGAACAGAGTTTAAGGAAGCCAGCTGGGCTTTTGGCCCAGGAGACAAGACATGAAATGAAGCCTGTCTTCCGACAGGCATTCTTCTGGCTTTCCTTCAAGTGGGATTTTGACTGTAGGATTGGGTTTAAACATTGAATTTCAATTTTGTACACACACACACACACCGAGAGGCCCTGGGGCAATGGGGGCGTTTGAAATGAACACCAGCCCAAGTCCTCTACCTGCCAAGTGTTCGATTAAGCTGCTTAGGTCTGTTTCCACCATCCTGTCTTTCAAATATTTATGTGGCAGATTATAGGCAAGCTTCAAAGGCAAGGAAATGCAAATCTGTTCTATAAATCATAGAATAACACAGCTGCTGTCTTCCTCAGAGTGACAGCTTATGAATGCCAGCATTTCTGCCGGCAGAAGGGGTGGTGGGAGGTGGGCTTTTTGCTCTCAGCCAGGACCGGTGTGCGTGAGTGCACGTGTGTGTGCGCGAGCACGTGTGTGTGTGTATGTGTGCATGTATTAGAGGTACAGGAGAGAATGGGAAGTTCTAACCACATTTGCCTGTTTGCAAAAGAGCAGATTTTATTTGTACTTTTTTCCGCTAATTTCCAAGCAGTTAAGGAGTTAACTAATGTGAAGTAAGGAGTTAACTAATCCTAACAAACTGTGGAGGGATAGGACCTCTCCAGGAATCTGAGGCAGCCAGGGAGCTAAAGAGGGGAGTAGATTTCAGTTCTGGGGAAACGTACCTAGAACGTAAAGTAAGGCGGAGAGAAGTCACTAAGCGAGAACTTGGAGAATTCCAAAACGAATTTAATTTAGACTAAATGTGTAAAAAAGGAAATTGTGCATTGCAAATCGGTATGCACATCAAGCTCTGCCCCCAGGGTCTTCACAGTTGGCCAGTGGAGGCCCCAGTACACCGAAGATTAGGCTTTTGTGGGCTCTGTTCAGCTGTTGTCCCGAACACATGGATCTGGTACAATGGTGTTCAGAGACACATTAACATCCACCAAGACCAATGCTGGGGTTTATGGTCTTTGCCCAGCAGCTGGGTCTGGCCTGGTGTCATCCTGTACCAGTACCTAGGGAAGGCGACACTCAGCAGTGTGCAGAGGCCCGGGGGAAGGGGTGTACAAGAAGAAATGTGTTGGGAAACAGTTTGCTGGGTATTAGTCAGGATTCTGCTGCAAGTGACTCAAACCCACTTAGGCAAGAGGTGAGTTTTCTGGGTCAGAGAAAGGAGTACTGAAGAAACAAATCATGGGGAATGAAGGGATGCGGGTAGCTGGGCTTGGGAGCAGTTGGAACCAACTGGAACACTGCCAGGGCTCCCTGCCATCACCTGTCTTTAATTTTCTCTGTGTTGTTTTCTAACACGGCTGGCAACCACTAGCAGATTTTGTACCCAATGCCGTTTGCCACTATCAAGTCCTATTTTGAACAGTCCCAGGGAAGAACTATGATTGGCTCAAATGGGATCGGGTGCCCATGCCTGGACCAATCAACTCTAGGGAGGGGGTGTGGGGTCATATAAAAACATGGCAGCTCTTACGGTTATGATACTAACAAGGGGAGGTCTTCCTAGCAAAAGGGGTAGGGAAGCTTTGGGCAGACAATCCAATAACCATCTACTATAGCCAAGAGAGGGCTGGAAAAAATAGAACAAAGCAGTGAAAGGGGGCCATGGAAGATGGTGGGATAAATTAATTACATCTTAGAATTCTTCTTCCTTGAAACTCTGTTGCATAGGATTCTTTTTTTTTTTTTTTTTTTTTAGTATTATATGTGCATAGGATTCCTTAATGACACTAAATTCTCCTGGTTCTCTTTTTATTTCTTCTTCTTGATGGCCCTGGATCCTCCTCTTCTCTGCATTGAGGATTCCCTCAAGATTGAAGTCCTTTTGCTCCCTTGTCTCTAGAGAAGACCAATAGACTGCTCCCTTCCAAAGACATGAAAAGCCCTTCCTGTCAGGACCCTCCCCTTACCTTTCAAAAGAAATCTATCCTCCAAAATTGATTCGTCACCTTTAATGCCTTGCTACCCAAAGTGTGGTCCCTGAATCTGTTGTGTCAGAATCCTTGGGAACTTACTGGAACTGCAGGAACTTGGGACTTGCCCCAAACTGCTGAATCCATCTATATTCTAACAAGATGACCAAGTAAATTCATTAATTTAAGATGCATCACTTTAACCAGTTGCAAATTAAACTCATAACCTTTCTGCTCTCAATGCTCAAATAAATATTTCTCCACAATTTTCCCATCAGGGCAAAAGCAACCACTTTCATAATGTTTTTTTTTTTTTTTAAAGATTGGTTTATTTATTTGAGACAGAGGGAGAGAGCACACGTGCATGTGCACGTGCAAGTGGGGCGAGGGGCAGACGGAGAGCATCTTCAGGCATACTGCACTGAGCTTGGAACCCAACTCTGGGCTCCATCCCATGACCCATGAGATCACGACCTGAGCAGAAACCAAGAGGCAGATGCTCAACTTACTGAGCCACCCAGGCGCCCCCAAAAGCGGCCACTTTCAAAAACCCAGACTCACAATAACCCTCAAAATTATTTTTTTAATACTTTCTTGTCTTCCTTACCTATAACCAACCCATCATTAATTTGTACCTATTAATCCCATTGTCTCACTGGTCTGCTTTTCTCCACCATGCACTTATCGCCTATTGCAGACTCTAATAGATGCATTTGCCAGGCAGCCTCCTCATTTATAAATTTTTTAAATGGGTCTAATAATACTAGGCCTCATTTACATATTTACATATTATACAAATTTAATGTGTAATTATTTTCATCCTTGTAGGTATAGTTTTCAACCACGGTTTTGTGAACAGTTGTAGGGAATATTGCAAACAATATATTATGAATTAGAAAGCGCCATAGTTTATGACTGTTTCACCGATGATTATAAGCAGGAGCTTTATTCCCTTTGTTGCAAACCCACCTACGCCAATTTGGTTGTTCCCAATCAGTTAAATGTTGGTAGGCCTCTGTAGTTAGAGTTTGCTGCAGAGGAATATACCACAAAACAAATGAAGTTAAATATGTGAACTCTTCTTTTGATGGCCTGCTTCCCTGGTCCTCGGAGGGCCCCTAGCCATCTGTTTACATGGTGGATGTTTTTACAAATTTTGCAGAGGACAGATATTTGAACCACAATCAGTTAAGGCACCTTCTCTTTCCTTCATGAATTTCTTTCAGCCAAACCCCTTTTTGCAGTTGGTGTTGGGTGCTATGGGTGTTTTGGGGAACTAGCTAAGGAAAGTTCAGTTGGTAATATATTTAGTTTGGGTTGAGTGGGATGTGTTTGTGTGGTTTGCAGACATTTCCACATACAGTTAACTTACTCTTATCTGTCCTGTGCAGGAATGGTCTTACCACCCACTGGGCAAACTTACCCAGTGACATGATAGGCAAATACAGTACCAGAGGGCCTACCATGAAATGAATCTATTCTATGGCGCCAGCCACTGGATGTATATAGGGAGAGGAAGAAGAGCACGGTTTTATGTGCAAAGCCAGAAGCTAAGTTGTGGAGAGTTTTTCCAATTAAGCACATAAAATGATAATTGGAAGCTTCGGGTCTCATCAACTCTCAGTAAGGGAAATTCTGTTAGGAATACACATTCTATGTAGACGTGTGTCTACAATCATAAACATTCCCTGCTATTTTTTTCTTTTTTGAAGACAATGTGCAAAATCGAATTTATCAGAATTCCTCTATTTATAGGGCACAAGTCTTATGGAAGAACTACACTGAACATGTCCATTAAAGTTGCATATTTTATGAATTAAAAATTAATGACTCACAAAAAAATTCGATCAACCAAGTTAGAGGAAGAATGGAATTATTTCATTTCTATGGAAAATATTACATAATAGTTGTAACTATAATATATAGATCATATACGTCTATATATTATATTATAGCTATTTTACATATCAGCTTTTATTTGTATTATATATCTCTCATTACACATCAGCCATTAATAAAAAAATTATTGCTGTTTTCTGGACCTTTGTGCATTTATTAACTGTTTAAAATGTGGAATTTGCTATTTCTTTTCTCGTTCTATATAAATATTTGCTTTTGAGCCTAATTTTGGTTTTGTTATTTTTAATACTTTTTTCTCCAAGAAGGCCCTCAAATATTGGATCTAACCTCAGCTAGAGGAAGATACCTTGCTACCAGATCACAACAAATGCTGGTGTCAGGTTAAATTTTGCTTCACATAACAAACACGTATGATCAAGCCAGCAGAAGAGCCATCACAAAACCTGTTTGGTAATCTCAGGAAAGACCCAGTTCTGTGTCCTCATAGATGCTCTGGCAGGACATTTCATGGAAAGCTTACATGCAGCAAACAATACTATTCTAAAGGCAGAATTCTGCTACCATCCACTTGGAGTCAGGAGAACAAGGCTCCTCTGAGCACCTGCACTCAGGATTGTTTAGGGATGGAGCCCAGGTGAGAGGTGAGCACTTGCTGGATTCTCATACCCTGTCCCTGCAAGGTGGGAAGCATCTCTATAATGTTTTATTCAATCCTCTTCTCTTGACCACCACTCACGGCACCAATAAAGAGCGTTTCTAACATCCAGTATGCTTATGATGATGATAGTTGAGGATAGAAAGACTTCGGGGCTGGAAGACCTTCCAACTTGGGGAAGAGGACTCAGAGGGGAACAGATGTGGGATGGTGAGAGCCATCTGACCTTGTATTTAACCTTGGCCAGTTTTGCCCTTGGTCTCCGTGATGATGTAATCATCCAAGATGACAACCTGGTGCTTCCAGGGGCTTTTGACCCGAGAAGCAAGTCCCTCCCTGTCTGATAGCAAAGCTGGGAGCACGTGAGGCTGGGTGGCTGGCAGCCTTGCTTCCATCCTTGAGAGGAAAGCCACTTGAGGAGCACAAAGCTACCACGCAGCAAGCAGGAGAGAGGGATGAGAAGCGCCCTGAGGGCCTCCAGGTTCCAGTTCTATGGATCACTGATGCCCAACCCTCTTCCTGCCCCTCTTGCTTGGATTACGACTCCACAAATTCTCTGTATTGCTTGAGCTCGTCAAAGTTAAATTTCTCTCATTTTTTTAGACCAAAAATGTTCTAGACAAAGCACTAAATAAGGCAACAGAATTATAGCGCTCCATAAAACAAAAGAAGCGGAAGCAACAAGAAACATGGAGATGTTGTAATTCCCAGGAACAAAATAACCGGGGAAGGAATCAAATTTGGAGTCCCGGAAGTCCACATACACTTCAGTGTACGAGGTATAGATCTGAAAAAAGGGACCTTGGACTTTTAGTTCGGGAAGACAAACGTGACTGTTGGTGTGGCGAGTCTTGGAAGATTGGATGGGACGGCCGCAAGGGAAGAGCTCCTTTCTCCTGGTAGGAAGGGGAGGACAGGGGGACCACGTGTGAAGATGAGGACACCTGCCCAGGAGCACACAAAATGAGGGTAGAGACAGTGGAGAAGACGGACGAGGAGAGACAGGGAAACGAGACTGTGGCACGTGCTCTCGGTCGTGGAACCAGAGGTAAGGAAGGGGTGGCCGGTTTCCGAGCAGCATCACAGCCTGTGTGCGGGGTTCACTCCCGGGGAGCAAGGGGCGGGGCGTGAAAGCACAGCAAGCCGCTCCAGGAAGCAGCGAGCACGCGCACTCTGGGGCACGAACCACCCTAGATGCCGAATGGATCGACTCAGGGGCAGATGAGTACGGGTTCAAGGTCAATCTCAGGGCAGAAGCCAGGTGACATGAGTGAGTAAGATCTAGAAAGAGAGCATAAGAGTCAGACGCTGGGAGAGGGAGGAGCCCAGGAGCAGATCCTGGCGAGGTCCCGGGGTGTGTGTGGTTGACGCAAGTGGGCACTTGCGAGCCCAGACAAGGGCTCGTGTGCAATTCCAGCAGATGGCTGTCTGTGTCCAAGCCTTGCTTTTATGCCTGCTCATCCACAGGCGCGTGGCTTTGCCCTGGGGCTCAGGGGCTGAGCGGGCCTTCCGATGGCACATATGACCTCCTTGGTGGGCTCGGCTGCAAGATCCAGTGGAGATGGCTGGAAATCTCATCTTACTAGACACAGGGTGTCTGATCAATTCTCCTCGTGCCGCTGACTGTTTCATCTTTTGTGATTTAAAGAAAGAAACAAGAAGTGCTCCCCTGAACCTAACTCGGGGCATCCTGCTCTGTAGACGCCTGTGACAGAGACCCTGAGGGGAGACAGCCTTTGAAAAAGCTGGTGACATCCAGGGCCCGACCGGGTGAGGGCCCTGAACCCACTGGGAAAACAGGTTTTAGAACTGTCCAGATAAAGTTTAGAAATATCCAGAGTAGCTCTCCTCAAGCAGAGACTCTCGGTGAGCAGGCAGCTCCTGAGGAAAGGGAGGCTAATTGGGGCTAATTGGGACTAATTGTATTTTGTTAACCATGTATTTTGTTAACCAATGAGAGCAAGAAAGCAGAACTCAAATAGTACTTTACTTCCAAATTCTCGGTCAGGAAGCTGGATCTTCAGACTGGAAAAGGCAGAATTAATGCTGGTGAGAGGGAAAGAAGCCACATACAACTGCCATGAGCCGACTTCTTGCACTCACTAAATACCTAAAGGCCCGGCAGGATTTAGCCCCCTCCAAGTGCTCCTCAGATAGGATGCCCCGGGCGCCAGGCTCCAAAGGCTTGTCCATCGCTTCAAATCCCCCCCTGCTGCCAATGACACTCAAGAGCCTAGCCCTCTGCAGGCCCCAGGCAGCCAGGCCTACCGCTACTACCCGTACACAAGCCTCAGGATGAGGGGTGCTGATAGCCTTCCCTCAGCCCCTCAGAGCACAACTGAGACCAATGACCGTCCTCCTAGAACACAAGCTGCACAAGGGCAGGGAGTCTGTGGGATCCCGCTCCACCCTCGCTATGTACCCCCAGGTTCTAGAACAGTTCCTGGCAGGTAGCGGGAGCTCAGGAAATCATAACTCTTAACCGGTCTTTACTAAACATTCCAAAATTAAAGATGAGACCGAGAATAAGTAACAACGCTTAAAAGATGTTGCTAATTTTGGGCTTCTCAGGCCCAAATTTAGGAATGCTTTTGTACAAATTATAAAAAATACTCCCCCTGCTTTGAGCAGGCCCATGGCTTTGCATGTAGAAAATACCTTTGTGGAAAGTAAAGGGTTTGCTGGGCTGACAAAATAGAAAACAACGCTTCCCCTCTGCCTGCCCGCCAGGTGGGCAGGTACATTAGAAGGAGACCTCACTTGGAGGGCATGGCTGCAGGCAGAGGGCTTGCTTGGTTGGTAGGTGGTAACTTTGTGTAAAGAATAAGGCTTGCCTTGGGCGCCTGGGTGGCTCAGGTGGTTAAGCGCCTGCCTTTGGCTCAGGTCATGATCCTGGAGTCCCTGGATCGAGTCCCACATCTGGCTCCCTACTCAGCGGGGAGTCTGCTTCTCCCTCTGACTCTCTCTCCTCTCATGCTCTCTCTCACTCTCTCTCTCTCTCTCAAATAAATAAATAAAATCTTTTTTTTTTTAAAAAGAATAAGGCTTGCCTTAAAATAAGAAAGGAACAGAGAAGAACTACAAAAACAACTTAAAATGAGTAACAAAATGGCAATAAATACATAACTATCAATAATTACTTTGAATGTAAATGGACTAAACGCTCAAATCAAAAGACATAGGGTGATGAAATGGATAAAAAAGCAAGACCTATCTATATGCTGCCTACAAGAGACTCATTTTAGACCTATTGACACCTGCAGATTGAAAGTGAAGGAATGGTGAAACATTTATCATACAAATGGATGTGAAAAGAAAGCCAGGGTAGCAATACTTATACTGGACAAACAGACTTTATTTTCTAAAAGATTTTTTTTATTATTTCTTTGAAAGAGAGAGAGTGAGATAGAGAGAGAGAGCACGAGCAGGGGGTGGGGGGGAGAGGTAGACGGAGAGGGAGAAGCAGATTCCCCACTGAGCAGGAAGCCTGATGTGGGCCTAGATCCCAGGACCCTGAGATCATGACCTGAGCTGAAGGCAGATGCTTAACCGACTGAGCCACCCAGGCGCCCTGGACAAAATATACTTTAAAACAAAGACTGTAACAAAGAAGGACATTATATAATCATAAAGGGAGCAATCCAAAAAGAAGGTATAACAATTGTAAATATTTATGCACCAATATGGGAGCACCCAAATACATAAAGCAGTTAATAACAAACACAAAGGAAGTAATCAATAGTAATACAGTAATAGTAGGGGACTTTAACACCCCACTTACATCAATGGATAAATCATCCAAACAGAAAATCGATAAGGCAACAGTGGCTTTGAATGACACATTGGCCAGATGGATCTAACAGATATATTCCGAACATTGCACCCTAAAACAGAATACATGTTCTTTTTTTTAAGTAGACTCCACACCCAGCATGGAGCCCAACATGGGGCTTGAACTTACCACCCTGAGATCAAGACCTGAGCCGTGATCAAGAGTCAGAAGCTGAACCAACTGAGCCACCCAGGCACCCTTACACATTATTTTCATGGAACATTCTCCACAATAGAACACATATTAGGCCACAAAGCAAGTCTCAACAAATTCAAAAAGACTGAAGTCATACTATGCATCTTTTCTGAACACAATGCCATGAAACTAGAAATCAACCACAAGGAAAAATCTGAGAGGAACATAAATACATGGAGGTTAAATAACATGCTATGGAACAATGAATGGGTCAACCAAGGAATCAAAAAGGAAATAAAAAAATACATGGAGACAAATGAAAATGAAAAGGCAAAAGTCTGGAATCTTTGGGATGCAGCAAAACTGTTCTAAGAAGGAAGTTTATAGCAATACAAGTCTACCTCAAGAAGCAAGAAACTTCTCAAACAACCTAACCTTATACCTAAAGGAGCTGAAAGCAAAGAACAAACAAAACCCAAAACTAGTAGAGGAAGGAAATAATAAAAATTAGAGCAGAAATAAGTGAAATAGGGGCTCCTGGGTGGCTCAGTTGGTTAAACGTCTGCCCTCGGCTCAGGTCATGATTCCAGGGTCCTGGGATCGAGTTCTGCCTGCATCGGGCTCCCTGCTCAGCAAGGAGCCTGTTTCTCCCTCTGCCCGCTACTCCCCCTGCTTGTGCTCTTTCTCTCTGACAAATAAATAAAATCTTTTGAAAAATAAATAAATAAATGAAATAGAAACCAAAAAACAATAGGACAGGTCAATGAAATCAGGAGCTGGTTCTTGGAAAAGATCAACAAAATTGATAAACCTTTAGCCAGACTTACCAAAAAAGAGAGAAAGGACTCAAACAAAATCAGAAATGAAAGAGGAGAAGTAACAACCCACACCACAGAAATATAAACAATTGTAAGAGAATATTATGAAAAATTAAATTGGACAACCTAGAAGAAATGGATGAGTTCCTAGAAATATATAACATCCCAAAACTGAATCAGGAAGAAATAGAAAATTTGAACAGACCAACTATCAGCAATGAAATTGAATCAGTAACCAAAAAACTCCCAATAAACAAAAGACCAGGAGCAGACAGCTTCACAGGTGAATTCTACCAAACATTTAAAGAAGAGTTAATGCCTGTTCTTCTCAAACTATGCCAAAAATTAGAGGAAGAAAAGCTTCCAATTTCATTCTATGAGGCCAGCATTACCCTGATACCAAAACCAGACAAAGACACTACAAAAAAGAGGACTACTGGCCAACATCTCTCATGAACATAGATACAAAAATCCTCAACAAAATATTAGTAAACAAAATCCAAAAATACATTTAAATAATCATTTACCACAATCAAGTGGGATTTATTCTTGGGATGCAAGTGGGGTTCAATATTTGCAAATCAATCAACATGAGGTATCACATCAACAAGAGAAAGGATAAGAATCATATGATCATTTCAACAGATGCAGAAAAAGCATTTGACACTGTACAACATCCATTCATGATAAAAGCCTTCAACAAAGTAGGTTTAAAGGGAACATACCTCAACATAATAAAGACCATATATGAAAAACCCACAGCTAGCATCATGCTCATTGGTGAAAAACTGAGAGCCTTTCCCCTAAGGTCAGGAACAAGACAAGGATGTCCACTCTCACCACTGTTACTCAAAAGAGTACTGGAAGTCCTAGCCACAGCAATCAGACAACAAAAAGAAATAAAAGGTATCCAAATTGGTCAGGAAGAAGTAAAACTCCCACTATTTTCAGATGACATGATACTATATATAGAAAACCCTAAAGACTCCACCAGAAAACTGAATTCAGGAAGGTCACAGGATAGAGAACCAATATAAAGAAATCCATTGCATTTCTATACACTAATAATGAAGCAGCAGAAAGAGAATTTAAGAAAACAGTCCCATTTACAATTGCACCAAAAATAATAAAATACCTAGAAATAAACTGAACCAAGGAGGTGAAAGACCTGTACTCTGAAAACTATGAAACATTGATGAGAGAAATTGAAGACAACACAAACAAATGGAAAGACATTCCATGCTCATGGATTGGAAGAACAAATATTGTTGAAATGTGCATATTACCCAAAGCAATCTACAGATTTAATGCAATCTCTATCAAAATACCAATAGCATTTTTCACAGAGCTGGAACAATCAATCCTAAAATTTGTATGGACCCACAAAAGACGTTGGATAGCTAAAGCAATCTTGTAAAACAAAAACAAAAACCTGGAGGCATCACAATTCCAGACTTCACGTTTTATTATAAAGCTATGGTCATCAAAACAGTATGGCACTGGCACAAAAGTAGACACAGATCATTGGAACAGAAAAGAAAATCCAGACATGAACCCACAACTATATGGTCAATTAATCTTTGACAAAGCAGGAAAGAACATCTACTGGGAAAAGGACAGTCTCTTCAACAAATGGTGTTGGGAAAACTGGACAGCCACATGCAAAAGAATGAAACTGGATCACTTTCTTACACCATACACAAAAGTAAACTCAAAATGTGTTAAGGATCGGGCGCCTGGGTGGCTCAGTTGGTTAAGCGAATGCCTTCGGCTCAGGTCATGATCCTGGAGTCCCAGGATCGAGTCCCGCATCGGGCTCCCGGCTCAGCAGGGAGTCTGCTTCGCCCTCTGACCCTCCCCCCTCTCATGTGCTCTCTCTCTCTCTCTCTCATTCTCTCTCTCAAATAAATAAATAAAATCTTTAAAAAAAATGCGTTAAGGATCTAAATGTGAGACCTGAAATCATAAAAATCCTAAAGGAAAACACAGGCAGTAATTTCTCTGACATTGGCCATAGCAACGTTTTTCTAGATAGGTCTCCTGAAGCAAGGGAAACAAAAGCAAAAATAAACTATTGGGATTATGTCAAAATGAAAAGCTTCTGCACAGCAAAGGAAAGAATCAACAAAACTAAAAGACAACCTACTGCATGGGGGAAGGTATTTACAAATGACGTATCTGAGAAAGGACTAGTCTCCAAAATATATAAAGAGCTTATATAACTCAACACCAAAACTCTCAAATAATCCAATTAAAAAATGGGCAGAAGACATAACATGTATTTCTCCAAAGAAGAAATACAGATGGCCAACTGACACATGAAAAGATGCTCAACATCACTATCATCAGGGAAATGGAAATCAAAACCACAATGAGCTATCACCTCACACCTGTCAGAATGACTAAAATAAAAAATTAAAGAAACAACAAGTGTTGGCAAGGATGTGGAGAAAAAGGAACCCCTCGTGCACTGTTGGTGAGAATGCAAACTGGTGCAACCACTCTGGAAAACAGTATGGAGGCTCCTTAGAAAATTAAAAATAGAACTACCATATGATCCAGTAACTCCAGTATTAGGTATTTACCCAAAGAATATAAGAACATTAATTCAAAAAGATATATGCCCCCCTATATTTACTGCAGCATTATTTACAATAGCCAAATTACGGAACATCCCAAGTGTCCATTGACTGATCAATGGATAAAGAAGATTGTGTTATACAAGGGAATATTACTCAGCCATAAAAAAGAATGACATCTTGCCATTTGCAATGACATGGATGGATCTAGAGAGTATAATGCTAAGCGAAATAAGTTAGAGAAAGACAAATACCGTATGATTTCACTCATGTATAATTTAAGAAACAGAACAAATGAATATAGGGTGAAACAAAAGAGAGGAAAACTCTTAACTCTAGAGAACACAATGATGGCTACCAGAGGAGAGGTGGGTGGGGGATGGGTGAAACAGGTGATGGGGATTAAGGAGGGCACCTGTGATGAGCACCGAGCGATGCATGGAAGTGCTGAATCACTCTATTGTACACCTGAAACTAATATATAACACTGTTAACTATACTGGATTTAAAATTTTTTAAAAATAAAAAATATATAAAGTGAAATATGTGCTAACAATGCGAAAAATTTAAAAAAAAAGTGTCCTGAAGCTGCCAATTAC
>NC_138372.1:90048513-90146014 GCF_054177405.1 Leptonychotes weddellii
TTTTTTTTTTAAAGATTTTATTTATTTATTTGAGACAGAGAGAATGAGAGACAGAGAGCATGAGAGGGAGGAGGGTCAGAGGGAGAAGCAGACTCCCTGCCGAGCAGGGAGCCCGATGCGGGACTCGATCCCGGGACTCCAGGATCATGACCTGAGCTGAAGGCAGTCGCTTAACCAACTGAGCCACCCAGGCGCCCTGCCAATTACCTTTTAAGAAAGTGCTGAGTGACACAGTTGGTTAAGCAGCCGACTCTTGATTTCAGCTCAGGTCATGCTCTCAAGGTCATGAGATGGAGCCCCTGTCCGGCTCCATGCTGAGTGTGGAGCTTGCAAGATTCTTTCTCTCCCTCTCCCTCTGCCCTTCCCCCCTTCCACTCATGTGCTCGCTCTCTCTCTCTCTTAAAAAAAAAAGAGAAGAAGAAAGAAAGTGCTGAGTGACAGCTAAACCAAAACATGGAACGATTAGGGTGGGACTGCCTCTTAAAACAATGGAGAATTTTTCCCTCTGAGCGGTGTAGTGAATTATATTTGACACACCTTCTCCAGATGGGTGAAGAAATAGACATATTTTGAGGTCCCAGAAACTTGACTTGGCTTTTATCCTTGTTATATATAATATTCTTATGAAAATGATATGATGTTCATGCTGCTGATGAAATGATTTTGATAATCCTGTAAAACGTATCACACATTTTTACATATTGAGAAGGATAAATAAAAAGAGGTGAAATAACAAAAAAAAAAAAGAAAGATAAGACCTGCCCTTCTCCCAGCAGGGGCCGCCCCGCCCTGGAGTGGACACAGCCCGGTTCTTGGACGTGTGGCTTGGTGTTGCCCCTTGGCCAGGCACCTGTGTTCCGTGGACAAGCCGCCGTCTTCTGACAGGACTCTTGTCATGCCGATGTGTGGCAGGAGCCGACACAGCTGCCTGTTTGCAAGCCTGCGGGAGTCAGGCCAGCTCTGCCTAGAATCCCAGCCCCACCCCACCCGAGGTTTGTGAAAGGGCAAGGGGTTCTCGGGCCTGCCTTCCTGCGCTCAATCCTGTCCCGACACCTGCTCTTTGGTGACTAGTGATGGGCATCCATTCGCCCCAGGAAACCAGCCCTCATCCCATCTTTGATCTTGTCCTGCAGTGACCAGTAGAACAGTCCAGAACACAGTAGTCCAGAGGGCTTTCCGTCATGTCATGTGGAGGACAGGAACTGTCTGCCCCAATTATAGTGTTCTGAGCGTCCCTTCATTTTCTTTATAGTCTCTCTTCCAGGAGAGGTTAACACTCTGCCTGGATGTCCCTGACAGTCTTCTGGGACCTCAGCTCCCGCCAACAATTGCTCAGGCAAAAAATACTTTCCACTCTGCAAGCATAAGCAAACACTCTAATTCCCAGCATTTGCACAGAGCTAAGAAATATTTCTCCCCTTCTCTGAAAGCAAGATCACAGAGACTGAACTCAGACTTCAGCGTGTACAAAAACAGACCCACCAAAACAAAACATTTATCGGCCAAACCTTAAATCACCATCCAGACTAATAATGACTTTCATTGTTCCAAAGAGCACACACGAGGCGCTTGCTTCATGTGTGTGTGTGTGTACGTAACAAAATGACTCACAAAGTGCGACCGAAGGGTTGATTGTCTGGATGGATTTAACCCACTGTCTTCTTTCTGGACAAAGACAGGCACAGGTGTGAATGGCAATTTCCTCAGATGCTATCCATATACATGATTCTCAAAGAACATGGCAGGTGTCAGCCTCATCCAGGACACGCCCATCACAAAGAAATAACGAAGGGAATTTAAAAGAGCTTCCTACTATTGAAAATGGCGTCAAGTTTCACGGTCTGAAACTATTTTAACCCTTGGATGCGGAGACATCTTGCAAATGTCACTGCTGAGTTCTGCCAATAATAATCTTCAAGGGGCTTTAGGAATGAAACTGGTGCTGTAAGACTAGACCCAGGTAAAGGTCCTGAGTGCAAACAGTGGAAGAGGGTGGACTCCGAAAAGCACAGAACGACAAGCAACGTAACTTCCAGGTAAAATTCATGAATAAGCTGTCGAAAGGGAATTTATGAGCACTTATAAAAGGAAGTCGTGATTTCTAGGAGCCCGTATAGATTCACCCATAATGTTAAGGCCTGGTAACCATTTTCTCTCTCTCTTTTTTTTTTAAAGATTTAATTTATTTATTTGACAGAGAGAGACACAGCGAGAGAGGGAACACATGCAGGGGGAGTGGGAGAAGCAGGCTTCCCGAGGAGCAGGGAGCCCGATGCGGGGCTCGATCCCAGGACCCTGGGATCACGACCTGAGCCAAAGGCAGACGCTTAACAACTGAGCCACCCAGGCGCCCCCATTTTTTCTCTTTTTGAGAGGACTATTGAGCTCAGGGAATTCTGAGGCGGGGGTCTGCGTTTCGGGAAGAGAGCAGGATTATGCACTCCATCCCTGACCCTATAAATTACAGGTTGTAAATTGGCAGCCCATGGTGCCCTGTGTTTTGTTTGGCTCTGCCCAGCATTTCTGATGCTTTTGATTCAGCTGCCAACATTTAAAAAGAGGGAGTATGGCAGGTCGTATTCTTGCCCCCGTTGTCCCCTGCCCGCCCCCAGCCCCCTGCCTGCCGGCGGCCATGTGAGCGGCAGGGTCTCCTGGTGAAAGGCGGAGAAGCCGGCCTTTGGGCTCCTCCCCTCGCTCGGGCTTGGCCAGGGCACCTGCTTTGGCTGACGGAGTGCGGGCACCAGTGACCCGTGCCCCCTGGGAGCCGTGGCTTGAAGAGGCACTGCGTGGGGGCCTGCTCTTCAGCCTGGACCCTGGGAAGGGACAACCATTCAGAGCGGAGCCATCCCTGCCAAGATGCAACAGGAACAGAAATGAACTCTTACAGGTATAAGCCCCTGATACTTGGGGCTGTTTGTTTCTACAGCCCTAACCTGGAAAAATTGACGGATAGAGGAGATATTCCATAAGAATCTGGCTCTTTCACTGTTCTTGAAGAGTCAGAAGATCGATGACCCGGGCCCCCACCCCCATGGCAACAAATGGCTGGAGGTGAAGGATGGCTCCCCTCTTTGTGGAGACAGATCACCATCTGCCCACTTTATTTTTTTTAATTTTTATTTTTTGCAGTTTTCTTTTCTCCTTTTTTAGTTTTCTCTTTTTTTAGTTTAAATTCAATTTAATTAACATAGAGTGTACTATTAGTTCGAGAGGGAGAGTCCAGGGATTCATCAGTTGCCTATAACACCCAGTGCTCCTTCCATCACGTGCCCTCCTTCATGCCCATCCCCCCACCCTTATTCACTCACCCCTCCTCCCATTCCTGGAATCCTCAGCAAGTGCTCCATGGGTAGGGGAGCTTGGAGCATGATGGAAATGAAGGGGTCGCGAGTTCTGCTGCTGTGGGGACGCCGCCACATGGAAGCTACTAAGAGTCTGGGAAGGCCCACTGCTGACATTTGGGTGACTACGGCTACCCATCCGACACCTCCTGTCTTCCTTGGGCTTCGCCTACTCGGAGAATGGCAACCCCACTCATCTGAAATGCAGCAGCATTGTCTATACATCCTACATGTCCCCTCTCTGGATACCCGTTGCGTGCCAGGACCCTAAACGTGTAAGTTACAACATGACGGACCCGATGCCTGGGCCTCCCAAACATCCTCCCTTCAGTGGCGGCCCCAGGCCCCTGGTGCCTTCATAGGCACTGTTTTGTGATCCATCCGGGTCCCCTGTCCCTGCACGGTCCCTGCTGGACAGTGAGAGAAGGCGAATGCAGAGATCAATAAGGATTCAGAGATCCACTTCTTTTTTTTTTTTTTTTAAGTAGGCTCCACGCCCAGCATGGAGCCCAACGTGGGGCTTGAACTCACCACCCTGAGATCAAGACCTGAGCTGAGATCAAGAGCCAGATGCTTAACCGACTGAGCCGCCCAGGTGTCCCTCGGAGATCCGCTTTTTGAAACCACTGCTTTCTCCTGGAGCCCACGGTTTTATGAAAGGAGACCCAGCCTTCACCCACCTCCTCACCTGGCACAGGGAGGAAAGAAGTGGGAAGAGCATTCCGGGCTCCCCGTGGCTAGAGCTAGGCTCCGCGTGTTGTGCTGTTTTCCAACGGTGAGGCGCTGAGGTCCTGGACTACCCCCAGGATGTCTTGATATATTCGCCTCCTCTGGCCACTCATCTCACACCCATGCCAACCCCATCTGCTGCCAGGAAGAGCCTCATAAAACGCACCCCTGATCATGCCATTCCCCTGCTCCCCCCTCTCCCGCCTGGTTCCCATTGCTTTCAGGATACAGTTCAAGCGGCTTAGCACACCAAGCAAGTCTGTTCACGATCTGGCCCCACGGGCCTTTCTGCCCTCCCCTACCCCCTCCCCTACCCCACTTCCCACCTGCCCCTGAGTTCACACCGTGTCAAGCGGCTCAGGGTTCTGCAAACCCACCAGGCTGTGGCACGTCTCCTGGTCTCCCCTAAGCCAGGATCACCTCTCCTAGTTTCTTCTCACAGCCAGTCCCTCCTGGGTGTTGCCTCCTTTGGCAAGCTTCCCCGGGCCCCTCGGGTGAATTCTGAGGCCCGGCCCCTGGGATTCTGAGCAGCCTGGGCTCCCTGCGACAGAGGAGAGTGGTTCTCACGGAGTGCTGATGCCTGTGGCCCACAGCCCCTCCAGGAGAGCCTGGTGTCCACAGTGCCTCTGCTATCAAATGATACTTTTCTTAAAGACCCTTGGGATTGTTCATCTGTTCATTCATTCATTCGTTTATTCACTCATCAAACATTTACACTGGGCAGACACTGTGCTGAGTGCATGGGAACTTCCATTCCAGGGCAGCAAGAAAGACGGCAGACAACTCAGGCACTGAACGATAAGCTAGTAAATAAAGACCACGTCAGGGGACGATGTGTGTTATGAGGAAAACTAAAACAGTACAGGGCAGGTGGAGCTGGGGTAGCAGGTGATCTGCTCTCCTACTCAGGGACGTCTGAGAAAGCCTTTTGGATGAGAAGGCATTTGAAGAGGGAGCTGAAGGAAGTGAAGACTCAAGCAGATATTCGGGGAAGAGCATTCCGGGCAGAGGGAACGGCAAGTGCAAAGGCCCTCCGTTTGGGTAGTACTGACTGTGCGGGCAAACAAATCCCAAAACTTCATGGTAAAAATCTGGCCCGATAAATGTTTATCTCTTGCTCATGTTCCAGCCCAGTGCTGTGCTGCTGGGTGATGGGTCCTTCCTTTGGGTGCAGAGACTCACATGCCTTCTATCCTGTGGTTTTCCCATGTCCAGGGGCCTCGGAGACCTCCCGATGAAGTGGGCGGAGGGGGAAGACAGTAGGCACAAACGGTCCCTCCGACGTGCGCCCCCCAGTGGAAGTGACAAGCCCTGTTTCCTGTTATTTCATCAGTGGGAGCCAGCCCGGGGTCTCCCCCTGAATGCCAGGGGCCCGGCTGGGCCACTGCCTACCAGCAGCGAGGCCGCACTGTGGATGGGCATACGGGGGGCCAGCTAGCCACCTCTGCCCACGAGGGGGGACAGTGCCTGGCAGTTCGAGGCGAAGTAAGGAGTCAGATGTGACTGAGGCAGAGGGAGCCCGGTAAAGCGAACAGGTCAGGGAGGTAATAGGATGGGCAGTGAGCAGATGATGTAGGGCCCTGCAGGTCACTTAAAGGACTTTTGGGTTTTATTCTCTGTGAAATGGAAGCCCTCGGAGGGTTGGGAGCAGGGCAGTGGCATGAAATGGCTTATACCCCAAAGGGGCGCTCTGGCCGCAGTGTGGAGACTGGACTGCCGAGGACCGGGTGGGGGGTAGGGGGCACGGGCAGGCAGAAGTGTCTAGAAGTGTCTAGGGCGCTCCTGCAGGGGCGAGATGATGCTGTCCCGGACCAGGTGGGAGGGCAGGGGGAGTGCAGACCCTCCTAGAGAGAGCTCCAAACGGGATAGGACTACGGCCTCTCACGGACTCCCACTCCTGCCTTCTAAGCCAGGGTCAGAGAGCGTTTTCGGCTTTACGGGCCACGTGGTGCCGGCTACAGCCCCTCAGCCCTGCTGCTGTTGGGTGAACCAGCCGCCAACAGTATGTAAATGAACGAGCCCGGCCATGTGCCAGTGCAGCTCGGTTTAGGAAAACGGGTGGTCGGCTGGCCACGATCGCGGACCCCGACGCACCAGTCACGCGGTCCCGGGCGGACCGGTCCTCCGTCCCTGGTCGAGGCAGCGGTGGCGGGTGCGGCACGTGACTGAGGGCTCTGTCACTGCCGAAAGTCTGGGCGACAGCCACTCCCCAGGAACTGAATTTCTCGGAGTAACGCTTGTGGTGTAAGAATGAATCACGGCTTCCCACCGCCTCCGAGCAAGTTCTCTCTTGACAGAGGAAATGGCTTTTGGCAAGCCCTTTTTTTTATTATAGTTCAGGCTCATCAGCTATTCTTCTATAACTAAATACCTTTATTATGTGTAATTAAGGCAGCAGCTGAGAAAAGATGCAAATGTGCTCTGAAAAACTGACTTCGCAGCAGCCGAAGCTCTGCCACCTTTTTAAAAAGTTGAAACCGAAACACGTTCGGCGTGTGCCAAGACGGGAGGAGGAGGGAGTAGAAGCTGAAGAGAGAAATGAGAAGACCAGGGGGCTGCAGCGTGGTGCTCAGGCATTCCTACCAGCCGAGCGGGCCCCCGCTGGGACTCCAGGGAGCGGCCTCCGGGCCCAGCCAGCTGGGCCCCCAAGGTCACAGGCCAGACGCCGCAGAAACGTCGCAAGCTACCGCCTTTCCAACTTCCAGGGTATTCTCTTTCTCAGAATTCCTTCCACTTCTTCGAGTTGTGTGGGGTGACAAGACAGAGCAACTGGGGAACACAAAAGGAGGCTGGAGGAAGGAAGAGAACATCTCCTCGCCTCATTTATGATGAGGAATGGAAGCCAGAAGCAATCCATTCCTGTGGCACTGGCTTGTCCAACAGAACTTTCCGCGCAGTTGTAAATGTCGTGTATCTTCACGATTCAGTAGGATGGCCACTAGCACTTACGCGTGGCTACTGAGCACTTGACATGTAGTTAGTGCGACGGGGCCATCAAAGCACATTCTAGGGGGTGCCTGGGGGGCTCAGTCGGTTTGACGTCTGCCTCCTGCTCAGGTCATGATCCCAGAGTCCTGGGATCAAGTCCTGCGTTGGGCTCCCTGATCAGCGGGGAGCCTGCTTAGGTTTCTCCCTCTCCCTCTGCCCCTCCCCCCTGCTCATGCTCTTTCTCTGTCTCAAATAAATAAATAAGATCTCTTTTAAAACAACCCACACTCTATTCTAATGACCATACATAGCTACCGGTGGCCAGTGGGCACTGTATGGGACGGCAAGCTGCAGTGTGTTGGTTAGGAACGTAGGTTCAGGGGTCAGACCCAGGTTTCAATGCTGGCTTCCCACTTTCTAACTGTGACCAGGCCAGATACTCACTGCCCCTTATCTTTGGCTTCCTCATTCGCAGGCGGGGTACGATTGTGTCTATTCATGGAGTAGCTCTGAGAACGAGGTTAGGGAGTGGAGATAAAGCACTTCCCGTAGGCCTGCCAGAAGGTAAACACCCAGTACCTGCTTATTCAGGACCTCATAGGACCCACACCCACCTTCTAGATATTTCAGAAAGGTCGCTCCTAAGTCACTTGTGCTGGTTTCACATGATTCCACCTAAATTTGACTGGGGAGAGAGATGAAGGGGGGCAGAAGGAGAGCCAGAGGTCACAGACCAGACCTTTGACTCCCTCTGGTCATCTTTGAGGGGGCAAAGACTGCTAGTTGCTCACTCAATCTTTGGGGGCAGTGTGACCAGCTAAAAGACCTGTTTCCCAGGCTGTCCTGCAGTTAGGGGTAGTCAATAAGATATAAGCAGACATGTTAGCTGTGACTTTCAGGAAGTCTTTGGAGGCATCAGACAGTTTGTACGTGCCCTTTTGCCTTTTGTCCGTTCACCATTCCTCCTACCTCCCATCAGGAAGGCAGACATGATGGCTGGAGCTCCAGCAGCCTTGAGGAGCTGTCCTTGTGCATGAAAACCCTGAAGTACTACAGATGGAAGAGCACAAACAGAAGAGGCCTGGGTTCACGTACACTAAAAAACCACCATACCAGCCTGGGACCACTCATCTCCAGATTTCTCTTATATACAAGAAAACTTTGTATCATGTTTATGTCATTATTCCTTTTATTTTCTTATATGCGGCAGAACCTAATATAAGCGATGACTAATTATTCCCGAGCAGCGCTTAATTCTACAAGTCTAGGTTTCTATGGCATGTATGTGATGAAAGAAAGACCTTGAGATCAATTCCATCCTTGTTTCCTAATTCCGCCTGCAGGGGGCACCTAAACCCCCTGCAACATTAGAAATCATCTCTTCTGGCCAATCTTTTTTTTTTTTTTTTTTTAAATCATCAAGCCTGTTTGCTACTTTTTTCTTCTATCAGTCTTATGTTTCAAAATAAGCCCCCCCCTCCATCGATTCAGTCATAACTGGTTTATTCATCATGACATTTAACAACCGTAGTGGACATTTGTCATTTGGGGGGCTGTCCAGCAGCTGATCCTCTTTCTCTATTTGGGGAATTCTCCTAACACAATAGAGTTTCTGAGGACCTGACACTTGTTGTCCCTGTCATGAGCTGGACATGAGCACAGAAAGCTGAAGATGAGCCAACTGGATGGTCTGACCCGGGACTTTGCATCCAGAGTGAGGGGCCCAGAGCACCAGCCGTGGTTTGGGATTCATTCCTCCAGGCAGCAACATCCTGTGCCCCAAAGGGCTGGTTCCAGGGGCTCAGGGTCTAGTGTCTGGTGGCACTCCCACTCGGCCGCTGCTGTGGGGTGACCCCTGCTGAGCACCCCATTGCTCAGCTTTCTCTGCTTACTGCCCATTTCCAGAGCCTGGCTGGTCCTCCTGCTTTTCTCTTTCTTCTGGAGCCAGCTAACACTGTTTCAGTGCACTTGCTTTTTGCTCAAGTCAATCAGACTTGGTTTCTATTCTTTGCAATCAAGAATCCTGACTGATGCACATGCTGAGCGACATGATTTTACCTGTGATACCACACAGAACTGCCATCGTTCCAGCCGGATGAGGACACACTGTTTACATTGGCCAGTGCAGCCTCAACTGTATACTTTCTTTTGAGCTTTTAAAAACACTGAGTCTTGTTTACTCTACTTCTCCATTTTTCCCACTGTGACTCTTTAAGGACTGGGAACTCAAGCCTGGAAACCACTGATATCACTGTATTTCCTCGTTTTACAGATGACAAATGGAATCCCAAAGAACTTCTCAGTGAGGGTCACTATCCATTCACTCTTGCACTTGCTTGGCTCAAAGTCAGGACACTCTCTCAAGGAGCTCAAAGTCAGGTAGGAAGGAGGGTGATTTGAGTGCGTGCAGAATTCTGGCCTTCCGGAGAAGAGCTCTGGGAGAACCACAAAGACCCAGATACCATGGAAAGGGGCAGGTGAAGATACTCAGAAGAGACATGTAAGTGAGAAAGGCAGGAATGTGATGCAAGTTTCAAGAACCCATGCACAGTGGATGAAAGCAGGAACGTGGCTAGGTAGCTGGAAGCACCATAGATGTGAACCTTTGTTCTGGACCAGATGAGGAGGTGTGCCCAGAACAAGATGGGGCGCAAGCGTGGGGAACCCAAGAAGACATTTAGTAGAAAGCTTCCAAAGTCAGAGAGTGAAATCGATACGTGCTTGCATCCTCAGAAACATCTGGAGGTGCAAAATAAACTTTTGAAAGATTATTCACTTTATTTTTTTATTTTTATTATTTTTTAAAGAATTTATTTATTATTTGAGAGAGAGCGCGCATGAGAGAGGTGAAGGGCAGAGGGAGAAGCAGACTCCCCGCTGAGGAGAGCCCAATGCAGGACTCCATTGGGGGCTTGATGTGGGGCTCGATGAGGCGCTCGATGCGGGGCTCAATGCGGCGCTCGATGCGGGGCTCAATGCAGGGCTTGATGAGGGGCTCGATCCAGGGACTCGATCCTGGGACTCCGGGATCATGACCTGAGCCAAAGGCAGATGCTTAGCAGACTGAGCCACCCAGGTGCCCCCAGATTATTCACTTTAAAAATGGAGTCTTCACTTTAAAGAGAGGAAGACACATCTGTTTCCTAGGGTTCCAGGAATTTTGCTTTGCTGATTTCTTTTCTACAACATTTTAAGGCAGGATGATTATGCCCATCTCACAGATTAGAAACCGAGGCTCAGACAGGTGACGCATCCAGTCCAAGTGGCGGTTTGTAAGGGGTGGCCCGAGATGTCTGGCTCCAAAGGCCCCGTGTTTCCCTGTCCTGCCCGGCCACCTCCCACAGAGCTCGTTCCCACAGAGCTCCTTGAAACAACGGAACAGGGGTGCCTGGGTGGCTCAGTCGTTAAGTGTCTGCCTTTGGCTCAGGTCATGATCCCAGCGTCCTGGGATTGAGCCCCACATCGGGCTCTCTGCTCCGCGGGAAGCCTGCTTCTCCCTCTCCCATTCCCCCTGCTTGTGTTCCCTCTCTCGCTGTGTCTCTCTCTGTCAAATAAATAAATAAAATCTTTAAAAAAAAAAAAAAAGAAACAACGGAACACTCGAAATGCATTTGGAAGGCACTTCTCAACCGAAGAGACTCAATTTGCAAAGATTAGATTTGCACACCATTCTGAGAACACATCCGTCGCCCAAAGCATTATGCAACAATATAAGGATAAATAGCATGGGTCCCATACAAAAAAGAGGAAAATAAGAGAGGAAGTGTGGTTAATTAATGCAGTAGAAAGGGAAACACACACAGGGGCAGAAGCACGCGCCCCCGCAATGTGATACAATAAAGCGGTTTCATTAGGAAGACAATTTATGTGGTAGGAGAGATAATAGCAAGAGAGAGGAAAAATGTAAAAACAAATTAGTCTCCTAGAAAACACCGATTTGAAACTATTTTATAATGATGGACTGGTAAGAAATCCCTCTGCAGTAAACAGCCACGGAACTCTTGCTTTTAGAGATCCTAAAAAATAGGTCAGCTTCTCCGGGTTGGGCAGCTTTATGTGTGATTTTTTTCCTCTTCCTTTTCAGGTGAGGGGGCCAGCTGGGAATTTTCAAAGGCTCCCTTTCGTTTAGGATTCTAAGGTTCCACTCACGGGCCTTTCTGTGACTGTCACTTTTTAAAGCTGGTTAACTCAGTGGCTCTATTTTTTTTTCCCCCTCTAAATTCCCCCACAGGGCTTGAACTGAATCATACCACATTTGGAGTCTCGTGTCGCCTTCTGGGCACCACATTTTAAAAGGGACGTTGACCTGCTCCCTGCCTCTAGAGAATGGCACCAAGACAGATGGGTGGAAGTTGCTCAGAGATCAATTCTGACTCAATACGAGAAAAGCCTCTCTCCTGCTATCAGAGCCCTCTGACAATGGAACTGGCTGCTTTTTGAGACAATTTGCTCCCAGGGATTGGAAACGCTGAAGCAGGGGGTGTTTTAACAGCTGTCAAAGTTGCTTTGGAGGAGATTTTCTTTCTTTCTTTCTTTTTTCTTTTTTTTTTTTTACTAAGTTTCCTTTCAATTCCAACGCTGTATGATTGATTGATCCAATAACTCTTCAGTATGTTTTACCAAGTCAATAGCTCCTTTTTAGGTCTTTTGTCTTCATCATTAGCCTCTTCCCTTTCCATCAAAGGGAGGGAGAAAAAAAGGCAGTTGGCAAAAACAATGTAGAATGACAGAAACCGTTGCAACGTCAAGGTCTTATTGTCATCTCACAATGCTGCGTTTCCTCCACTGGGGAGGCAGGAGGCGATGTGGCCTGTTGAGGATCAAAGTAGACGTCTGGAGCCCAGTCAGGGTGATGGGGACAGTGCTAGGACCTCCAGATGGTCCCTGGGCAGGTCCACGTGCAACAGCAAGGGCAGCCCAGGCTGAGTGAGGCCATGCCAACTCTTCAAGGGTCCCCATCTTGGCTAATGGCCCCTCTCCCCATCCAGATACATGACCCTCCCTGTACCCCCACCTCACCCCACTATACTCAGTCCATTACCATGTCCTGCCCACTTCCCATCCATCTTCACGACCTCTGTGCTCTCCAAGTGCCTCCCCCATCTGTCATCCGAACCTGCACCCAGGCCACGTGGCCTCCCTCTAATGTGTTGACGCAAATCCGAGCCCCTGTGTCTCCCGACTGCTCACACCGCTGCTGGGATGAAGAAGCTTGGCCTCAGCCCCACCTGTCCAGGCACCTGTCTGCTTCCCTTCACGCCCCTTATCCCAGCCCTTGCCCTCTCAACCCACTCACACTGACCTTCTTTCCCCCATGAGTCCTCCCCACATGGGGCCTTTGACCCTGTTCTTGTCTCTGCCTGGGGCAAATGCTCTTCCGCCCTCTTGGCCTAGTAAAGGCTCACCAGTCCTTCCCATCCCAGGTCAGTGGTGCTTCCTCAGGAGGTCTCCCTCGCCCTCTTGACCAGATCATGTCCTCCTGGGGTCCAAGGGCACAGTGCCCACACCCCTCCTCCCCAGAACTTCTCCCATTTACAGGTATCCCTCTCTTTCTGTGATGATTTTGTCTCTGGGATAGTGGGAGCCATGCCTGTGTGCTTGGCATGGAACCCCCCGAATGAATGAATGAACAGAAGCTGTGTGAAGTACTCTGTGCTTCCAGTGGCTCTCAGAGGCTTAAGAACCACCTAGACACAGGAGGTGGTCATCAATATGGCACTCCAGCCCTTGGATGTCCTCCTCCACCACCCCCAATCCTCTGTAACTAGCAAGTCAGAAAGTCTATTGCTTGGTTAAGACTTGTCCTCACATTTCAGTCTTCTTTGTAAGGGAAGTAAGGGAGGTGAGAGTGTCCCTAAACTTGAGTTTAACCAACAGTTCAATCTATTCCTAAAATTCTCTCTCGAGCAAGAAATATCTGACTTACAAAAGAATATTAGGCTGCAGAGGGTGGAGACACTGGAAAGATTTAGAAAGGAAAAGGAATGACTGTGTACTGGATGCCACATGCTGGTGGTGCCTCTTGGCCTTTGCCCATGGGGTTCTGCTGTCTGAAATGTGCTCCTCTGCCTCTTGTCAAAACACTAGTCATTCAGCAGAAGCAAGCACAGGAGACTTCTAGAAGCCTTCACTGGTTTCCCCTAGCAGAGTGGCTTCCTTGTCCTCCGAGCTGTCGGGGCACCCTGTCCGTACGTCCACCGTTGTGGCATTTATCACGTCATCTTGCAAAGGTCTGTTTATATGATGTTGCCCTTACTGGGCTGTGAGCTGTCTGAGAGCAACACCCTTATCCTCACACCTTTATCCCCAGGGCCTGTCCCAGTACCTGACTGTACCGGTCAGCACTTCTGATAGCAAGCCAGACAAATCAACTTCATCTCCTCACGTAAGCAGATAAAGACAAGCCACTCTTGTTTGCTTAGCACATGCTCCAACCTCTCTGCAGTTCCTCCAATTTCTCAAAAACATGACAACTTTGTGGGCGAGCCCTTCACAGGGAAAATAAGCCAATAGCTGGGCACTGACCACCGAATGAATAGTCAGCTCTGGAGAAGAGGGAGAGAGGGCGATAGGGAAGGATGGCAGGGAGGGCCATGCTGAAGACCAGGTGAGCTCCCTGTGGTTTACTTGGGGGCCATGCCGATGGTTCCAAACTCACCATGGCCAAGGGTTGCCTTGCCTGGGTCTGTCCTTCCATCTCCCTCTCCTGCCTCTGCTTTCTTTGCTCAGCTCTGTCAATTCATGAAACTCAGGAAACGGGGCGTCCCGCTGGGCAGCCCGGTGCGAGCACAGGGCTGGACAGCTCCCCGAGCCCCGAGCAGCGGGTCCCAGGAAGGTGCCGGGGAAGTTTCAGAAGCATGGGTCTAGACCCTTCCTCGCTACCAGCATCTAACCCACTCTTTCCTCAAGTTGTCCTCATTTTGTAATTGCTCCATTTCTTTTCTTTGTTTTCCTAGTTAAAGGCTAACAAAGAATGAATTGGGTATTTCAGCCGTTTGTGGTCATCATTAATTTCATGGTCCTCTGCATTTATTAAGTCTTATTTCCTCTCCATAATCTCCTTTCCCCTGATATTTGTAAAAGCACATCTTATTCTCCTTAATTGCTTTGGCGGGTGTGATCCAATTCTGATTTTTTTTCCACCACTCTTATCTTTTCCCGGGAAGCTTTAACTGATGCGGCATATTCTTGTTTAATTCTCTTTCTTTTTCTCCGCAGACGGGAGAGTATATCTTTCTCCAGAGCTCTCCAACAGTCTTTGGGGAAGTTGCACTGATTGCATTTTGCTTCTCCTTTAGAAGAAGTGCTGGGCTGAGCTTTAATTATGGGGGTGGGGGACTCCCCCCCCCTTCGCCACACACTTCTTCCCTGAAAACCATCCAGCTTTCTCCAGTCCTCCCTCCACAGCCAAACCAAGTGCTCTTGGCCCTTCAATGGCAGGTAATTCTTCCCCAGGCTGTTTCCCTGCTGGAACAGAAGGTTGTGCCTGGGGCAAGAAGGAAGAGGGAACGGGCACAGTCAGACGGGCTACCTATTAGCAGTTCCGGTACACAAACTGATGGTGAAGCTGACAACTGAAATGATGCTCCATACCTCGCGGGGTCATGGCCGAGGATAATTAAGTGCTCATTATCAATGACAGTGAGCTCCACTCCTGGGCTGCCAAGAGTCAGATCTAAATGTCTACCTGTCTATTGTCCATCTCTCCATCTCTGACCCTCAGGCATCACAATTAGAGCTTCCCCTGTGTATTGTGCTTATTCTTTTTTTTTTTTAAATGTTTTATTTATTTATTCATGAGAGAGAGAGAGAGAGAGAGAGAGGCAGAGGCAGAGGGAGAAGCAGGCTCCCCACCTAGCAGGGAGCCCGATGCGGGACTCGATCCAGGACCCTGGGATCATGACCTGAGCCGAAGGCAGACGCTTAACCATCTGAGCCACCCAGGCGCCCCTGTGCTTATTCTTATTTAACATTGACTTCATTCTGCCTTGACTTGTGGTTAGCTATTTATGTGTCTCTGTCTCCCATCTCTCTCTTTAACTCAAGTCACCTCACCCCTTTGCAACGGAAACATGCTTCGGATCCCATGGTCCCCATTTCTAGTGGAATCATTGCCTAAACTATTCTAGAAATATCTCCCGCCTCCCTTCTCCCTCAGCCTCCATCGTTGATAGTTCACCGACTTGCATCGTTGATATGTACCCCTTTCCTTTCACACCAGATGCCCTTGTTAAATGCTCCCTGGCAGCAGTGGACCCTGGCAGTCAGCCACATCCAGTCCCCTTCTCTCAGTGATCACTCTTGGTTTTCTTTCCATTCTCCGCATCTCCCCAGGTGCTGAAGGGAAGCCAACGCTACCCAGCACTCTGGGAATAGAACATGTGGCTCAGGCCCAGCCCAGCCAATGTAGCTCCATCCCCTGGCTCTTCTCATTGGTTCAGCCGTGAGGACATGACACTGTTCAGACCAATGAGCCAAGAGAGGGACACTTCTTGAAGACTTCTGGAGTGAAAAGCTTCCTTGCTCTTCGGAGAGAGGTTCCACAAGTGGGCCACAAGGTGCTGGTCGTCATCTTTACCAACATATGGAAAAGCCCACCTGGAAATGAAGACAATACAGAAGAAAGCAGAGCCAGGAGATAAAGAAAGACAGAGTCCTAATTTTGTTATTTGAGCTCACGGACCCAGCTATGCCTGAACTGCTCCTAGACCTTTATCATACACCTCTACTACATCCGACCCGGAAGCAAATCCCACCGGCATGGCCTTTGGGGTGAGCCCCTAATGCAACCCCTTCTCGTGTGTCTGCTGATGTTTTCCTGGTCCTCTGGCTCAGACCGTTACCACAGCCCTCACAGGGCCTCCACTCCTATCCCTTATGTAGCCAGAGACCCTATTAAAACCCTAAGTCAGATAATACCCCTGCTCTCCTCAGAACCCCCTAAAACTCTCCATTCAATCCCAAGGTCCTTAGCTTGACTCTCAGGCCCTTCCTGCCCTGCCTATTCCCCTCTGACCTCATCTCTTACCACCCGCACCCCAGCTCAGCCCAGCCCATCCTCACTAGCCCTTTAACTCCTACCTTAGGGCCTTTGCACTTGCTGTCATGATGTACTCCTTTCCTTCAGGGCTCTGCTCAGCTGTTGCCTATTCAGTTAGGCCATTCCTGACCCTCTGCCCTAAAATGGCACTTCCTCATCACTCTGCATCCCCTGGTCTTGCTTTATTTTTCTTTATAGCACTTACCACTGCCTGAAAATGTATATATTCATGTGGCTATTATTACCTGTATCTCCCCCATTAGAATATACATCCTATGAGAAACTGGGGCTGTTTTGATTGCTGCTGCATATGCAGTTCTTAGAACAGCAACTAGCACATAGCAGATAATAAAGTACTGTCAACTTGCAGGCTGACTGACTGAGCTAATCACCTCCCTATTTTGCGTAAGGTCTTTTCTTTTTTTAGGGAAAGTGCTCAATCTTCCACCGCTAAGTATGACGTTAACTATTTTTGTGTGGACACATGTTTTCAATTCTTTTTTTTTTTTAAAGATTTTATTTATTTATTTGAGAGAGAGAGAACACCTGAGAGGGGATAGGGTCAGAGGACGAAGCAGACTCCCCGCCGAGCAGGAAGCCCGATGCGGGACTCGATCCAGGGACTCCAGGATCATGACCTGAGCCGAAGGCAGTCGCTTAACCAACTGAGCCACCCAGGCGCCCATGTTTTCAATTCTTTAAGGTAAATACCTAAGAGTGGAATTCCTAGATCATATGGTAACTTTATGTCTAGCCTTTTAAAAATATTTTTATTGAGGTATAATTGACATATAACATTATATTAGCTTCAGGTGTACAACATAATGATTCAATAGTTATACATTGTGCAAAATGGTCATCATCGTAAGTCTGATTACATCCATCGCTCTACACGACTACACAAGGTTTTATTTTTTTTCTTGTGATGAGAATTTTGAAGATCTAGTCTTTGCATCTTTCAAATATGCAATACAGTATTATTAATTATGGTCACCATGCTGTATATTACATCTCCATGACTTATTTACTTTATCACTTACTTTGGCCCCCTTCAAATATTTTGAGTAAGGTATTTTCAGTTGGCTTTCTGCCGCTTGCAGACAAAGTATTCTAACACAGCGTTTAAATAGTATTTGCTTCAAAAGTGGACAAATGAATACCTTAGCGTTGGTCAGATTGTAAGTTACATCTCCCATAATAACGATTCCTGGTCCCTGACGGCCCCTTTGGGGTCCCAAGGCTCATACCGTGCTCCCTTAGATACTCACATTGGTTTTGCCAGATAAGCGGGGCAAATCTTGCCCTTGCCCCATATTCCAGGGCAAGTGGGGTTTGGAGGGGTCAGCAACAGAGCAGGGACCAGATCTCACACTTCCTGTTTCCTTGCACATCTCAGTTTTGCACCTCTGTCCACAGATCTGCAACTTTGTAGCACACACCCACCCACAGCCTTGGGGGAGTACTGTGAAATTCTGGGCCATGTGGTCTCTATTTATCTAACATTTCCAATTCCCTCTTCTCTGAAAGCCAATAAAACTGAATTTTTCCCACATGAGATTGTGGACTTTTGGGGAAAAAGAAAAGCAAGCATATGGCTCTCAGGAAATCAAATCTGCCTTGTGAGACAAAAAAAAAAAAAAAAAAAATCCCCCTGTAAGTCAGCCCATGGCATCACATTCTTTGCAGCTGCTTTTGACGTGTCGGGGGCATGGACAATACACATGTTCTCCTGCCTTGAGTGGCCATAATACATGGCAAAATCTCGCTCTGCAATCCTTTTCCAGAGTGGTTTTCCCCTTCCCCAGCTATTCCCCGAGGACGACATTAGCTCCCTTTTTAATTCCTTTCCCCTCGCTGCACACTCTGATGTTACTTGCCAACCCCCAGTGGACATGTGGAGACTTATTCAGTTTCACATGTAATAGATAAAACAGCAGGGGCTTCTCATCAGAAAATGTTTTCCAGGCTGCAAAAGGCTGCAGCAAACCACAAAGCTGCCAATATGGTTCAGAGTTTATT
The DNA here is from genome assembly GCF_054177405.1 of Leptonychotes weddellii. Taxonomy (NCBI): domain Eukaryota; kingdom Metazoa; phylum Chordata; class Mammalia; order Carnivora; family Phocidae; genus Leptonychotes; species Leptonychotes weddellii. Next base: position 90,066,571 of record NC_138372.1, read on the forward strand.
AATACACACACACGCTTGGCACGCGTCGGCATCTGCCCCTGCCCCGGCCCCCGTGGGGAGGGAGGAGGGATTAGTTGTAAGTTTACAGACAAAACCCATAGGGGCAGAAGCCTTGGAGGCAGCCCTCTTTCCAGGGACCTTCTGGAGAGCTCCTTTGTTGTTGTTGTTGTTAAAAAAAATAATAATATATAATTGGCATACAAAGAATGGTGCGTATTTAATGTACACAATTTGTTGAGTTTGGACACATACAAACACCCATGATACCATCCCCATGATCAAGGGAACAGATGTATTCAGCACCTTCTAAAGTATTCTTGTGTCCCTTTGTTTTTTGTCATAAGAACGCTTGACATGATGGTACAGCCATTCTAGAAAACGGTGGGGAGTTTCCTCAAAAAATTAAAAGTAGAACTACCATGTGATTCAGTAATCCCGCTTCTGGGAATTTATGTGAAGGAAATGAAATCACTGTCTCGAAGAGATATAGGCACCCTGTGTTCATCACAGCATTATTTACACTAGCCAGACACAGAAACAACCATTCATCGATGGATGACTGGATAAAGAAAATGTGGTAGATATACACCATGGAATATTATTCAGCCACAAAAAAGAAGGAAATCCTGCCATTTGTGACAGGATGGATGAGCCTTGAGGACATGATGCTAAGAGAAATAAGCCCAGCAAAGACAAATACCATATAATCGTACTTAAACGTGGTGCTATGGGACTCCTGAGGCTAAGTCACCAAAAACCTAGGCAGGTATGCCGGCTCCTCTTGGAAAGCTGGCTCTCGGCTGGCATCTTCCCTGGACGCTCCTTCTCAGAAGGAGCCCCCCACACTGTGCGGAGCCCAGGCCCAGGCAGAGGCCATGCGGGGTGCTGCGGTCCACGATCCCCCAGCCTTCCCAGTGCAGGCATCGAGCCTACCAAAAAAGTCACAGTGTCACTCCAGTACATTGGGTCGCCGGTGGGGCTGCAGATATGGCAGGGCAAGGAAGAGCCACGCCCACGGGTTCTGCAAGCATCATACTGCGGTGGTGGTTTTATTCCACTACGGTTGTGATGGCTTGCTGTGCATCCCAGGCCCCCCAGCCACCTCCCCATCCTCAGTCAAATCTGGAGGAGACTGCAAAGAAGCCTCCTTTCCCATTGCTTTCCAACGCTGCAGAAAGAACCAGACTGCAGGGCAGGCAGCACTGAGTTGCTCCAGCTCTGAACAAAGCCCCCTGTGACTTCCCATCCCTCCAGCCTGCCTGCCCCTGCTTGTTCTCCCCACTTACTCCTCCCTGTTCACCGACACGCACCAGGCCACCAGGCATGGTCCCGCCGCAGGACGCTACCCACAGGCTCGGGAGGACTCCCCGCGCCCCCTGCCCATAACCCTACTCGACTGTCTCTCAGTTCCTTTCAGTCTTCACTCACCACCACCTCTGCGGCTGTCCTCCTCAAAGAGCAAAGCCCCAGCCCAGCCTCCACTCCCCTTTCCTACCTCATTTCCCTCCTGAGGCATCATGGCCTAAGTACTTCGATGTTACTTGTCCATGTTGTTGATTATCTGCGCCCCCTCAAGAGGGTGAGTTCGGTTGTGGGGGGGGGGGGATGCATCCCCAGGGCCTGCGAGGGCCTGGCACAAGGACAGCAACCATTCAATAAATATCATTGAATAAATCCATGAATACTGTGGAACAAAGTGTCGGTTTTGCTGTTATCCTTAGAAACAAACAAATATGTGCCTGTCGCAGTCCGTAGTTCTCAAATGAGTAAGTGAAAGACATGAAGGACCGACAGCCTTTAAAAAATAGTATGAGTTTCATCCTCCTCCTCAACCTCCCTTTGCAGCTGCCCTGCCTGCCCCTTTCCTCTGCCAAACTGAAGGGACCCCGTTCCCCCAGAGGCTCCCTGGTGTCTGTGCTGCCCGCCTGCTGAGCCCTGAGCCTCCTTGTCTTTCATTGGCCTCTTTATGAACTTGCACCCTGCTGGTCTCTCAAGGTCCAGCTCAGGCACCACCTCTCCGAGCTGGAGGGCCTTTGACCTGGGAATTCACCCTGAACCAGTCCGTGGTGCTTCTCAAGGGTACCCAGGTTCCTGGGAGCCTGTCTCCTCCCTCCCCCATCCGAGGTCCCCGGGAGGAGGGGGCTGCTTGTTCCACCCCTGCCCCTGGGCAGCCTCAGATACAGATAGGGTATGGGGAGTTGGGGGCCACGGTGGAGGGAAGGGGTGGGAGAGGAGGTCGGGAGAACACCATGCTCGGACTCAGATTGGCCAGAGGAGTGGCGGAGCTAACTGACATAACCCTGGTGACAGTAGAAAGAACACAGGTCTTGGAGTCAGAGACTCTGGGCTCATCTCCTGTCTAAGTCTCCCCAGAAATTCATTTAGCTTCCCCAAGCTTTGGTTTGTTCATCTACAAAAATGCTTATACTGCAAAGATATTTTGCAAAAACGACAGAATATCATTTCTGAGGGGGGAAATGCGTTTAACCTGAAAACACTACGCAAATATAAACTGTTGGCAAAGGTTAGGTGTTCTAACCGCCGGCAGACATTAGCAAGGGTGCAGTTCAGACTCTGGCCAGAGGGTGGCAGAAACAGGCAGGGACTTTGCCTCAAGGTCCTTAGAAATCGAGCAGCCCTAGAAGCTGCCGAAGGAGATGGATTTACTGGGTTGCCCTGAGGTGATGGTTCTCTCTCTCTTTTTTTAAGATTTTATTTATTTATTTATTTGACAGAGAGAGACACAGCGAGAGAGGGAACACAAGCAGGGGGAGCGGGAGAGGGAGAAGCAGGCTTCCTGCCGAGCAGGGAGCCCGATGCGGGGCTCGATCCCAGGACCCTGGGATCATGACCTGAGCCGAAGGCAGACGCTTAACGACTGAGCCACCCAGGTGTCCCTGTGATGGTTCTCTTTTCTGCAGCTGACCCTGAAGCAATTAGCCTCTCTCCCGGTGTGGGATCTGGCCACGGCTGAACTGAATCCCAGAAACCTGCCCCGGATGGTCTCCCCACGCATTTCTCATGGCCACTCCCACCTTTCTGGCACTGTCCAAACCCTTCCAGTGTGCAGTGTAGGATTCTCATCAGTGACTGGCCCTCACCACGACCTTTTGACCTAAGTTGAGCAGGCAGAGGGATACCACCTCCCGCCCCTCGCCTTTTGAGACGGGAACCCAGACTCACACTTTGGCGCTCACACAGCGGGCAGGTGGGAAAAGTTCCAAAGCAAACCTTACCCATGGGGTCTTCCAGCTGGAATTCCGTCACACCAACACTTCCTTCACCTTCTCTGTTCAATTGTTCTTACAACCAGCATTTATTGGGCTCTTGCTGTTTGTTGGAGCGCTGCATGGGCTTCCAGCCACTTAAGCTGCTCTGGAACCACCCCACCCCCGCCCCAGCTCCATGCTGCTCTCACCAGCTGCAGGAGGCCTCAGTCTATTATCTCTACTCCTCCTTGTGTCCTGGGCTTGTGTTCCCAACCTAGCAGCCCAGAGGTGCTCTGTTCCCCTGTGTCCCCTGCCTCATAGCTCCTTCGATCACAAGCTCCCAGGTCCTGCTGTCCTTCTAGCTAAACAACCCCAAGGAAGAAATAGAGGGAGGAAGGTTACAAAAGTCAAAAGCAGAAGCAAGTAATCCATGCCTAAGAAACCTTATCAAGTTTCCTAGTTCCTGCTGGTCTAAAATCCCAGACTTGCTTGCTGGCGGGTATTCAGAGGCCCTGAGAACCTCAAGCTTTTCCTGGCTTATTTCTGAAGATGAAGCTTCTCGAGTTTGTCCCCTGGCTTCTTCACTTAAGTAGGCCCCTCTATGAGGAACGTGGTGGCAAACAGGAAAGAAAGCTGATGTTTGTTGAGGGTCTCTTTGGGGCCAGGCACGGCCCTGGATGCCGAACACGTCACCTCATTTGACTCTCAAAATGAGCTGGAGAATGAAGCATTTGTCCTCTTTTACAAACGTGGAAACCGAGGCGACACGAGCTGCATGCTTGGATCCGTGTGTCTGGTAGGTGGTGGGGCTGGGTCTGCTTGGCTCAGAGTGCGCTTCTCTACAATCACGTGATTACACGGTTGGCGACCAACCATCAGTACCCCAGCCCTCAGAAGCCCTTACCCCCTGGGGGACTTCCAAGCTGGTGATGCTCATCTCAGGAACCCAGACTTCACACACAAACTGTTTCCGTGGGCTGGTTCTGTCCTCCCTGCTGTGTGGGCGGGAGACACAAAAAGATAAGAAAATTCAGTTTTCACCCCGGAGGAGGTAATACCTAGCAGAGGATCAGGAAGCTCTCAGAGACGGGGGGAGTCCCCCACCACGAATATGCCTCAGGGCCACCTTTACGAGAATGCCCCACTCGGTACCTGCGAAGCTGACGCTGGTTCTGAGGTGACTGTCCGGATATGACCAAGCTGACGTGGACAGGTCCGGGCTGCCAACAGACTCGGGGTGTGGCCTTTCGGATCACCCCTGAAGCCATGGCATCCTGGGGTTTTAGTAGAAAATGCTACACGCGGCCTCCTTTTCCATGCTTCTCACGCGAGCTTGCGGGAAGGTATGAAGAGGGGCCAGTGGGAAGCACCAAAGGGAGGAGATGGAGGTCTCGTAGGAAGGCAGGACCAAACTTAGTGATTCCTAAGTCAAGAGAGGCCAGGGTGACCCTGAGGTCTCAATAGGGAGCAGACAGTGTCCAGAGGCTGGGGATTCGGCTGTTGACCTGGACCTCCGGGGCTCAGGCCCCTCCACTGAAATGTGGAGGCCCGATCCCTCCCTGAGTTTCTCTCTGCTCTAAAATCTGACAACTGACGACATTCAGCTGGGTGTGAGCTGCCACAGAATCACCACGGCCTGGATCTCGCAGTGTGTTACCTTGACCCGGAGTGAGGGCGGTGGGGGTCAGGGCCGGAGGCATGTCCCTGGTCAGGGATAAGAGTTGGTCCTAAAGCAACCTCTGAGAATGTTTTCTTCTTTCTCCTCCTGCTCTGCTTCTTACTGCCTTCCCTTTAGTCGATTTCCTCAGGAGTATTAGTTGGGTAAGAAGAAGGGTCCATGAAGACAGAACAAGAGAAACCCCAGACGTCAGCGAGAATGGTGAAGGAAAAACTGGGATGAGTCATCGGCCAGGTTTTCCGGGAACCTCTCCCTCGAAGACAGGGACTGCGCCCACCCAGTGCTGGAACTCTTACCTAAGTAGGAGTTCCACTGAGAATCAAAGTAAAAAGCAATTTCACTTGAAAAGCAGTATCTGTTCAAGTTAGAAATATTAGAAGTGCAACAACAACCAAGTTCAACAGAACAATAGCTATGATCCCGCCACGCAGGGACCAACCCCTGGTGGATAGCCTTCCAAAACACAAACCCAACACACTTTTTGAGAAGTAGAAATGGGATCATATTGTTTATTGGGACCTTTTCTACCCCCATATTCAGTTTGTCCACATCATGATTTGCTCTTGCATTTTTAAATTGCTTCCACTTTTGAGTTGTAAAAAAATACTACAGTGTACAAACTTACAGGCAAGGCTTGTAAGTCCTTCATTACTTCCAGAGGATAAAATCATTGTTGTGGACTTATTTGGTCAAAATATCAATATTTTTGCTGTTTCTGAATCACACTGGCAAATTTTCCACCAGAAATTCTACACCCGTCTGCATTTCTTCTGGCCATACACAAGGGAGTCTGTTTTCACCATCATCAACACTGTACATTTCAATTTTTTAAAAATGAAAGATGAAAATCTAAGTTAAAATGTACCTTTTTTTGTTTATTACTAAATTGACTACTTTTTCACGGCCTTATTGTTCACTTGTATTTCTTCTTTTGTGAATTGTCTCTTTTGCGACCTTGACCCATTTTTAACATCAAGGTGTCCATCTTTTCTTTCTACATCTACACAAAAAATTTAATTTTAAGGATACTAACCTGTGTCATGCATCTTGCAATTCTTTTGCCCCTTTTAGTTCTTTGTCTTTTAATGTTTCTTATGGATTTTTATGTACAAAAGTTTTAAACTTTACACAGATCCATCAATCCCTTCCTTTTTCACGGTTCTTGCCCTTGAAGCCATGCTCATTACCAAGAATTAATGAGATGGGAGAGAAAATTATTGTTTCAAAAAGAAGAACGGAAAGCCGCTGTCCATTTGCTCCACAAAAATATAGGAAAAACGATCAGAAAAAAGGGAGAAAGGAGGGGAGGGAACTGCCTTTAAAAGCTGAGGAAAGTTACACAATGGCCACCACCACGTGGTCCAGACCATACCTGTCCAAGGTTGGACGGCTCGCTGGTGGGTGGGTCACTTGCAAGTGGGAAGCTATATGTTAATGGTTTCTCAGATCCTGCATACACTTTTGAAAACACATGCGTGTCTGAAGCATCTTTTATTTAAAAAAATAAAAACTTTTCATTACAAAAATAATGTGTTCGTTACCAGAATTTCTGACTTCACAGAAGTTGGTAAAGTAAAAAGTGCAAATTTCGAATCAGCCTCCTTGAAATCTAAGTTTTGAAAGAGGAGCACTGTTAAAAGTTCAGCATGAATCCTTCCAGACTTTTTTCCATGTATACACTAATTATAATACATAAGGTGATGTGTCACTTTTTGGCCTACTTTATTCTATTTTAACTGTTATACAGTATTTCATAATATGAGTCTACCATCATTTTAGTTGTTTGCAATTTTCTATTACAAAAAAATGCTACAACAGACATCCTTGAGCAGAAATTTTGCACATTTATGCAAATATCTGTGTAGAATAGATTTCTCAAATTAAAATTACTAGGTAAGAAAAATATATTCTTTGAAGTTTGGCAGAAACGGCCAAATTTCATCTCTTGTGAGGTGTAGATTTATACTCCCTTCAATATTGTATGAAGGTGCATGTTTCTCCCTATATTCTTATCAATAATGTAAATTATTATCTTTTCTAGTTTTGCCAATATGGTAGTGATAATGGTATTTCATGGCTATATTAGATGTCCTCTCAAAAGTTTATTGATATTTCTTCTATTAAGCATTTCTTCTACAAACTGTTTATTTGTATCTTTGCCCATTTAAAAAACTGAGTTTTTGGGTGCCTGGGTGCCTCAGTTGGTTAAGTGACTGCCTTCGGTTCAGGTCATGATCCTGGAGTCCTGGGATCGAGTCCCGCATCAGGCTCCCTGCTCAGTGGGGGGTCTGCTTCTCCCTCTGACCCTTCCCTTCTCGTGCACTCTTTCTCTCAATCTCTCTATCTCAAATAAATAAATAAAATGTTAAAAAAAATTAAAAACTGAGTTTTCTTTTTTCTTAATAGGAATAATTTATATTCTTGGATATTAATCATTTTTCATATATACTGCAAATATTTTCCATCATGTCTTTTCATTTTGTCCATTTCTTTGCCTATAAATAAATGTCACATTTTTATGTGGTCAATTGTGTCCATTTTTTCTTTATTACTTTTGGATCATATAGCATATGTAGGTAGGCCTTCCATACTCAAAGATATGAAGATATATTTCTGTGTTGTTTTTTAGCACTTAAGAATTTAATGCAGCTAGAGTTTATTTTTGCAGCTGATATGCATTAGGAATTTGTCACACAATCAGGAAGTAAATATTCTATGTAGGTTTCCCTTTACTCAGTGGTTGAGATCCAGTGCTCTGTCTTAATTTCATTTCCTGGGCAATGTGCTGAAAGATAATAACCATATTTGTGCCTAAATTCAAAAAAAAAGAAAGCAAGCATAATTTCTAAGATTTTTGCTCACTCTCTCCTCAGGAAGCACAAAACTGGACATTTACTTTGGAAATCTGTCACTGGCTGGCTTCTCAGTGCATTTTTTTCTGGGTGCATCCAATACATCACTTTCTTTCTCTCCCTGAATCACAAATTGCTCTCCTCTTTCCGTCTGAGTCCTCCCTCACTTCTCCTTTTTTATTTCTCTCTTCCTTTCCTTAACCATCTGTAGTATTAACCATCGTAAATGCTCTGAATGATTCAGTCTGGTTGTTTGATAGTATTCCACAGACTCTATGCATTTTCGCTTGTTTGGGAACAAGTTTTTATTTGCCTAACTGAATTTCAACAGAGTTGTAAAATGTATGCTGAACTTAAGATCTGGGGATTTCAAGCACTTACAGTTGAGACTCAACTTATATGTCTTTTTATTTATTTATTTTTAATTTTTTAAAGATTTTATTTATTTATTTATTTATTTATTTATTTGAGAGAGAGAGAATGAGAGAGCACATGAGAGGGGGGAGGATCAGAGGGAGAAGCAGACTCCCCGCCGAGCAGGGAGCCTGATGCGGGGCTCGATCGCAGGACTCCAGGATCATGACCTGAGCCGAAGGCAGTGGCCTAACCAACTGAGCCACCCAGGGGCCCCTGTCTTTTTAATCACAAAGAATTTTAGAACCTAGAAAACACCTGTTGAGGAAGAGAAAAAAAAATCTATTTTCATAATTCTTCATGTGTCTACATTCTCCAATACTTGTACTCACAGGATAAATATTTGTATGCTGCTATTCACTTATGAACACTTACCTATATTTCGATGTGTCTTGTTAGAGGCAGCATAGCAGAATGGATAGAAGCAGGCTGTATGGTTACATTTGGCTCCTTGTTAACCAAAGGGGGCTCTGGAGTGATTTACTTAGCCTCTCGGTTCCTTTTCTCTTTGATGGGGGTAATAAAATCCACCCAAGGTTGTTGTGAGGATTAAAATTTGATAAGAAGACACTACGCATGATAAACACACCTGCTTTGGTAAAGGAGCCCCTCAGCAGGGTTGGTCTGCTGAGGGTGTATGTGTGTGTGTGTGTGTGCGTGTACATGTGTTTTATGCTAACTGTAAAAGAAGTAAAAGCGAGGCACGTGGTTCAGCTCTCAGAGGGTGGATTCCACTGGTCTTACTTCAGTTCCTTTTGCAGGAAGAGCTCAAATCATAACAAGGAAACTAACCCTAAAGATGAGCCTCTCATGTCAAATCTTAGCCAGCTTCCTTCTGATTTTCATCGTTTCTACCAAAGGTAAGTCAGTGTGGGTCTCCACTGGAGACCCTAACATGAGCATAAGAGTCAAAGAGGTCATAACCCAACTTTCTCTGGCAGTGTGTCTCAAGATCTCAGGAACTGTCTTGCTTTTTATAGGTGCAGCCCCTGAAAACAATGTTGTCTGGGGTACCCTGGGTCAAGACTTCAACCTGAACATTACTGGTTTTCAAATGAATGATAATATAAATGATATACGATGGGAAAAAGGCAAAATCAAGGTTGCACGACTCAAAATGGGCCACCTTAAAGAGACAGGTGGAAGATACAATGTATCAACAAACGGAGCTCTGAAAATTAAACATCTGAAGATAGAGGACAGTGATTCCTACAGGGTGGTTATATATGCTACAAATGGAAAGAACATATTGGACAAAACATTTCAACTGAAGATTCAAGGTAAGTCTTGGTTCCCTAAATTCTTCCATCTCAGCCTGGGTGCTATTTAGCAAGTTGGGGAATAGCATGTATGGAATGGCCCCAGCCTGACCTCGGCCTTGGGGGAGCCCTAAAGGAGATTTAATGCATCTCTCCCACCTCAGTGAGGGCTCCGTCCTGTGGAAGAGATGGAGTCTCCACGTGGGGAAATACACGGCTGATAGAACCTCAACTTTCTTTGCCTAAAATGCTCTCTTCAGTGGTTATGGGGATATGCAGTTGCGTGTAGAACCTCGATTAAGGTCAGGAGGAGAGGAACAGGTGGGCAGAAGAGAAAAGTGGTCATTTCAGGTGGACGATGAAGAGAAGCAAGCTGGGTGTGGGGCAGACTAACTGGAGAGCAGTGGGTCTTCCATCCACAGAGACATTTCAAGCCAGGATGCCCTGAAAGAGTAGTTATATGGCAGGAAATGGCTGGAAGTAATGAATTTAAAGATGAACAGCCCTTGTTTCAGATCTGTTCAACATCAGAGTGATCAAAAGCTGAAGATAATTTTTGCTATAGCTGTAGAAAAGACACCAGGTGTGGCCTTATGTATGTGATGCCCTGGGAGGGCGGGAGTGCCTCCTGAAGATGAGCCAGGGAGCTGTTGCTACAGTCCAGTCCGAGGTAGGTGGGTGGGGGTGGGGAGCTGCTTGGGGATTCTGAATTCAGGTTGTATGTTAGAGTCAATGGGAGACCCTAGGAAAAGTTACCGGGGCCAAGGTCCCGGCCCAGACCAGTCAAATCAGAATTTCCTGGCATGGGCCCTGGGCATCAGTAGGTGCCAAAGTTCCCCAGCTGGCACTAATGGGCAGACAGAACCGAGGGCCCCTGGAGTCGATGAGGGGTGCCTGTAAAATGAGGAAGTAGAGTATGCGGAGAGTCCTGGGTGGAAAAAGGGTGGGCAAGATGGCTTGGGTGCAGGAGACTAGGAAGAGAAAGCAAAATTGAAATGACATTGATGTTGAAAGTCTGGGGATACTTGGGAGGGGGTGATAAGAAGTGAGAAGGGAGGGGCGCCTGGGTGGCTCAGTAGTTAAGCGACTGCCTTCGGCTCAGGTCATGGTCTCAGGGTCCTGGGATCGAGCCCCGCATCGGGCTCCCTGCTCAGCGGGAAGCCTGCTTCTCTCTCTCCCACTCCCCCTGCTTGTGTTCCCTCTCTCGCTGTGTCTCTCTCTGTCAAATAAATAAATAAAGTCTTTAAAAAAAAAAAAAAGAAGTGAGAAGGGGAAGAAGCACCTAGCTTGGAGAGGAAGACAGGCGCACAAGCCAGAGATTCCGCGGGCAAATAAACCAGTATTTCTGTGCTTTACACAGGAAACGCGCTGGAGGCAGGGCCCCTCCCCCCTCACTAGGCTCACCTCCAGCCCTGCTCTCAGCAATCCCACATGTGCCAGCTCCCTGCAAGTGACAACTTTCCGGGCCCTAGGCCCCTGCAACCTTGAATGGAGAGCACATTCCAGAAATGGGGCAGGACTGAGAAGGGAGCTGGAAGGGGGCTCTGCTTATGGGCTCTGGGAACCCAGTTCTCATGACCCCTGTCCACATGGGCTCAAGTGTTCCCTTCCGAACACGAGCCTCACGTTTGCGCCTCATCCAGTAATGCAGTGGTAATGGTTACCCAGCTCGGTGTTGGGTGCTGTGCTCCATGATCTTACTTAAGGTTCCTGACAGTCCCGAGAGCTAGTTGTGATTATCCTCTCATTATCTACAGGGACGCAGAAGCGACTTCTCCGAAGTCACACAGCTTGACGGGAGCAGAGTCAGGGTGCAAATCCAGGGCTTCTCTGAACAAGGGTGGTGACATTTTTTCCCCCTCAAACAGCTTTATTGAGATAGAATTCACATACCAGAAGTTCATCCACTTAAAGTGTACAATTCAACGGCTTCTGGTATGTTCACAGAGTTGCGCAACTAGCACACAATTGACTTTAGAACATTTTCTTTATCCCCCAAATAAACCCCACATTCCTTGGCCAAAAGACAGAGATCTTTCAATGACACAACAGCCACCGGCTGAGTGTGTGTCTGTGTGTGTGTGTGTCAGGGTCACACAGCATCTTTATTCAGTGTGTGGTCTGCTCCCCATTACTTGCCACATGGCTTTGGGCAAATTCTCTGTCTGCTCTGAGTCTGATCTTTGTAATAATAACTCCACAGGATATTCAATGAGACAGCTAAACAAAGGTGCCCTGCAGGACCTGGGACTCAATACCCATCTGCGCAGTGCTAATGCCCTCCCCCATCCCTGTTTCTTCGTGCTTCTCATAGTTTCGGTCTCTGTACTCATATCTCCTTAATGAGGGGGCTGCTTCCCCTGGCCGAAGAGGCCTTGGAAGCCCCCTTAAAAACATGTGTTGGCAGAGAATGAATAAATCCTAGAGACCTAGAACTAAGGAGTTCTCATGTATGTGATGTACCCTCACTTGATCCAGCAATGCCTCTTCCGGAAGCTACCTTACAGAGAGGGCATGTCCAAAGACATGGCTTCAAGAGCCTGCTCATCACTGTGTGGTTTATATTAATGAAATACTGGAAAGGATTGCAAAGTCCCCAACAGTTATAAACTTATTCATTAAATTAAGAATACATCATTTAAAAAGATGGTACAGATAAATATTTATCGATGTTTAAAAGGAAAGAATTTCATCATAGATCATCGGTAAGGAGGAATAAGGCAGACTATAAAATCATATGATCCAGTTTTAGTTTTTAAAACATTATTTATATGGATATTATGTATAGAAATCACCTGGTAAGGATATACATAAAAATATTAATAATTATTGACTCTGGGTAGTAGAATTGCATGAGATTTTTTTTTAAGATTTTGTTTATTTGAGAGAGAGAGAGAGCACACATGAGTAGGGGGAGGGGCAGAGGGAGAAGCGGGCTCCCTGCTCAGGGAGCCCGATGCGGGGCTCAATCCCAGAGCCCTGAGATCATGACCTGAGCCGAAGGCAGACGCTTAACCGACTGAGCCACCCAGGCACCCTGGCATGTGATTTTTAATTTTGAAACATTTTGCTTCATCTGATCAATTTTTACAATGATTGGATGTCACTGTTATAAATAGAAAAAAGGATTCTTTCCATTTTGAAGAGGCAAGTAAACATCTTGATTTGACCCCTAGATTCTGCACTGGTTGCCTTGTAGACCCTCCATCTTCTTCATTCTGGATCACACAGAGCCTTGGGATGGGAAGAAAAGTGAACTTCCACATGCGGATATACTAGGGCAAAAATGAAATCTGATGGGAAAGTTCATGGAGAAGATACGTTGTCTGGGAGGCAAGGAGGGAGGGAGTCATTGAAAAAGAAGCCATCTGGCTGCATAAGGAATGGAGAGAGATTGAGAGAGAAAGGTGGTAAACCTGGGGAAAGAGAGTAAGGGTGAGATTGAGAACAGAAGAGAAGAAAAAGGAGGAGGTCACGCTAGCTAAGAAGTGGTGGAGTTAGGATTTCCACTGGCCCCATCTGAAGCCAAGGGCTTTGTCTTTCATGCCACAGCCTTGGCATATTATGGTGTCATAAAAAGAGAGGCAGGGAGTTTACGATTAGGAATGTAACAACGACCACCAATAACGTCAGTACCTAACGATGTGCCCAGGGCCCTGTCACAGGTTGTCCCCATTACGACAGGTGGGGCATGTCTTTCTTATCTGTCTCTTACAGATGAGGTCCAGTGAGGCACAGTGAGGGGCCGAGCAGCTTTGGGTGAGGAAAGGGGCTGGTGCCCACTCACCCCAGAGCTTGAGTTGCATGCCCGGCCCTCTGCTCCCAGGACCTGGTGGATGGGTGGGGGTGGGGTTTGTTTGTGACCAAGGTCCCAGGCCACACATGGAACGATGCCTCCAGGGCAGGGTTCCTGGCTGCTTTGAAGCACTGCTCCCCCCTCAGTCTTGTGGGGATCAGGACATGTTAACCGTCTTACCCATGCTACTGAACTTGGACTTGGAAGAGTGGGCTCCTCCCCTGATCTGTCATTTATTAGTGGATGCCCTTAGTCCACCATTTAACCTCAGGTCTTGGGTATGTCCTCTGTAAATGGCAAGAAAATATCAACCTCTTCTGTTTGTTAGGATTAAATGATATCATGTATGTGAAAACATTTTAAGGTATAAAATAGCACATAAACTCTTTATATATATATATATATTTTTTACTCATGTAATATAGCTATGAACTTCACAGAAAAAATTTTGTGCTGAATGTGCTGTATAAAAAAAAAAGAAAATAAAATAAAAGATTTTCAAAAATAGCTAGTGGTCTTGGAAATTGTTCCCTGGTCCCAAACTAACTCCATTCCGCCCCTATTAATGTCTATTAAAATCAGAAAATTAGGGCACCTGGGTGGTTCAGTTGGTTAAGCGACTGCCTTCGGCTCAGGTCATGATCCTGGAGTCCCAGGATCAAGTCCCACATTGGGCTCCCTGCTCAGGAGGGAGACTGCTTCTCCCTCTGACCCTCCCCGCCTCATGCTTTCTCTCTCTCAAATAAATAAATAAAATATTTTCTAAAAAATCAGAAAATTGGCTAATATGAATTGGATTTTTTTTTTTTTCCAGAGGAGGTTTCACTACCTATGATGTTCTGGAGTTGTACCAGCAGAAACGTGACCTGTGAGATAAAGAGTGGAACGGACCCTGAATTAATGCTGTATCTAGATAACACAGTATTAGATAATGCTTCATCTAAAACTATTTCTCGGACAATTGCCAGAAACAAGTGGACAACCAAACGGAGTATGTCATTCAACTGCACAGCAAAGAACCGAGTCAGTAAGCAAAACAGAGGGGTAACCATCAATTGTTCAGGTGCGTGGCAAGCGCTGGTCAGACATCCGGGGCTTAGTTCGCAAACACAGCCTGCCAGGTCCAGGGCAGAGATTCACTCCAGCACCTGGGTCCCGGGGCTAGGAGGCAGCCTTGGCTCAGGGTGAGAACTGAAAACACACCTCTTCCTCCTGGAAACCTCCAAGGCAATCCTTGGAGGAGAGAGAAAGTGGTGTTCTATGGTTACCCATCGTGGGTGTCCTTCCATGGAGCACAGTAACTCGAGCCTGGTAACCTCGGGCAATTATAAAGATCCTCTTCTGGGAGAAAGAATTGCCCAGTTGAAGAGGTAGAAGGAACTGTAGAGGTTATCTCATGCAAACCCCCATTTCCCAGAGAGGTCAACTGATTTGCCTGAGGTCCCTCAGCTAGTCAGTGACCAGGATTGTGACTCCCAGGCTAACAATGGAGAAGGGAACAAAAAAGATGACTTTCTGGAAGGGAGATGGGCAGTACCTCCTATCAGGAGCCAAGGTAAAAATCCAGAAGTTAGGGGCATGGAGAGAGGATGAGCTCAAGGCCAGAGAGGATGGTGGACCCCGTGAGGCAATGTCCCTCCTGCCAAAGAGCTGACAGCCCCACGCCAGGAAGTCCTGAAACCCCAGGCGTGTAAGCTCTCCCCCCAGAGTCCCTGCTTCACATGACTCCTGGAAGTAATATTGGAGAGGCAGCCTGCTGTTGGGGGAGCTCTGGGAACCAGAGGCCTGGACTTCTAGTTTGCGTCTGTCCAAATTCAGCGGGATTACCTTGTCAGAGTTCCTTCCCCTCTCTGGGCTTCAGCCTCCTGGTCCACAAAGAGAATGAGCCCCATGATCCCTCAGTTTCCTCGTCTGGTACTCTGTCTGCTTAACCCTTCTGAAGGGAGACTGAACACAGAAAAGTAGTTCCTGGGCCAGAGGCCCTGAGATTCTACAGGGACTATGGCTGGTGAGTTACCTCAGGAAACAGCCCTTGAGCTGGTATGAAGTCAGACGTGAGGCTTTCTTATATACGCGTTGAAGGAGTTACCTGCTGCTGCGTAACAAATTACCTTTGTTGGTGGCTTAAAACACCCGTGACTCGCTCGCAGTTTCTGTGAGTCATGAGTCTGGGAGCGTCTTAGCTGGGTGGTTGTGGCTCTTACATGCGGCTGCGGTCAGGACACCGGCCAGGACCACAGTCAGGTGGGCTGGGTCCAGGCTCTGCTCGTCGGGGCTCGCTCACGGGGCCTGTTGGGCTGCCTCACAATATGGCTACCAGCTGCCCTTAGCCAGGCTAAGAGAGAGCCTGAGTGAGTGCCTGAGGCAAACGCCATGGTCTATTTGTAACTTAGTCTCAGGGGTACTATCCCATCACTTCTGCCATATTCTGTTCTTCAGAAGTGACACAGTAAGCCCAGCCCACATGCATAGGAGGGAATACCAGGGGGCTGGGGCTTTTGGGGGGCATCTCAGAGGCTGCCAAGACCACACGCTTAGACGGGCATCACTTCGCCCTCATGTCAGTCTACCAGCCATGACTCCACAACCCCCCATCACGAAGGCGCAGTGAGCAAAGCTGCCCCTTCTTGACTTCACGACCTCTTTTCCCCCTTCTGGGGAAGACATACTTCTACTAAAAATTATTCATTGTTTATCTGAAATTCAAATGTAACTGCATTTCCTGTGGTTTATCTGGCAACTGTGTTCTTCATGTTTATTCTAACCAGATCCCACCAGTATAGAAATGTGTGTGCATCGGGGATGGAGGGAGTCAGGAAGGGCCTCAGGAGAAGCCAAGGTTCAAAGGTAGAACATTCACATCCCTTACCCTCTGGGTCAGGTCTGGAAAAGGGCCACTGAAAAGATGGGAAGGATACCCGGGGGGAGGCGGGGGAGGGACAGGTGCTCTTGAAGACCCTCAAAGGGATCACCTTCAAGGTCCAAGCCAGAGAGGGGCAAGGAAAAGACTATCCATTTGGCTCAGCAAAAAGCGAGCATATCCTTGAAACCAAAACACTGAGGGAGGAGCAGGTTTGGATGCTGAAGGACCGCCTCCCATGAACTTATGGGGGCGTCATGCGGGAAGCGGTATGCTTGGATTTCGAGATGGTGAGGGCGTGGTTTTGAATGATGGAGCCCCAGCTGCCTCTGAGACAAGCTGGAATGTTCCCTGCCGAGAGCAGCCCAGGTGCCTCAGAGGGCCCTGCTGGACAGACCTGTGAATGGACAGTGTGAGGCATGCCTCCGTTTCCATGAGTGCCCCAGACAGAGGTGTGGCCACCCCGTGTGAGGGCTCAAAAGCTTTGCAGTGGCTGCACGGCTCAGCCCCTGCTCCCCGACCTGTTCCCACTGGGTCAGACCCTGGGAAGGTCAGCCCGAGAGAGACTCCAGCAGCCCCCGGCTCCAGCCCCCAGAGCCTTCAAGGACCCCAGTGCTTTCTTGGTCCCATGCAATCTTCCAATGGAAGCACATCCATCCGCAGAGCAGGGGAGGTTGTGTGACTGGCAGGCCAAGAGTGGGGCAGAGAGGAAAAACAGTGAGAATTAACAGACTGTTGCTGTCAGAAAATCTGTTCAGTTTGGTTTCTGGGCCTCTGGCTTATTCCCAGGGCTCCTCCTGGGCTTCACGTGTAACATGGACTTCCCAGGGATGTTTGGCTGGAAAAGGGTCTCCTTGTGATGCTGGCCGAGCTCCGGTTTGTCCTCCAGATGCGCGAGTCCCCTGACACCTGGCCTCAGCTGAGGCCTCTCTAAGTGCCCTTGACTCACCAAGGGCAGGCGGCCCAGTCCCTCTCCTGGGGACACAGCCCCCAGAAACGCCAGTGCACAGAGCTCTGCTAAGAGCCAGACCTTGCCTCTGTGTGTTGTTTTACAGTTTACAAAGCACTTTTACTTCCATTATCTGATTGACCTCCAACAGCCACCCTGTGATGTAAGTTTCATTATCTCCTTTTTATGCCGAATGGAACAGGCTCAGAGAGGTGGAGTAGCTTGCCAAAGGTCACACAGCTCTTGCCTAGAAGAGCCTGGATTCAAACCCATTTCTCTGAACACTGAGTGGTTATCCTCATTGCATTGCGGTGACTGAGGGTCTGCGACCTCAAGATCAAATCCACTGCCACTGCTAAGCTGACTCACTGCGTGTCTGAGTTTCTCTCATAGGCCAGGGAAAATCTGGGAGGGGGAGCTGACCAGCGGGCTGGACAAGTGAAACTTTTACCCTGAGTCTTCGGAAACCACCTGGCCAAAACAAAAACACCCCACCTGGTGTAGGAGGGCAGCCAGAGATGGTGGATACATAGTGCAGAAACATGGACAAGGGGCTGCTTAAGGCACCACTCAGGAACAGATACTTTGTGGCCTCAGGCAACCCATCTTCCCTCTCTGGGCCTATGAAACCAGAAGTGACCCTAGATTGTCTCTAAACTCCTTCCCAGAGCTAAACTTCTGTGACATGCTCCTTGACGGGGCTGTGGGGCGGGCGGCGGGGGGAGGGGGGCAATGCTGGGCACCCAAAGATTTTGGCATGTCTGGTACAGAGCAGCCGTCTGGGGGGCTTAGGCCAGACCCCCGCGCTTTCAGAGATCGACACAACTGACTGCCTCCATGTGCTCGGCTTTTCTGAGGGTGAAAAGCCCCATGAGGCTCTTTCACCTGCTTCATGCGGGAGGCAGGAATCCTTGGCCAGAGCCATGAAATGGCCCTTCGGCCCAGGACCCCTCACCTCCATGCATTTCTGTTCCTCTTGCAGAGAAGGGTCTGGACTTGTATCTCATTGTTGGTATCTGCGGAGGAGGCATCATGTTCATCATCTTTATGACACTACTCATTTTCTACATCAACAAGAGAAAAAAGCAGAACAGTAGGAGAAATGGTAAGCTCCCCCGCTTCTGTCCCACCGCAGGCCAGGGCAAAATCCCCGTGGAAACAACTCATGGGGATGACACTGTGAGTCTGGAAGGAAAATAATGGAGATGGGGAGTTTCAGAATGTCAGGGTTATAACCGGTGGTTACAGGTTTTTCCATTCTCTGGTTAGCTTGATCTTTGAAAAATAAATTCTCAGTGGTGACGGTAGGAGAGCGTTGAGAAGCCGAATCTTGGTTGGTCCCTTGGAATGCGCCACCGAAGCTGACTCGGTCGAAGCCCTGTGTGGACGTATTTTGAATGAGCCACACATCTCTACGTGGGTAGAATGATTAGCTTCGAAATGGCATCTCCATGAACAAACATTTCGTCCTCTCTGGAGGCGGGGGGTGGGGGGTGGGGTAGAGGCAGGCAAGGTGTGTTCAGAACCACGCTCCTAGAAACACAGGTAAAATTTCAGGGACCCGCAGGACACATGTGATCTAAAACCAGGGAATTATACCCCCCCTTCCAATTTGTTATTCAGAGGGGGTATGCGTGCTGGGACTGTGTCTTCCTCAAATCAGGCCTGTCCAACAACCCAGCAAGAATGAAAATGTTGTGCTTGTAAGTGGGGAGCTGGCTCAAGGAACACAGGTCTCCCAAGGCAGCGAGTTCAGATAATGGCACATCCGGTGTCTCTGTGGGCTCTGGGGGTGCTGGGACCCCATGCTGCAGGTGGGTCCAGCGGGGCACATCCGGCCACAGCAAGACATGCAGCCAGGCAAGCAGGCCCCTCAGGTTCTGTGTAATCTGACATTCACAGTAGGACTGGGTCCTCTCACTCTGGGTCTCTCCTTAGAGGGGGTATGTGATGCCCACGCCAGTGGCCTGCAGCACCACACAAACAAGGACCTGAGCTGAACCTGCCCAGCCAGGGGTGGTCTTGGACTTGGCTTCCTTACTTGAGACTTCTTACCTTGGGTCCCCTTCAGGCCACGGCTCCCAGCGCGGCACCATGTTTCCACCGCCATCTCTCCAGCCCCCTCTGCCTGCATGGAGCAGAATTGCTTGCTAGTCTCATGGGCACCCATGGCTCCCTCACGTCTGTGCCCTGCTCAGGCTGTTTTCTGTCCATGTCCCCCTGCAAAGGCCCTTTCTCCATTGCCTGATGGTCAAAGATCACATAGTCCTCCAAGCCCGTGACAAGGCAATCCCTGCTTTCAACATGATAATTAGCTCATGTTGACAAAGCAGTCAGTCACTTGGGCCAGGGACTAACCTCTGTAATATAATGCTTTGCATTCATTATTGTATCCAACTTCCCGAGTGATCTTGTGAGATAGATAATATTCATACAGATGAGAAAATTTAAGCTCAGTGAGGTTAAATGATTTCCCCCAAAATCCTATGGCCAGTGGGCTAAGTCAGGACTAGGTGATGCAAGCAAGGAGTTCTGTACAGTTTAAGGAGACCATCACCCTCAGGGTCCACCCTGCCTCGCTCAACCCTGAGAGTGAGGGACCCCTTCCATTCTGTGCCCTGGTGAGATGAGGAGGACACTGAGCCTGGAGGAATTCTGGGGAGCAGACATTTGGGCAGCGGCTGCAGTGATGGGGGGGTGGGCACGCTGCCACCCCCCAGTCCTACTCTGCCAGGCAGGCTGCTCAGAGCCACAGTTCACCTGTATGTTGTGCAAGGCAGCCTGGGGGCTTGGCCACTTGGCCGCACTTGCCTCCTCTCCGCAGAGCTCATGGGACTTTCTCTGCACCTCTCTGGTGGCTCTGGGTTCTTCCCAGAGTCTGACACTGTGGTTTGCAGTCCTGCCTCGGGTTCCTTGATTTCAGGCTTCTGGAGGGCAAGTATTGTCCTGTCACTGGCTTGTGTCTGAACCATCGCCGCTACTCGGCAGTGGCATTGAAATTGAGAAGATGGGGAAGAAATGTGTGAAGGACAAACGTACAAAATAGTGGGTGAACAGACTGCTAGGCAAATGGGCAGCCCAAGCTTGCCTTAGAGGGGATGAGAGAGGCCTCTCCAAGGCCGCACAGCTGGGACTTGGGCCCCTCAAGTCCTCTCCACAGCTTCCTGGCATGCCCTCAGCTACCTCGGGGCGCCAAAGATGGCATAGAGGATGTGTTTTTCTCACACGTAGGCGGTACGCTCAATACATATTTACATTGATCCTACCTTTCCAAGAGGACTCTCAGAGGTTTTATTATTGCAGATGAGGAGCTGGAGATAAGAACACGCAGACTAACCACCAAGGAAAGGCGCCAGAAGCCCCGCCAGGTTCCAGGATCAGCTCCTCAAAATCCAGCTGTGTCCCAACCTCCTCCACCACCTAGTCATCGGCCCCAGGTCCCTTGTCATCGGCCCCCACCTCCGAGCCACCGTGTCCAGCACCACCCACAGAAGAAGGCTCCTCCTCCATCGGCCACCAAAGTTCACCAGCAGAAAGGTCCTCCCCTCCCTAGGCCTCGAGTTCAACCAAAACCTCCCCATGGGGCCACTGAAAACTCGTAACTCTGTCTCCTGACATGGTTGTCCCCTTCTTCTATCTAAAAGAGACAGAAAATGTTCTTTCCCATAAAGGCATGATGGAGTTTCTCCACCGCGGGGGTCCGCACCTGCAATTTCATCAAATGCGTTCTGCAAGTTAGGATTATCACCTCCTGGGCATGTGGGCCATGGCCATGTCTGCATCTCCTAGCTCATTCATGTGCCCTAACACCTGGAGCCTCTGGCTTCCTCCCAAATCCTCATCATGCCAGGAAGGGCTAGCAATTCAAGTGCCAGCATCGGGATGATGGGCCACTGAGCACAAAATTCGAGAGCTCTCCTTGCTGCCCCCTCAGATCACTTGCAGACATGGGATGTCTCACCACCCCCGTGCCTCGCTGCAAGCGCCTACCTGCCCGAGTGACCCTTGGGTTTCTTATGTGCCTGGTGGACACTTGCCTACCATCTGGAGGGGAGAAGTGAAATAAAAGCTTTGATTTGACCCAGTGTCTGCTCATTGTAGAAAGAAGCCCAGCAGCAAGCTGCTGGATGAGAAAGAGGCTGGGTGGTGTGACAGCCGGATCAAATTTGGTCACCCCAGTTCATCTGGGCCACCAAATCCCCCCACCCCAGAACAACCAGAACATGCTCCCCAGGTCTCAGCTGCAAGGCTGGCCCAACAAGCTATTTGATTTGTCTGTTGAATTGAAACCTCTATGAGCACACTGTGACAAAAAGGCATCAGCAAACGGAATTTGGGTCTCACTTCCTTGACTGTTCAGACATGGTCACAATGATCTGTAGAATCATCCTTGAAAAGAAGGGAATCTGTGAATCCTGGAGGTGCCATGAGACTATCAAACAACACCAAAGGGCAGGCTGAGAGCCACCTCGGTGGCATCAAATCCCCAGTGTCTTAAATGGCCACTAGGCAAAGATCATCCCCCATCCTCAGCCAGCAGCCATGCTAGCTATACTGGGGGAAGTGGAAAAAAAAAAAAAAAACAAACAGTTTTCAGTTAAGGTTTTAAACAATAGGCGGTGAGCAGGCACCTGCTTTGAAATGTTTGGTGCCATGTTTGTGGTCCTGTCCGCCCTCCTTCTCCTGGCTTTGTGCACTTGCTAAACCTTGTCAAGATCTGGCAGGAAGCTCTGAGGTCTAAACCACAAAGTCTCTGTATACTCAGGACTTCCTGTGCGAGCTCACTGAGGGTGGAACCGTGCCTGCCTCTGAACCCCAGTGTCTATTGTGTTAGTACCCCGAGTTAATTATTAAGGATGAGGATGAATGAGCGCCCACAGCCTCCTGAAATTCAAACACAAAATTCAGCCCAGTAACCGTCATCCCAGGACCTACCTGGTGGGAGAGATGAAGGTCTTAGCACTGCCCCCTTCTCCTTCTTCGCGGCAGTCCTGAAGGATTCCATCAGCCATCCTGCCATCATGGCTCATTCCCATTCCCTTCATTAAGCCTTCCCTGGCCTCTCCAGCCCAAGCCCGGCCTTTCTTCTGAAATCCTGGGTTGCGATCACATATATTGCCTGTCACTGCGCCACAGTTCATCGTTCAGTCATTCAGCATTCGCTGAATGTCTATGTACCAGACTCTCTCCTAGGTAGAGATGGACACTGGCATCTTTGCCTACACTCAGCTTACAGTCTGGTTACAGAGCGGAGGACCAATAACCAGACAAATGAAACACAGCCTGGGAAGTAGAGGTCAGACGCAAGTACAGGAGCCCAGAGGAAGGACTTTGAATCTACATGGAGTGGGGGTGCTGGGGAAACCTGGAGGAGGCATTTGAATCGAGTCATACTAAATCAGTAGCGTTGGTGAAGTCACTGGGCAGAATCACCCGTGCAGAGGCAACAGCCTGAGCAAGGCTCATGTCAGATCCCTGTGTCCCCAGGTATGTGATTCCTCTTTCAACTACTGGGTTTCATCAACCTGAAGGTACCATCAATACGAAGGGGCAGTGGTATTTTATATGCGGTAAGAGAGAAAAAACACCCTTTGTTGCGTTATAACAAATGCTAAGATACAGTTTTTAGGCGTGATCCCATTTCTGAGATGTTAAAATGTAAAAAAAAAAAAAAAAAAAAAAGCTTTCTAGAATCAGTGAAATCTTCCTGAGGACAATGACTATTTCTCAGTGTCGTGTACTGAAAATGTCACTAGTAACTCGACTGAATGGGTGAGGACAGCCCTGTCAAAGAAGGGCAGTGGACATGTGTAGCATCTACAGATGTAAGACATTTTCCCTCCCTGCTACAGTCTCCACTGTGAGGCGGAAAACATGGGCTTTGCTCAAGATGTGTGGTGCAGTCACCCCACGTGTCCGGTGTTGGGTGACCTGCCACTGACCCTGTCTGGAGCATAGACTTTCTGAGAAATGATCAGGTCAGCTGCACAAGAATAGACTGTGGATTAAAAAAACCTTGAAAAACAGGGGTACCTGGGTGGCTCAGTCGTTAAGCGTCTGCCTTCGGCTCAGGTCATGATCTCAGGGTCCTGGGATCGAGCCCCACACCGGGCTCCCTGCTCGGCGGGAAGCCTGCTTCTCCCTCTCCCACTCCCCCTGCTTGTGTTCCCTCTCTCGCTGTGTCTCTCTCTGTCAAATAAATAAATACAATCTTAAAAAAAAAAAAAAAAACTTGAAAAACAAATGGGACCCCTGTCTGGGTCAGTCAGAGGAGCTTGAGACTCTTGATCTTGGGGTCGTGAGTTTGAGCTCCATGTTGTGTGTAGAGAATCTTTAAATAAATAAAAAAATGTTAAAAAAGAATAGACTGTGGAGCTTGTCAAAGAAATAATGATTCAGGAGGTTAGGTTGGGGCCCAAGCCCCTGGGTTTTTAACGGCCTCTCTAGGTGATTCCGACAGCCATTCAAGTTGGGGAACCACAGGTCTTTGGGTCCTCAAATTATTACTCATCAGTGGCTGGCCAAACTTGAGGACTTATAAATAATACAACATTGGAAGAAAAACAGCAACAGTCCAGTTAAATAAGCCTCCGAGGGGAATTTCCAATACAAGAAAGTCCACCAAATTGGAAAAAATATCCAGGTAGTTCGAGGGACAGGAATACCCTAGAGTGTCAGATGAAGATAAGAAAGTTTGATCTTTGGGCGCCTGGGTGGCTCAGTTGGTTAAGCGACTGCCTTCGGCTCAGGTCATGATCCCGGAGTCCCCCGGATCGAGTCCCTCATCAGGCTCCCTGCTCGGCGGGGAGTCTGCTTCATCCTCTGACCCTATCCCCTCTCATGTGTTCTCTCTCTCTCATTCTCTCTCTGTCAAATAAATAAATAAAATCTTAAAAAAAAAAAAAAAGAAAGAAAGTTTGATCTTTCTGATAGCTCCCCACCCCTCGCCCTCCCTGAAGAGTAGTCTAACCCTAGCAGCTGGGCCAGCCTAGCTCCGAGGGGGCCCCGCTGGTGGACTCAGCCTCCCTCTCTGCAGCCTCCTACATGGGCCCCTCGGGGCTGGCCGTGCTTGCCAGGTTGCAGTCACACGGCTCCTCCAGTGTGGTCGTGTGTCCTACACATCAGGGCCACTGCCCACACGGTTCCCCTGGCTCCTCGCCTGCTTGCCTGTCCATAGTCTTCTTTCAGGACTCAGACCCCAGGTCATTAGAGAGGCCTTTCATTATCCTGAAGTCTGCCGTGAGCTTGTGAGACCATTTCATCTCTGTGACTTGCTCTGTGGTCATCCAGCTCAGAGTGGGAGAAGGCCCAAAGGTACCAGAGCCGGAGTAATTTACTCGGCCTCATTGGATATTGGTTTCCTTATCTGTCAAATGTGGAGAACAGCTCACTGGGTCAGAGTGAGGATTCACTCTGGAAATAATGTATGTAAATGTAACTGGTGTGACCTACTGGGCAGAAGACATCTGACAACTAAGCTTTCCACCTGGCCTGAATAAGAATACCCTGGATAGCAGGTATAAATGGCCCACTTATTGGAAAGAGACGCAGTGGATTATAAATTAACAAATAAGTCCACGGTAAGGTGACTTGTGCTGTGAGTCTGATTCACCTGACTTAGTTTCCTGATATCAGGCCCCATGGGACAATTGGCTAAAATCCTATATCAGATGTATTAAAAGCTAAAGATCAGATCTGTGAGACCACCCCACAAAGCCTGGACTGAGCCACCAGCCTGGCTGTCACGTCTTTGGCCCCCTAAGCAGGACCACCCTGATGACACATCTGGACTCCATAAGACAGCTTGGCGGCTCATTCACAGCGACTCAAAGCAGGGGAAATTCTGGTCTTTCTGATAGCCTACCTGTCCACGTGACATCTACCCACTGGTCAGGGCCAGCATAGAGGAGGTGCTTACAACCAATGTTTGTGTTGGGCAATCAACCTTCATGGATTCAAGCAGTCAATCAGTCCTGGAGACCCGAAAGGAACTGATGCAGCTGAGCCCAGCCACATGCACTGGGGAGGCAATAGCTAGACTGCAGGGGGCTGTCCTCAGGGAGGGCACAGGGCAGGGGAGTTTCTAGTTGAGGGTAACAGCTTCACTCATGCATCAGCCTTCACTGCCTTCTGAATCCCAACAAAATAACATTACACTTCACAAAGATAAAAGACATAAACCACAAAAGCAGGGGCACCTGGTGGGCTCAGTCAGTGAAGCATGCGACTCGTGATCTCGGGGTCTTGAGTTTGAACCCCACGTTGGGCATAGAGCTTACTTTTTTTTTTTTAAAGATTTTATTTATTTATTTGACAGAGAGATAGCGAGAGAGGGAACACAAGTCGGGGGAGTGGGAGAGAGAGAAGCACGCTTCCCGCGGAGCAGGGGCCCCGATGTGGGGCTCGATCCCAGGACCCTGGGATCATGACCTGAGCCGAAGGCAGACACTTAACGACTGAGCCACCCAGGCGCCCCGAGCTTACTTTTTTTAAAAAAAGACATAACCACAAAAATAAATAGAACAGAGAAAAAAAATCCATTGGTATCATTTGGGGACTTGGAAAAAGCCGAGGGAAGGGCAGTGGCTGGCTAAGAAGACTTCAAAAGTTACAACAATCTGAAGGCAGCAATGGGGAAAGCCATGGTGCAAACTGATTTACTGCATTAAATATTCAAAAGGCATACAAGTCGGTGGCATGAGGTATCTCCAGAAGTAGGAATGATGGGTGAGGCTAAAACAGAAAGATTGATTAAAGGTTTACATAAGAAGCAGTTAGATCCCGGATTCCATCCCCTACCCCATGCAGATCAGTTACAGCCCAGCAGAGGCCCGCAGATTTGTTCTCTGGATGGGGGGAATGCCAGGCACAGTTCATTGAAGGGGTCTCTATTAAAAACAGGGGGATTAAATAAAAGGTTTCCACTGAATGTTGGGATTGAGCTCCTATCCCACCCAGCTTACAGAAACTAGGCAGAATATTTTATGATTTCAGGCAGGATATTAGAAAAGATTTATCAACTCAAAAAAAAAATCTCATCAAAAAGATCTTACTGAAAAAAGACCTAATGACACTAACACCCAGGGTTTCCCAATGAAACCACCCAGCTAGATGACCCTAGAGTAAAGTCTGCAGTCACTAAGCCCCTCAGACCCATACGGAGTTGTCTTTACATTTCTTCTCTTAAACACAAGCAGACAGTCAAGCACCCCATGGAAATGAGGAAAACCTCCAATATGAAAGACAAGGACTAAAAAAAAAAAAGACATAAATGTGCTCAAAGGGATGAGAAAATACCACATCCCTGAAAAAAGAACAGAGTGCTATGAAAAAAGAATAATCAGAGAGTGTTCTTGGAAATTACAAATATAGTAGCAGAAATAAAAAACTCAACAAAGGTGCTGGAAGATAATGTTGAAAAATCTTCTCAGACAATAGAGCAAAAGGACAAAGAAGGAAAAAATGGTAATAAAAAGATTTTTAAATTGAGGAACAGTTCTAGTAGGTCCAAAATCTAAGTAATGGGCATCCAGAAAGAGAACAGTGGAAGCAGAGGGAGTTTACTGCCCACGAAATAATTCCAGAACATTTCTGGAATGGAAGGATATAAGTTCCCATTTGAAAAGGGCTCACTAAGGACGTAGCACCATGAAAGGAAAAGAATCCACAATAAGATATATCATTATAAAACTCCAGAACACCAGGACCAAAAAAAGCAGGTAGGGGAAGGGAGGGAAGGAGGGATGGAGAGAGGAAGGGAGAGAAGAAGGGAGAAAGGGAGGAAGGAAGGAAGGAAGGAAGGAAAGAAGGAAGGAAGGAAACAATGACTGGAACAGAGAAAGGGACTAGGGGAGAATTATTCAAGAAGATGAAATTAATAAAACATCTGATATATTTAAGCATATTGAGAAAAGATTTACATTTCGGAGGGAGAGTTTGAGAATAAATTAGGGATAAGTACAGAGCACACTACTCAACAAACAAAAGACAATAATTAACCATAGGAAAAATAATAACTTGCACAGAAAAGCAAATCACTGCATCCCATATCACTTGGCAGTGCATATCACTTACATGACCGCTAATAATATAAACACTGAATGTTGATCTATCCCAAATTATAATGTTGCTTTACTGGTAGGATTAGGGGTGGAGAGTCTATACATAACGCCTAAAATGGAAAAAAGTCAAGAAGCAACTATATAATCATATTTAGAGACAAGGATGTAAATACCAAAAGAATCAGTTTTAAAACGTGAGGGTGGTTCTCTGTGGAGAGTGGGTATTGTAGGGAGGGGGGATCAGGAGGCTACCATTAATGTTCACATTGTTTTTGGTAATAAGTTTTGTGGGACTACTTGACTCAAAACTATATGCATATTAAATCTTGATCCAAATAAAAATGAAATCTACCCAAAAAAGAAGAAGAAAGAGTTAAAGCAGATGTTTTTTTAAGCATAGAAAGATGACAGGACATCTAAAGGAAACCCAAGAGGACCTCAGGCTGGAGAAATAGGACCGTATCAGCAAAGAGACACAGCTGTGTGGGGATTTAAGTCAAGAAGCAACACAAGATTCCAGAAGTCAATCCCAGGATACCACATCCTGAAACAGAGTAGTGGCAAAAGCAAGAAGCTGTAAGAGTATAAACAGTGTGGTGGCCCTGGTGGGCATGGGGCATGGGTTTCCCAGATGAGCCAAATCAGGGTGGTGAAATTTGTCTCCATTTCCTCTCTTTGATTTTTCTTTTGTGCTTCTTGTTGGTGATTTCATAATTTAAAATGGCCCGCAAAACTCATTGTTGTTATTAGTCAGCTTGGGGAAGCCATAACAAGCCTGGGTGGCCAAAACACCAGAAATGGGTTTTCTCACAGTTCTGGGGGCTGGAAGTCCACGATCAAGGCACCAGCAAGGCTGATTCCTGGTGAGAGCGCTCTTCCTGGCTCACAGATGGCCACCTCCTCACTGTGAGTGGGGTCTCTTCCTCTTCTTCTCCTTATTATTAGAACACCGGTCCTATTGGATTAGGGCCACAGCCTTTTAACTTCATTTAACTTAAACTGCCTCCTTTAAAGGACTATGTCTGAATACAGTCACACTGGGGATGAGGGTTTCCACGTATGGGTTTTGGAGGACAAAACAATCTGTAACAGTGGTGAAGTGCTATCTAGAATTTCTAAAGACGAGAAGTCTCTGATGTGCCTTATGGAGAAAATGTATGTGTTAGATAAGCGTCACTGAGGCATGAGTTATAGTGCTGTTGGCCATGAGTTCTAGTTAATGCATCAACAATATATCTTAAAGAAGGTGTCTTTAAACAGAAACACACATAAAATAAGGTTATGTGTTGGAGCACCTGGGTGGCTCAGTGGGTTAAGTGTCTGCCTTCAGCTCAGGTCATGATCCCGGGGTCCTGGGAATGAGCCCCGCTTCGGGCTCCCTGCTCATCGGGGAGCCTGCTTCTCCCTCTGCCCCTCCCCCTTCTCACAGTTTCTCTCTCTCTCTCTCATAAATAAATAAATAAAATCTTCAAAAAAAAAACAACCGAAGGTTATTGTGTTGGTCAGTTGTTGAAAATGCTGTGACCAGAGGCTCACAGGAACCTAACCCTGTATCTTCCCTGGGAGCGATGGCTTGGTATTTGCCAATTCAGTGTCATGGTGACTTTATAGAGCGTAACTATTATGAGTAATGAAAACTGACTGTGCAAGGGTTTATTTTTTCTCTTTGCATTGCTGCCCCAGGTAGGAGCCCTTTTTCTGAAGCCTTTCAACCCGACTTCTGCCTGCTTCTCAAGTATCTCTCATGCTCACGCCCATCACTAAGTTCTAGGCATTTTGAGCCCTATTCAGTTATTTAAACATATTTAAACTCTCTCACTTGCAGGCCTTTGTACAGGCCTGCCCTACTGTCTTACTTGGCCACCTTCTATGTGTTCCATATTAGACAGCATTCTTCCTACCGAAAACCCCACACATCTCCCCTAACTCTTAGAGCCCTAGGCTCCCCTTCCCAAATTCCTCATGGCATCCTGACTGTCCCCTCCTACAACCTTCCTAACATTTTAGAGCAGTCCCATGCTCGATGCCTGCCTTCATGCTGGGCTATGTGTCCTGGGTCTGTCTGGTCGGCCTCAGAATAACCAGTACTTAGCATGGTGTCTGAAACATAGCTGGTGTTCCCTAAATATTTTTGTTTATTTTATTTTAGATTTTATTTATTTATTTGAGAGAGAGACAGAGAGCATGAGAGGGAGGAGGGTCAGAGGGAGAAGCAGACTCCCCGCCGAGCAGGGAGCCCGATGCGGGACTCGATCCCGGGACTCCAGGATCATGACCTGAGCCGAAGGCAGTCGCTTAACCAACTGAGCCACCCAGGCGCCCCAATTCCCTAAATATTTTTAAACTAATTCAGCCACTTATTCATTAAAACACATTTTTATGGCGTGACTGGTTCAGGAGCCAGAGGTCTCTCTCACATCACTGAGTGAAGTCTCACATGATCCACGTGGTAGGTGCTTCTCCAGTCGGCGCCAGGTAGCACAGTCTGTGTCTCTCAGTGAGGAGATGAGTGGCACCATCTGTGAGAGACAGGCAGGTGGCATCGAGGGAGGAGCCCAGGGACCTGCACCAGGTTCCCCATTCATGCTGCACGGTCCCCTCAGGGAGTGAACTTGAGAAACTAGGGAAAAAATTGCTGGAAAACAAGGACCTCAATGTGACTATTTTTATCCTTCCACCCTCAGTGTCAGCAGACTGAACATCAACCTTCGGAAAGCTTTGGAAGAAGGCAGGTAGTCTCAGGAGGCAGGTTTTCTGCCAGCAAGTGACCCCCAAAGACTCTAGCTGCTTTGGTTTGCTCCCACCTCAAAGCTGACTTGAAAGGATGCTGTTGTGGCAAAGCTGGCCACATGGGTCTTCACTTGCTAACACCAGCAACAGCCTAACGAGGCCAGAGTGGCCTAAGCAAGACCACTAGATAAATGTTCCAATGAATAGACCCTACTTCAACATGCTCATCATGGGAGGCAAACCTTGACAGGAAGAAACAAGGTGTCTGTGACCCAGATTAATCACTGCATTAATACCGGCCTTCAAAGAGCTGATAAAGGGATGCAAGTGGAACTGTTGCTTATACCTTAGAGATATGTTTCTCTGTGAATGCAAGAGGAAACAAGTAGCCATAGAAATTCCTGTCCTAAGTAATCATACCACTGACCTCTTGGGGGCAGGGGTATTCTGTGAAGCTTCAAGAACGTGGAGGAAAGTCAGTCCCCGTCATTGCATCACAGAGATCTGTGTCTTAGGGACAGGGCAAGGAGAGCCCACTGGTGGGATTTCTGAGGGGCCAGGAAGGCCCACTGCTCCCCTAGATGTCTCCCATAGCACTGGCCGATAACTGAAATTTCACTATTTTTTTTTAAAAGATTTTATTTATTTATTTGACAGAGAGAGACACAGCCAGAGAGGGAACACAAGCAGGGAGAGGGAGAAGCAGGCTTCCCGTTGAGCAAGGAGCCCGATGCGGGGCTCGATCCCAGGACCCCGGGACCACGACCTGAGCCGAAGGCAGACGCTTAACAACTGAGCCACCCAAGCACCCCTGAAATTTCACTATTAAAGCTCTGTGTGTAAGGACTGAGACTTACATGTGAGAACCATCAGACTGGCCAGTGAATTCAGCATGAATGTCCAGATACTAACCTTTTAGTGAATAAAGAGCCTTGCTGGTTTCCTCCCTGACAATCTTTTCTTCAGTAAAGTAGGTACCCTAGATCTTGAGATCATTGCTTTTTTGTTTGGGGTTTTTGCTTTGTTTGTTTGGGGTTTTTGCTTTGTTTGTTTTTATAGTTTCATTTCAATAGGAAGCAAATGGGCTGGGGCCTGCGCATTTCATTTTTCCTGAGGGCAAGGAAGTGTTTCTCACCTGTGGCGTAGGGGTTCAAACCCTGTGAGAATGCAAGACCTCCCAGAAAAGAGCAGCCTTTTTGTGTGGGAAGAAGAGCCTGTTGGCTGGGTGCTGAAGGGGTGAAAATGGTAGGATAAGTTTGGGTGTATAGGGAGGAGCAGAGTAATGTGGGGAGGGTGTTGGGGCAATTTTTCTCCCCTCAGAACTCTGCCTAAAGCCAGCCCTGCTCAGAGCACTGTGGGCCTGAGAGCCCCAGAGCTGAGGGACAGAGGCGGTAGAGCAGGGCAGCTTGCCTGATGCTCTCCGGGGCAGCTGTCAGGACCATGGAGGCCTCCACTGGTAGCCTCCAAGAGCTGCCAGGAAGATGAAAGAGAAATCTGTCCTCTGCTAAGCCCGAAAGTCCTCAGTTCTAGGGGAGTCTTTTCTCAACCCAGAGCTTAGGGGAGAATCTGTGAGAAAGAGACCAAAGGAGCCTTGCTCAGGGGGAGCATCCCTCAGGGGGATCTCCTCAGTGAGCATGCATTTCAGGGGGAGCACCCCTGGGGGGAGGGTCCTCAGGGGGGACACTGCTCAGGGGGAGCATCACTCAGGGAGATCTCCTCAGTGGGCATGCATTTCATGGGGGGAGGACTCCTCAGCAGGGAAGCCCTCAGGGGGAATACTTCTCAGGGGAACACTGCTCAGGGGGCGCATCCCTCAGGGGGATCTCCTCAGTGGGCATGCATTTCAGGGGGAGCATTTATGGGGGGCGGGAATTCTCAGGGAGAGAACATCCCTTAGGGGAAGTCCTCAGCGGAAGCATATTTCGGGGGAGCAGTCCTCAGGGGACACTCTCCTCAAGGGTAGCTCTCCTCAGCGGAACTTTTTTTCCCTTCTACTCTTCCCCCTCAGTGTGGGTTCTGGCATTTTCTCAGAGCCAGATCAGTTCCTGCTTCCTAACGGGACAGGATCAGACACTATCATTTACACCCCGACTGAAAAGCAGTTACACACATTCACAACAATGCTTTCCCTCACCAAGCCATGTGCAATTAGTGGAGAAATCTGGTGTCCTCTAGGAATTTCAGCAAGTGTGTGAGGAACACGGCAAGCACTGTCTGAGAGCCCTTCTCTTTGTTCTTCAAACCATATTGTGCTTGTGGCTGGTCCCGGATGTAACATCCGTTTAGGGCTCCTGGAGAGAGAGACCTTCTGCCTGCTGCCCTGGGTGTGAGAGCACCTGGCTTGGAGCCCTGCACCGTGGAGCTACTATAACTTTGCCCAGGGAGCTGAACTCTCCCCCCACCCCCAGCCCGCAGGAGCATTCAAGAACATCCACCGTAAACCCTGTGTGTCATATGCTGATGTAGTATTCGTGCAGCAGTGAAAAGACCTCATGAAAACAGGTTGGGCAGGAAGGTATTGAAAAGTCAGAACTCTCTTTTGAATAATAAAAAACAAGTACAATGTAAGAACTTGTTTTTAGTGGAAAATTACTCTTTACGTGCCTACGACACGTTCTTCTCTGTACCAGTCAGGGCACTGGCAGGAAGTGGAATTCCATTCAGAAGGCTCAACTGAAGAGACTCCAAGGCAGGGACTACTCACCATGTGTGGGCAAGGTTGAGAGAGCCAGTAGGAGTGCTGAGGTAGGCAGAGGTTAGGAACTGTAAGGAGCTGTTAGCCCCTAGACTGGAAAGGACGAGGAAGTCCATGGAAGCTAGAGCTGCAGGGAAGGGGTCGCCAGGAGGGAGCAGTAGTCCTGGGAGGACAGAGCTGTAGTCAGAAACGCAGCACCCAAGCAGGGAAGGAGTGGGGAAGAAGCCCCAACCTCTCTTCCCTTTTTGTGGCCGCTCGTTGGCCAACCCCTCCAGCAGCCAAGTGGGAAGGGAGACCAAGTGACACCATCCACAGTGGTCAACTTCCTGAAGCACAGAGGGATGGAAAATGATTGAGAATGAACTCTGGGACGCGGGGCCAGATGGAGAAGTAGTACATTCATTGTTATATGGGGCGTGTATATTCTTTAAGTACAATGTTATCATCAAATATATTACAGAGTAGAGTCCCTTGTGTTTTCACTCTTTATGCACACCCCCAGTCTCCCAAATACTTATAAGAACCATGCTTGTCTTCATGAATCATGAAGACTACCTTGGACCTGCCATATATGTAAGAGACCACTGGCTCTTTGAGCGACTCTTGTTTTCTTCCCGCCCTCAGAAGCTGGTCAGTAAATGTATAATGGATGAAGGGCTGCATGGGAGTTAGAGAGAGTATGTGCCCATCTCTCCCTAAGACCTGTTCCCAGCCCCCCTTCCACTGGATACAGCCTCCTGGTGGGCACACAAAACTGGTGGAAGAGACAGCACATGAATACGACCAGACCTTGAACTGTGGGGTAGGAGGGTGACAGGAGGCAATTCTGAATCTCCACTGGTATTCACAAACACATAAAATCTCTTAGAAAGTTCAGGAAATTGCCCAGCCTCCTTCAGAAGCTACCTTGCCTCCTTCCTCTTCAATTTCATTTTCTATTTATTTTTCAGTTCAGAGGACCCAGAAAACGTTAAGACGTGCTGTTCCTTTGGTTGTTCATCCATCCATCCATCCGTCCATCCCTCCAGTAATTTTTTACAGCAAACATCTATCATGCCAGGCTCTGTATTAGGCACTGGCATTAGAAGATGCAAAAATACTACAGTTAGCCTGGAAAACCCACCATCCGGCTGAGGTGTCCAAACACTTATTTGCCAAGTCTCAGCAGCCTGGGGGATAAACAGGGCGGAAGTGACCAGTGCCATGGTATTTGACTCAGAGGAACCCTACAAGCGGAGCCCCACTCTGAGTCCCAGAGGCAAACCCTCCCTGGAGCTACAGTGGGTGCCGGCATCATTCCCTCCATCCCAGACAGAGCCCCGCCATCCCACCCTGCTCCTGCTGCTGCTTGGGAGTTTGGCCTGGGCTCTTACAGCCCTGGTTCCCATCCAACCTCCTGTGTGCATCGAGATTCCCAGGCTCCGAGATCAAGTCCTGCTGCTCCCGCACCTCCTTTTATCTGGGCTCTCACTCGTTTGTGATACGGTGAGGACCACATCGGCAACCTTGGGGATCATCTACTTATCTCACCTGAAGCAATTTCTGTCGAAGTAGCTGTGATACTAGACCTTTCTTGGTTTTGAGAAGTAGGAAGCCACTGACTGGGCGTGGAGGGGGTGGAGAGATTCCTGGGGGTTGGGGGACCCAAAAGAAGGGCAGGAGCGCCAAGAGCAAACTTCCCCGCTTCAGCCCCTGACCCGGGCCAATCCGCTGGGCTGTGCAGACAAATAAAGATCGTGTAGTCCATGTCTTATTAGAGGAAGGCATAAAGGTCTTGACAGAGTAAGTCATGTACCATCGAGCATCAGAACATGACATTTTCTCTGCTAGATTACCTCCGTAGCCCGTCCATCCCTTAAACAAATATGTGTTGATCTCTTCAGTGCGAGGACTGAGAAATGTGTGGGAAGCGGCTCAGTCTCTCAAAATGCTAAATTTCTAGCCCAGGGAGGTGATAGATGGAAGGATGAGGTTTTTTTCTATTTCCTCACCATCTCCTCCCCATTTTCCTACTTCAGCATCCAAAATTTCCCTTCTCCCCCACACCAGGAGTAGGAGATGGAGAGAGAGTAACCGACAGGGTATCCAGAAGCTCAGACACAAGGAGAGGCAGGACTTGGGGTGGTGCTGGGCAGGGAAAGGGTTAAAACAACTGCCTGGGAGGGAAGGGGGTGGCAGCAGGAAGATGCAGTGGGGGGGGGGCGCAGCTTGGCCTCCCACAGAGGCTACTCTACAGGCAGGCCCAGGGGCTGAACAGAGAGGCTGTGACCTCAAGTGTAGACAAATTAGATGAAGTAAACTAGGGTTAGGGTTAGGGGTTAGGGGTTAGGGTTAGGGGTTAAGGGTTAGGGTTAGGGGTTAGGGTTAGGAGTTAAAGGTTAGGGTTAGGGGTTAAGGGTTAGGGTTAGGAGTTAAGGGTTAGGGGTTAGGGTTAGGGTTAAGGTTAATGTTAGGGGTGGGACAGTGCGTGTTTGGAGCATAAGGCTTGAGACAGTAAGAAAGAGCTGGTTTAAATCCTAAGTGATTCTATTTGTTAGTTTGTCCAGATGATGCCTGTTTAAATCACCTATCCATTGCACCCCATCTCCCTGTCTTTTTTGGCCTGCACACTCCGGGGGGACAGGAGTCTGGGGACCTGAAGATGACCATTCCTGGATCCGACTGACCAACATCTCTACGGCCACTCTTTGTGGCTCTACGACCTTCCACAGAAGACTTTTGTGCCCAGGTTACTGACATATACTGAAATAGAAAGTATTTCTCATAGAGTGCTTTCCAGGTTCAGGGACGGGACATGTTAATGCCTTCCACTGTGTTTGAAGGAAGATCTGACAGAGGGATGGATATTAAAAAGAAGCCTTAAAGGACATCTATAATCTAGGTCTGTGGAGACAGAAGGGGAAGAAGTTCCAAGCAGAGAGAGCAGAGGTGAAATAGGAATGGAAATGAGATGTGTAGTCTTTATTTATCAGGAATGTCATGGGATATCATGTTGAAAATCAGTGTGATTATTTATCTCCATGATGCTGACCCTTTTGCCTCTTTGTAATAATAACCTTGGCAGGAACTTACATAAAATCCCAACTGGAACCAAATACTCATTTCTCATTTTTAACTAAACCGTAGATCAAACCAAACTTGAAACACACACACACACACACACACACACACACACACACCACATATACCTCTAATTTTGAACCAGACAATAGAATTCTATATATTTTAAATAGCCATTGAACACATATTGGGGGTAAGAAAGGTGTATTTATATATTCTAAATTATATTTCTCTTCTAAATATAATATCAAATTTATCCCAGTAATCTCAGTGTATCAGACTTCCATTTATTAGTACACAGAATTCAATGAGGCAGGGCTATACATAATATCGATTTCTGCATGTAGCTTGCAGAATTAGTCTTCATAATTAACCTCCGTTCATTGCTCTATCCACAGGCTATCAGTCAAGGTTCTTAACTGCAAACACTGTCCCCCGATTAGCCGGTTTAAGCAGCGAGGGAATTTATTATAGGCTAGCAGGTGTCACGCAGACTCTCTCAGAAGGCCGGGGGTCGAGCCTGGAAGATACACTGCCAAGCTTATGACCCCAGGACTCTGTATGGCAGACAGCACACAGGCAGTGCCGTGGTGCCTGCTGGGGACGCCGACACTGCATCAGACGCATGGAGAAGTGACATTCTGCTGCTCTTCTGGCCCAAAGATACTCGCAGGTGTTCTGCTCTTCACATTGCTCCTTTCCAAATTCAAGTCTTGTACTGTGCATGAGACAAGCAGAGTCAAGGGAGTGTGCCTGCCCCCTACACCTGCATGAGAAGTTGGGGCAATGAGTTCTGGGTTCCACTTTGGGAGGTATAAGTCCACAATGTGGGAGGTTCCCCAAATGCAGGAAGCCATTCAGATAATGCAGGGGTGGCCCCAAAGCGTGGCAGAAGTCCGCTGCACACGGATCTGGTGCCATGTGCCATGGTGTTCTTTCAGTCAATTTTATTGACATAAAATTCTGTTTCATTTGTTTCGCATCCTGGAGATTTCTGTTTCTGGCAGTATTGCGAACAACACAGCCTGAGAAAATACCCCACTGTAAGACATCTAGAAATTCTGGAAAAAATCCATCAACTCTCCTCTGAAAGGCATCACTGATCTTGACAAATAAGAGTGAAATATCTACAGAATGAAGCTGAAGCTCGAAACCATGGAGACGAGCTGACACTAAAGCTGTAGGTGCCCTCTGGAGACTTGCTGATCCCAGGGTTCTGGGTTTGATGGTTGCATAAGGACTAAGATTAAAGTTTTGGGCCCATGTCTAGGCAAGAGTTGGAACAGAGACCCCCATGTAATCTTGGCATAGTCAAAGAGGCTCAGTGAAAGGTGTCTACAGAAAAGCTGCTCAAAAGCAAAGTGAGTCATCAGGGTTTTTTTCAGCCTGTGCTGAAGCTGGCTAGGGAAAAAAAAAAGTCTCTCCTAAAACTCTGAGTTTGGCACTTGATGGCCAAGAAGGCATAAGCTTAGAAATTTAGCGACGTGCCTCCATGTTTGTAGGGTACGCGGTGGCAGGTAGAAACGAACACTAGTTGCTTCTAGAAGGCATAGCCTCAACCCAGGTCTCTCAGGATCCCCACAAATACAATTCGGCCAAACATGAGATTGTATCCTGAAACTATAAAAGGTGTAAGGAAACAGGCCACCACAAGCAAGAATCAATGAAAATAGCCAACAGTCTATTTAGATCATCTAGGATTTCAGCTACTAGAATTACAGTACAGTTTAAAATGCTAAGAGAAATTGGAAATGTGAGCCAGGAAAAAGGTATCGTCAAATAAAGGGTGGGTCACACAAGAGAGTATACACAGTGGAAAACAGAACTGGTGAACTGAAAGAAATTACCCAGAATGAAAAGAATAAGACACAAAGATGGAAAATATACAAGGGAAGTGAAGAAGCAAGGGAAGTAGAATGGGTCGAATATGTGATTAACAAGAATTCCAGGGGCACCTGGCTGGCTCAATCAGATGACCATGAAACTTTTTTTTTTTTTTACCATGCAACTCTTGATCATGGGGTTGTGAGTTCAAGCCCCACGTTGGGTATAGAGATTACTTAAAAATAAAATCTTTAAAAAAACACATGCACAAAAAAACACAAAAAAGCAAAAATTCCAGAATAAGAGAGTAGGATTAAGGGATATTGGAGTTTAAGGAGAAAGCCAGTTAATGACACTCCATTTCTCTACTGTGTTTAAAACCAGTTGAAAAACGTACATTAGATTCAGGCAGATGGAGATAAAAATGCCAGATTTATTATTGATGGAACTCTTGAATAAATAGGCATTAGTCCCCTTCCTCATACTATATCTCAGAATTAAGCAAACTTACCCACCCCATCATAGGCAGTGGTGGACAATTGAATCCCTGTTCGCTTCCCCCATCCTTCACAAGATCTGCCCTGAAAAACTTTAGCGCTGAGGAACAGAAAGGAACACGTACTCCCCGTAGTCAGCTCCCAAAGAGAAAGACACAACAGGCGTGGCTGAGCATACTCAGACATGAGCCCAACCTCACCTCCTGGATAAGTCATCTTCCCACCCAGCGGGGGAGAGGATGAGTGGACAGAGAGAGGCCAGGAGTGTTTCTTTCTTTCTTTTTTTTTTTTTAAAGATTTTATTTATTTGACAGAGAGAGACACAGCAAGAGAGGGAACACAAGCAGGGGGAGTGGGAGAGGGAGAAGCAGGCTTCCCGCGGAGCAGGGAGCCCGATGCGGGGCTCGATCCCAGGACCCTGGGATCATGACCTGAGCCGAAGGCAGACACTTAACGACTGAGCCACCCAGGCGCCCCCAGGAGTGTTACTTTCAAACGCTCTCCTCTATTATTTGAAGAAATAATTCATATTTTTCTGAATTGATGACTACTTTAACCCTTAGATCAATGAAGCATAAAAAATGTTGAAGAGGATAAATAAAAAATAATCTACCCTTAGACACACCATAGTAAAACTGTGGAATATCATAAACGAAGGGAATTTAAAAGCAATTAGAAGATAAAGATAGATTATCTACTAAGGACCGTCAGAAGACTTGTCAACAGTGAGAAGTAAGCCAGAAAACAATGAAGCGAGATCTTCAAATTGCTAAAACAAACAATAACAACACAAACTGTCAAAGCAGGGAGCCTGCTTCTCCCTCTGTCTGCCGCTCCGCCTACTTGTGCTCTCTCTCTCTGACAAATAAATACATAAAATACTTTTAAAATAATAAAATAAAATAAGATTTCTACTGCAATCAGGTATACATTTCAGGAAAATTGAAATTCATCTATTTTGATAATCCCATCATTTCCACAAGTATCCTAATGAGAAGTCCTATACTTGATTTTTCTTGAAGTTCAAATAGTAGAGTTGAAATCGGCTTAGGAAAAACAAATTGTTTTTGAGATGAAAAGGACTTTAGGGTGTCCCCAAAATAAGCTTTTAGGAGGATTGGCAGAAATCTACGTTGTCATGTCAGTCAATACCCCCTGTGACATTTCTGTCGTTATCATCATGCTGTCCTTTTTCCTGCCTCACCCTCCCGTGGCCTCATCACCTCTCCCTGTTATTTGCCTATTGGTGGTCTCCTTCCGCCCCAGTCCGCATCCAACCCATGTCCCACGCCAAGGCCACAGGTTGCTCTTGACATTCATCTATATTCAGAATATGGTTTTAACTCTCATACACTGTCTCTAGAATTTTCTCATTACTCCCAAAGTGTGCATTGCCTCTCCATCAATACTGAAAGCTCCCGAGGATTAGGGGCCATTTCATATATCGTGGCATATTTCCTCCCATCCTTGTTTGCTGCTTTTTCCAGCACCTGGCCCCGAACACTGTGCGTTCACAGTGCACTCAATAAATACTAGTTGAATTGACTTCTCTAAACCGTACTAATTATTCATTCAGCTCAAGTCCCCACGTCTATGTAGAATGATGGATTTCCAGACACCAGGACTGAGGGTCAATTCAAATCTCTTGAGAGCCTATTGGATTTACGCTTGGACAGCACCTTCCCCTCTCCCCGCTGGTAAATAGAGGGCAGAGGATTATGTCGCCCGGGCTTTCTAGACAGCTGCCCTGCATTTCATGCTCTCCCTAGAATTCCTGCTAGTGGCAGGCATGAAAATAAAACCACTTTTTTTTTCTGAATTCTGTCAACAAAAGGGCCAATGACTGTCAAATTAATGACTCATTGAAAGTCCACTGCATCCTGTTTCTCTGACTTCTTGGAGGAAGTAGACCCCAAGATTTCCGAGAACGCTCTCAGCAATTTCTCTACTAAGCACTCCTTTCAGATGTTTGCAAGAGTGACAATATCTCCCTTATTGTAAGCCTGAGACTCGCGAAGACATTCCGCTGCGTGATATTTGAACATGGTCACATTGTGTTTCTGCTTGGAAGTGAAAATGGTGGCTGGTTAGGAGGAATGCAGTGGGTCTCACCTTTTCGCTTGTTCTTACCTGATGTGATCGTGCAGGCACAACATGCAAGATTTCTTACGTAGCAGCAGAAGACACTTGTAGTTGCTGGGATCGGTTTTAATACTCCACCAAATAAACTGGCCAAACAGCAGCACCGTATGTGCCGAGCACAAAAGTAATAGAGAAACTGCACAAGTCAGAACACGTAGAAACGTCGCCACTGAAATGTGCTCGATGAGTCACTATGTGCCACGGCAACACGCAGCCCCTTCTAAGATGCCAGAATCTTCCAGTGTTGCCTCATTCCACACAAATGGTCTGACCCGATTAAGGCAAATTCCTTACACTATGGATTTTCCATCATTGTTTATAATGCTGTGGGCTGTGAGTACGAAATTTTAGGTTTTCATCATGAAGTTTGAGACAGGATGTTTGTACAAATAATTCGAATGAGTCAAGAAACCACTTCAGGGGAAACTTATAAAGAGATCCTTTAGCT
This sequence comes from Leptonychotes weddellii, assembly GCF_054177405.1. Classification (NCBI taxonomy): domain Eukaryota; kingdom Metazoa; phylum Chordata; class Mammalia; order Carnivora; family Phocidae; genus Leptonychotes; species Leptonychotes weddellii. The sequence goes on from NC_138372.1 coordinate 90,107,045, forward strand.
TTATATGTCCTTTAGCTAAATATCTCCTCAATATAACATGGTTGGACAAGCTTGCCTGTCTCACTAATATTTTTAGTAAATTCAATAAAGTCATTGTGGCAATGTACGGTAATAATGTCGCTGGGCTTCTAACTGCAGAAAGTGTCAGAGATAAACCGAAACAAGCGTGGAGTCACTATGAAAAATAAATTAGATTTGCTGTTTTGAAGCTGCATGCACATCTATCAGAGACAAGAACTAAGTTATATAAAACTTTGGAAAAGGTCATAGATTAAAATATCCTAATATCAGAAATGGCCATACAATTAAAATGTATTTTCTTCCAAATAGTGGAGACTTCTATTATCTGAGGAGTCCACTCATTCATGCTCTCCACATAGACTAATAACCAATTAAAGATGACAGCACTTATTAGATACTGTTAATGATTCAATTCTGAGACAGTCACAAGACACTCTATTCCCTTTTCAAGCTTCTCGAACAGTTAATTAAAGAGCATGTTAGATTTCAGGCAAGCTATTTTTTTTTTAAACTTATGTTTTGTGATTCCTATTCTGTGTAATTAGGGTTTTCTCAATGTTATGCTTTCAAAACAAAACACAGGGGTCAGTTGGCTAATGTGAGATTCAAACTGTTATCCATAATCTCTGACTTCAAGTTATTGTGTTCATCAAAACAGCCTCATTTTTGAGGGATTGATCTGATACTACATATTTGGCATGTGTTTGCAGTAAAAACTTAACTCAATAAAATATGAGGGATTCAGACCAAGAATTTAAATTTAAAAAGAATTTATTGTTAATTAAAATATTTTTTTTAAGATTTTATTTATTGATTTGACAGAGAGAGACACAGTGAGAGAGGGAACACAAGCGGGGGGAGTGGGAGAGGGAGAAGCAGGCTTCCCGCGGAGCAGGGAGCCCGATGCGGGGCTCGACCCCAGGACCCTGGGATCATGACCTGAGCCGAGGGCAGATGCTTAACAACTGAGCCACCCAGGTGCCCCGCTAATAAAAATATTCTTAAACAGTGGAATAAACTTTGGTTATAGAGTCTTTGAGGTTCTAGGACGCTAACTATGTCATTTGGGGGCACTTTATGTGTCAATCGTGGTCATTTAACAAGTAGATCTGCAGAACGCTCATACTGCATGAAAAAATGACATTCATAACTCACAACATTTTACACTTGCTAGGACACTTTCATATTCCTTGTGTCATGTAGTCTTCAGAACGATCCTACGGTACAGAAAATCGCCTTCTAAGGCTAGATGGACAGTGGACCAAAGATGTGGGTGGCGTTACATCAGTGCAGGTGGTCAGAAACCAGCGGACCCAGGGAGGCGAGACAGGAACAAAGGGAGAGGGTTCAGTCATAACTGATCAACCGGCTCCCTGACTTTTGTACAGACAGGTTCCTTGAGGGCCGGTGGAGGAATGGTGAAACCAGAGGAATCTTCCTTCGTCCTTCAGCCCTGGGGGGCATTGGTGTGAATGTAAGCAAACCAGAGACACACGGAAGAAAGCCACTGGAGTCTCCACTGTGAAACCCACTCAAAGCTGGTTACACTGATGTGGTTTCTCTCAGTAAGGGACCCATCAAAGGGCTTCACCCAGAGCCGGGGAAGCTGCACAGCCTCTCGCCGGTAAGCACACAAGAAGAGGAGCAGGAATTTTTACATAGCGAAGACAAACTATGTGAGGGAAATGTGGAAGAACTCCTTGGGGGTAGAACACCCCTATTTTAATGCAAAAACCCTGCAGAGGAGGCTGAATGAGAAGGCTGAAGTGTAAAAAGGAGAAAACTGAGGCAAAGTCACAAAACAGTACACAATCAACATTTCTTGGGCACCTGTTTTTACGTATAATATCCTTTGAACTTTCCATTAACGCTATGGAAAAAGTAAGCCTCAAATAGTCTCAGTTCCTCTCTCGACATCTCATGACAATTTGAGGCCCTGCGTGAAATTCGAACTAGGATCTGATGACTGACCGCAGGCAGGAGTCTTTCCAGCTCACTCAGCACTTTGCTGGTATGTCATAAGAAAATCTGCAATGAGGGCGCCTGGGTGGCTCAGTTGGTTAAGTGACTGCCTTCGGCTCAGGTCATGATCCTGGAGTCCCTGGATCGAGTCCCGCATCGGGCTCCCTGCTTGGCAGGGAGTCTGTTTCTCCCTCTGACCCTAACCCCTCTCATGTGCTCTCTCTCAAATAAATAAATAAAATCTTTAAGAAAAGAAAAGAAAATCTGTAATGACTTGTAATGCCTGAGCAGAAGAGTTAAAGCTGAAGAAGGCAATCCTTGGAAACACCTGCTTTGCAAGGTTGGCTGTTGGCTGGCATCTGGGAATTAAATGCTAAACCCTTCCCTAGATTGATATAAAATTTTCCCTAAACGATAACAGTGGCTCGCTGTCCCCAAACTGTGTGAACAATGGGGCTTGTGTGGGACACACATTCTCCTTCTGGGAGTCTGGAATTTTGTCTCCTCTGTGCTAGGCTGAGGGTATCTATGTGACCAGGCCCCAATAAAAACCTTGAACATGGAGTCTCTCGTGAGCTCCCCTGGTAGACAGTATTTCACTTGTGTTGTCGTAAGGCACTGCTGGAAGAACAAACATGTTTTGTGTGACCACACTGGGAGAGAACTCTTGGAAGCTTGTGCTTGGCCTCCTCTGGTCTTTGCCCCTGCTCCTTTTCTCTTTGCTGACTTGACTTTGCTCCTTTAGCTGTAACAAGCATTGCTATGAGTACGACTGTATGCATGCTCAGTCCCATGAGTCCTTCCTAGAAAATCACCAGACCTAGAGGTGGCCCCAGAGACCCCCAACTTAATGCCGCAAAAATAATAGTGATGGATTTCAAGTCACTGAAATTTTGCGTTTCATATTTAATTATTGATTCACAGAATACTTGTGCCGAGAGTTAAAACACAGCAAGTGCTAGAAGGTTTACAATACGGAAGGGCAGTGTCTTACTTACCTCCTGCCTATACCTCGGTTTTACTCCCTATAGGGAGCCATTTCCAACTCCTTCAGACATTTCTCCTGATATTTATATCCGTATTGATACATATGCTTATACTTAAAATTTCTTCATTTTTCAAGTTTAGTTGTTATCTGTTGCCCTCCTACTATGGAAAATGTGGATTTAACTATCTTATGACCACCTCCCTTCCAACACACCCACACAAACTTTTCTTCTTCCATCCTTCTAGTATGTTTTTTTGCGGGGGGGGAGGGATGATTTTCGATTTAAAAAATCAATATGCAGTGTTTATATTATTATGACTGTACTATGATTCATCTCCTTTCTTCTACAACTTTTTCAAAAATATCCTGGAGATAAGTACTGTATATTTTTATTTGTGCTATATCACTAACTTTTCCTCTAAACTCTCTGTCAAAATTTTAAAACTCCTCCCAGCGAGGCAAATACATAAGGTAATTTGTCCTTTTCATTTATTTTTTTGATATATCCCTTTAGGGTTCTCTGTCCCCTCCTGCTGTGGATGTGTCACCTGGGAATTCTCTTCGCTTCTCTCGTACGTCGGATGCCCTGTTTCATGCTCTCATATTTTCCTGTTTCTCGGTTTGATGAAGCACATTCTCTAGAAGCCTCTTTGAAGTGGCACAAGGGAGTGAAATGTTTGAGACGTGCATGTCTGGAAATGTGTTTATTCTACCCTCACACTTGATTGTTAGTTTGGGTAGAGAATTCCAAGTTGGTCATCATTTCTCTTCAGAATTGTGAAGGCGTTCTTCCCCTGTATCCTAGTTTCTTGGGTCGCTGACTAGAATTGCTAGAAGTCTAACTGATTTTCAGATTCTAGGATCTTATCTTTTCCCCAGTTGTCTAAAATTTCACAATGACGTGTCTCTGCATCACTTTTCCGGGAACTCAGAGGGCCTTTTCAATAGGGAAACTCATGGCCCAAGAGATTTTCTTGTACTATTTTTTTTTTTTAATTTCTTATTCAACAGTCTCTGTTATCTTTCTCCAGAATGCTTTTTTTAAAAAATAGTTTTATTTCTTGAATCGATGCTCTAACTTTTGTATTTTTCTAGATCTTTGTCTTTTTGGTTAATTTTGATGGGATTTCTTCTACTTTGTCTTCCCATCTACTGTTGAGCTTTTAAGTTCATTATTGTAATTTTGATTTTCCATTTTCTGGTTGTTCATTTAATCGTTTTTTCCCCTTTACGGATGCAATGTCTCATGCCTCAGGTGGTAAGTCCAGGATGTTTTCTTTTCTTCCAATTTGTTTTTTTTTTTCTGTCTTTTTGTTATTAAAATTTTTACTAATTTTACTAAATTAGTCATTTAAGGAGAAAACTTTCCTCAGGTGCCTGGTGATTTCAGTTATCTATTTGTGTTTATGAGCAAGGAACAAAAAGCTGGTCACAGGCATAGTGGGAGCTTGCTGACCAATCAGCTTCACTGAAGGGCTATCAGGAGAGGCCTGGCCATTAGTTATAGAATCTCAGTGTCATAAGTCTTTTCCCCTGGATCAGTCTCTTTCTTTTTTTTTTTTCTTTCTTTGTCAGAGACAGAGAGAGAGAGAGAACACAACCAGGGGGAACTGCAGGCAGAAGGAAAAGCAGGCTCTCTGCTGAGCTGAGAGCCTGATGTGGGGCTCGATTCCAGGACCCTGGGATCATGACTGAGCCGAAGGCAGATGCTTAACCAACTGAGCCACCCAGGTGTCCCGGGTCAGTCAGTTTCTCGATGGGGGAATTCTCTTGCCTGAGGGATGTAATCCTGGATGCTAGTGTTTGGGGCATCCAGGAAGGAAGGAAACTGGGGACTCTCACCTTCAAATATGAGGATTTTCACTTACTCCTTTTCCAACCCTTGCATTATATCAAAAGACAGAAAGTACATTAGTAATTCAAGCAGAGGAAAATCTATATAAAGAAACGTTAACTAGTAAAAAGTGATTAGCTACTAAAAAAGGGAGGGGGAGTCTTTAAAAGCTCCAGAAGTAGCCAAAAAAAAAAAAAGCAATTATTACCTTCAGACTGTTTAGGCTAAGGGAGAGTGATCCATAAAGGAAATGAGACTAAGAACTGGGAGAGGCACTCCATGCCCCGGCCCCACCACACACACACAAGGGTGCGATTAGATCCCCTCAAAGAGGGCACAGCTACTAAGAAACACACAGCCCAGCACTAGCAAAGAGACTGCCAGAGGACACCCTCCAGCGATGATGTGTAGAAGTGCGGATGGGCTGAGCTGCTGTGGAAATGGCCATCAGGTGAGGAGACGGTTACCTGAGGGCCCAACTAGAGCTGCCATGGAAGGAAGTGGCTCCTGGGCAGACGGAGCATGAGCTGAGTGTGACTGGAGCTGGTCACAAAGGGTCACTGAGGTGAGCACCACCAGGCCTCCCTCACCAATCCACTGGCTCCCCCCTGAATAAAATGGCAGCAGAAACTGAACCAGAAGGAAAGCAAGCACTTTCCTGCTACTGTTACCTTGTGGTGTCACTCTAGAAACTTCTATTGACAAAGCCTCATATTGATCCTGTCAGCAAAAAATAAATGCTCACAGGGATCAATTCCAGTATCACAAACCAGGGCAAGGAAAGGTGGATATGGAAGTGAGAGACAATAAATGGGTCACAGGCACACCTGCCTGGCTCTGGCTTGGTGTCTGAGTTTTAGCACCTCTTTGTCAATTTCTAGAGCATGAATCTTCTGTCCCCTGCGGTGGGGTACGGAAGGGGACCTGTGAGCTGACTGCTTCTTATAGAGACTGTGAATCAATGCTCTTTTCAACTACATTCCTCATCCCTAAGCTTAGAGGTTCCTGATACCTCTGTTCTCCAAGCCTCTGAGACTCACTTGAGCAAACTGGCTTCTCATTATCACTTCTCCCATTGCACGGGGAGATTTCTGCTTCCTCCACAATGCCACATCATTTACTACTTGTCTGTCCACTTTATGACTCCCAAGATCCTGTTGACATCTCTCTTCTAGTATCGTATTTTCTCCCATTTTTCCCTGTTCCTGTAGATTTATGACTTTTACAAAAATCCATTTACTGTCATTTTATTCGAATGTAAGGGGAGATAAAGAGAACTATGCCTTTCAATTCCCCATATTTAAGACACCAGCCTTTTATTGAAAATATAAATATTTATTTATGAATTAAAAAAAACTAGCTAGACTAAGTAGTGATTAACAACAAATCGTTTTTAGTTTGGGAGGTATTTAAATTACACCCACGGATATGTACTTCCAAGCTTACTCTGTAACTACCAAAGATTGGTTTCAGAAACACAAGTATCAAGATCAAATTATGGTATTTGTTGAAAATGCACATTCTTAAATCCATCCTAGATTGTATGCATCGGGATTCTTGGGGGTTGAGCCGACTAATCTGCATTTTAAACGCATTTCTCAGATAACAAGTTTAAAGTTTGAGAAGCACTGTTCTATGTTGTATTATTAATGCGTGACAGAATATTTTGATTTAGCCTTTTGGTGAAAAGCTACATTTTATTAGGAAAAAGACCATAAAAAAGTGACTCTCAAATAAGGATTATCTTGTTTGTTTGCTTGCTTTTTCACCATACCTGGGTGAGTCTGGCTGGTTGGTATACACAGCCGTCAATGGAAAGACCATCATTCATCTGTTGTTTGAAGGAAAATGGTCTAAAACTCTTCATAGCCTCCTAAGGGCCAGCTTCAGATTCAGCCACATGACAGTGACAATAAATGACAGCAACTGCCTCCGTTAGACTGTGGATAAAAATGAATGTGTGTTCCAAGGCCTTGATGAGCGAAATCAATTATGCAAAGTGAAACTCCACATTACTCTTTTGTTCCATCCCAAATCTCGAGCTGACTGTAAAGTGGGAAGTCAGCCTTCAGCGGTTCCAGGAAAGTCAGAAGCAGGTAACGAGCCACCTCCTCCCTCCATCCTCCAGGCCTTAGCTGTGCAGTGATGGGTTTTGCTCTTTAGTAAGACATTTCGTACTCATGATATTTTGTATCTCCTTTTCTTTTAAAATGATAGCACTAGGGACGCCTGAGGGGCTCAGTCGGTTAAGCGTCTGCCTTCAGCTCAGGTAATGATCCTGGGGTCCTGGGATCGAGTCCCGCACTGGGCTCCTTGTTCAGCAGGGGGCCTGCTTCTCCCCCTGCCTCTGCCACTCCCCCTGCTTGTGCTCTCTCTCAATCTCTCTGTCAAATACATAAATAAAATCTTTTTAAAAAATGATAACACTAATTCTCTTTCTATGAAAGCAATATATGCCAATTGAAGACAAATTAGAAAACTGAGAAAAATTGAGAAGAAAATAAAATGTACCCAGAGATAAGCGGTGTTAATGTTTTGTGTATCCCCATCCAGTCTTCCTTATGTGTGTTTTACAGGGTTGAAATAAGGCCTTTTATCTAGTTGTGTACCTTGGTTTTTTCCACTTAACGTTTGTAAGCATGTCTCCACGTGATTAAAGTTCTTCATAAACACTTTTAAAGATTGTAGGACATCAATTTTATAGCTATACATTCACTTAGCCACTCCTCAATTGCTGGATATTTACATTGTTTCTGACTTTTTGCTGTTACAAATAACACAATATAAGGCTTTGTTTATCAATTTTGGCCCACGTTCCCAGCTTCTTCCTAAGGATGCATTCCTAGAGATGGTGAATATTTTAAGGCTCTTGATAGTTATCACATTATTTTCCAGAAAACTTGTCTCATTACATACTCCCACAAGCAAGGAAGGAGAATGCCCCCCTCACTACTGTTTCAGCAGGTCTGGAGATTATAAATACTCTCCTTCTCCAACCCAGGGACAACCCACTCTTCACATTTTTAGCTATTGTTTTAGATGCTTACCTCTAGTAATATGTTTGTTCCACAATTTCAAAGTTGTAGACATTATCTAGTCACTTCCGCCAACAGACTAGGATTTAGCTCATTTACACTCCTGCCTGCCTACCCCACTTTTCATCCCTGCCTCCCCCTGATAAACTTATATCACTGCTCTGCTTAACCAATCATAGGTCAATAATTAATTATTAAGTAATATAATGATAATATTATCTCATTGTGATTGTCATTAAGATATTAATAGTTGTTACAATTATGATATTAAATTATTATTATAAATACTATCCAAGAGACCCACATTGTATGTTAATATCACATTTACTTTCCCACCCCTGTGTGCTTGGGCTGGTATTTCTAATTGTCCTTTTCTTCTTGCATTGTCTTCCTTTGGCATCATTCTCATTTTTCTAAATGTACCATTCCATCAGGGATTCTGTTGAGTCTCCCTTATTTTCCTGGAGATCTTCCCACCAAAGTTCTTCATATTCCCGCTTCAAGATGGGTCAGGAAAAGGGGCGCCTGGGTGGCTCAGTTGGTTAAGCGACTGCCTTCGGCTCAGGTCATGATCCTGGAGTCCCGGGATCGAGTCCCGCATCGGGCTCCCTGCTCGGCGGGGAGTCTGCTTCTCCTTCTGACCCTCCTCCCTCTCATGCTCTCTGTCTCTCATTCTCTCTCTCTCAAATAAATAAATAAAATCTTTAAAAAAAAAAAAAGATGGGTCAGGAATGAAACTGTTCTCTAATGAGCCCTCTGGTTTTTAATACTCCACATCTCTTCTTTCCTTTTTAGTGCCTGGAGTTTTTGAGCCAGGCTGTTGCAGGGCCAGCCAGCAACCACCTGTTCTGCATCACACAGTGGCCCTGTGGGCACATTAAGCTTTGGCTTCCTCCCGCCTGCTCCATCAAACGCTACTCTTCAAGAATTTTGAGATTTCTCAGCCTCAGATAGCCCTTATCCCAGGGGTTTTCAACTGGGGGTGAATTTGCCCCCAGGGGGACGTTCGGCAATGTCTGTAGACATTTTTTTTTTTTAATGTTCAGTTAGCCACCATATAGTACATCATTAGTTTTTGATGTAGTGTTCAACGATTCATTAGTTGCGTATAAGACCCAGTGCTCATCACAACACGTGCCCTCCTGAATACCCATCACCTGGTCTGCAGACATTTTTTATGGTCACAACTAGAAAGGGGGATTGCTACTGGCTTTGAGTGGGTAGAGACCAGAGATGTTGTTCAACATCCTACAATGCACAGGATGGCTGCTACAACATAGAATTATTTATCATTTTAGTGGCATAGAGAGGACATTCATATATATATATATGTATATATATATATTCAAATTGATATCTTTGTATCACTCAATCTCTTGGAGATTCAGTTTTTTCATTCATAAAATGGGATTGATACTTGGGACTATTTTAGGATTAGCAGGGCTAAATGAGATGATTTATGAAAAAGGCCCAAAGCATAAAAATTCTTTTAAACTATCAGAAGTTTAGGGGCACCTGTCTGGCTCAGTTGGTGGAGCATGCAACTCTTCATCTCGGGGTTGTGAGTTCCAGCCACATGTTAGGTGTCGAGATTACTTAAAAATAAAATCTTAAAAAAAGCTATCAAAATTATAGTTTGAAATTTTTTGATAGTTTGATGGGTTTAAAAATGTTATCTTGCTTACATTACTTTGCACTGACAATGCTAAATGGTTCCATAAGCTTCTTTTGCAATTTGCAGTCATTCTGGTGTGATTTATCTGTTTAACTCCTTTATTAAGATTTATTAACATTAGATATTCTTTATAACTCAAGTACTCTGGCCCCACCAGCTTGTGCCTGCAAAATAAAGTCACATTAACTTTAATACCCAAAGTATCACTCTGAATCGCTACATCTCAAATTAATAAGAAATTCACTATGGAGGCACCTGGGTGGCTCAGTTGGTTAAGCTTCAGCTCAGGTCATGATCCCAGGATCCTGGGATCAAGCCCCGCATTGGGCCTGCTTCTCCCTCTCCGTCTGCCTGCGTGTGTTTGCTCTGTCAAATAAATAAATTTTAAAAATCTTAAAAAAAAAAAAAAAAAAAGGAAATTCACTATGTTCCAGGGTTACTCTTCCCAAGTATCGCTGAGTGAATCCGGAGTTATTTTTTATTTTATTTATTTATTTTTTTTAAGATTTTATTTATTTATTTGACAGAGAGAGACACAGTGAGAGAGGGAACACAGGCAGGGGGAGTGGGAGAGGGAGAAGCAGGCTCCCTGAGGAGCAGGGAGCCCTATGCGGGGCTTGATCCCAGAATCCTGGGATCATGACCCGAGCCAAAGGCAGACGCTTAATGACTGAGCCACCCAGGCGCCACTTAATTTTTTTAAAGATTTATTTATCTATTAGAGAGAGAGCACGAGAGAGTGGGAGGAGGGGCAGTGGGAGAAAATCTCAGACTCCCTCCTAGGGTGGAGCCTGACGGGGGGCTCGATCCCACGACCCCGAGATCATGACCTGAGCCAAAACCAAGAGTCAGATGCTCAGCCCCTGAGCCAGCCAGGTGCCCCCTGCCCGCCAGAGATATTCAAATGCCTGTCCTTGGCACTTGCTGCCCCCTGCTGGGAGAGCAGGAACTTGCATTCACCGCCCCCCACCCCACCCCTCCACTAGATGGGCTGCATTCTGTGGCTGTCCCCTCTGCATTCCCTCCTCACGGCTCCACCTCCTGGTTTCACATGCCTCCCATGTCACCATTCAGCCCCTGATGGTGGTCACGGGAATGCAGCATAACGGGACAAACCCCTGCCTACAGAGATAGAGCTTTACATCTGAGCCAGGACTCTTGTTTCCACTCACTCTGGTGCAGGAATTGGCTCAACCCTCGTAGGTGGAGATGGATCATCACGATATGATGAAGACCTCAGCATTCAGGTCAATGAGGATTGTTCCACAGTGAAACTGCCAAAAGTCCGAGTGAGTCAGCTCTTTAAGGAGATGTATACACTTAGTGGTTTTCTATGTAAAATGTACTGAGCGTTTGCTCTGTGCAAATCAAGGCCTGGAACGCCACTGTTTGAGGGCGGAGGCTCTGGCCTGCACTTACTAGCTCAAGCCCGGGTCTGGGCAAGTTACTGAACGCACCGTCACGGGGATTGGTGATAACACCTGTCCCACGGCGCTGCCGTGAGCTTTGAAGACAACAGTGCACGTGGAGCGCTTAGAACAGAACCCAGCAATCAAACAGTGCTGCCTCCCTTACTCTTGCATTCCCAGGGTCGGCTGCAGAGCCCGGCCCCAGCAGGTCACCATCATCCACTCACTGAGTCACATGTCGTGAGGCGCCTGGGAACAATCTCCAGGTCTGAGGCCTGTGTGTGCCCTCCCAGAAAGGTACAAAAAAAGCCAAATTCTATCAGCTGTCTCCACGTTTCAATCTAAGTTTGGCCCAGGAGAGAAAAAGCTCTGTAAGTTGGAGCCTTACGTAATAATAGAACTTCATGCGCTTACAGGAATTCATACCATTTTAAAGTTCGTATCTAAGTTCTTGACTTAATTAGGTCTTGTATCTTTTTTTTTTTTTTTTCCTTAAAAGCAAAAACACAGAACCAGAGGTTGGCTCCCTCCAACGTGAGAGGGCAGTCCCGTGGGTGCCTGCGGAAAATCATCGCGCGAATATCGAAGCTATCCCACTGGGCACCTTGCTGCATTCCGGATTAAGTTGCCTTGGGCCAGAATGGGCTCTATTTCTATTGCACTCTGACCTGAGGGTGAACTGATGTTCTGCATTCGATTTATAATTCTTACTCTAAGCCACCGTTAGGAACGTATTCCTTACCTCTGAAGAAAGAAGGAGCAGGCTTTTTGTGCCGATAAGGGTGACTTGCCAATTTTAAACATGGGAAGAGGTCTATCTAATTTTAAGTCACTGCAGACGGTGACAATGTTTGTCACATCTTTGTACCCCCATGGCTCCTGCCGCCTGAGGTCTGGTCCATAACAAGCACTCACTACATTTAATATTTCATCCTTGACTCTCTCTCTCTTTTTTGCTTTTAAAAACAATAAGAAGTATGAAGGAACCTAAATAAATGTTGGACGATTAAAGTGATGTCATAAAACTGACATGAGCCCAATTTTTACTGTTAATGAAATGGAGGTGTGTCACACACATAAAAAAACATAGAAGATACCATATAAGATTTAAAATGAACGAAAGACTAACGAGTAGGCTGCTCTCTTAATCATTTCATTTTAGCCTCCTTCATGTATTCCAGAAGCTGCTTTTGAGCACCTGTCTTCTGCTTAACACGAAGGAAACTCCCTCAACCCCATGCTCTTGAAGAGGTTCCAACCTAATTAGGAGACAGCCTCTCTTTTTGTCCTGTCCACATGCAGTTGCACTAAGATCTCGAAGCCTCGAGCCAAGGCATAGGGGGGGCCCGAAACAGATGAGAGCAGTGGGTGGGTTTGGCAGAAGACCGTGGCGTGAGGACTTCGAGGGACCGCACTGGGGTCCGTGCGGCACAGGGGCCCTTCACAGAGATTTCTGGGACATCTTTCATGTTGCAGCCACAGAAGATTTCATCCTGAAGACTGGAGTGTTTGAGTTCCCATCTTGCCTTCCTCATTAGACACTGAGATTCTTAAATCAGAGATGGTCCTTAAGTGCCTTCTGTCAGCTGCGCCCATCCTACACCTTGCGGGGAGTAGATGCTTAATATAGCCATATTCCTCGGTTACCTTAAAGGATGGATAAACAAGTGACCGCCTTCCAAAAGGAGAAGCGACAACTCACGGCCTCCTCCCTCTGCCTCCGCCCTCCCTAGGTCCTCACAGGTGCGTGCGCCCATGCCATAACCCGCCAGCCCATTGTGCCAGAGCCAGCACCCAGGTGAGATTCCCATGTGTCAGAGACCTCAGCACTCTGTCTGCTTCCTGGGCGAGGCGTCAGGGGACCTCACACTTCATCTCAGAAGCAGGCACTAGCTCTTGTATTCTTCTCCACCTTCTCTCCTGAGTTCCCTTCTTGGTCCCATGTCAGCAGCAAGGGTCCAGCTTCCCCCGCTCCACACTGAGCCAGGCCCAAGCTTTCACTGCCCCTAGGAGAAAATCTCTCCCCACACCTGCCACCTCCCCACAGCTCCACTCCGTGACAGTGGAGGGAACAGGATCAGTCTCGGGAGCTGGTTCTTAGATCCGGCTGGTTATACCTCCTGGTGCCCAGATGCCACCCAGAAGCAAAACAGGCGCTGGGGGTCTTCGGGGCCCTATTCGACTGTCGCCATCTGGACCTGGGCCCCTGTCCTATTACCCCTGCATGCTCAGACCTCTGGATGTCACCTGCCTATCTACCTGACCCTGAGGATTGACAACTATGGCATTTGTAGTCCAGTGCCCATTCTTCCTGAATTCACCTCACCCTTCGGGCATTGTGACCTCCTTATTTACTGACTTACTCATCCCTGCAGCTGGGGACCATGTCCTCCTCCTCCTGCTCTGTCCCATTCTCCTCCTCCAGTCGCCCTTCCTGAGTGAGCCTCAAGTGCTGATGTGGACAACAGTTCCGTTAAAGAGATTCTGATGGACCCGAATAACCAGGCCCAGAGAGTGTGCATCGGTGGGTTAACATGTGAGTTCCAGACTGGGATTGAAGGGAGCGGGTCTTCTTCAGTTGTGCAACCTGCATCTTTCATGCTCTCACTGGATACATTCGTATTTATTTGGTGAGTGGATGTGCAAACAAATGAACAAGCAAACTGGAGGGGCTCCGCTGTAGAAGTTCACCAGACTCTCTCTCCTTGCCCTGTCCAGTTCATTGTTTCCAGCAGCGGGCTGCCTGTTGCAAACACCTAATAAATGGTGCTATGGAGAATAGGATTACTAAATAGCAAATGACAGGATGGGAGTTTACTAATAACTTATTTCACTAACTCTAAGATGCACATTTGAACGCGTCTAAAATCAGATGCAGCGCATAATTGATGGCAAGTCATAATTCAGTTGGGAGCATTTCTTCCTCCTTCACAGGAAATGTTCCTTAATGGTGCATTTTACAATCAAAAGAGCCTTATACTTGACGAAATACGGTATATGGGTTGATGTAATCCAAATCAAAGAGGATCAACAGGATAGAAAAAATGTAATGTCTCGGGGCGCCTGGGTGGCTCTGTCGTTAAGCGTCTGCCTTTGGCTCAGGTCATGATCCCAGGGTCCTGGGATCGAGTCCCACATCGGGCTCCCTGCTCTGCGGGAAGCCTGCTTCTCCCTCTCCCACTCCCCCTGCTTGTGTTCCTGCTCTCGCTATGTCTCTCTCTGTCAAAAAAATTTAAAAAAGAAAATCTTAAAAAAAAAAGAAAAAATGTAAGATGGTAATTTGTAGTGATAAACAATACTGTCCTGCACTTAAGTTCAAGAAATCAATGGCACAAGTAAAAGATGAAGACAACCTGGCTGAAATTCAGTTCCTGTCACAGCGGCAGGAATGGGCTTGAGCAGACTGTTAACTAAGAGTCAATAACAATGTCGCTGCCCGAGAAGCTAATGCAAATGTAGGCTGCATTAATAGAAATATTTGTCCCCAAACAGGCAGAAATATCTCATTGCAATTTTCTCAGGTCACATGGATTCTGAGATATTCTACTGGCATATTTTGAGAGGCACATTAACAAGCCAGAGTGTATACTTTCTTTGAAATTGTGCTTTCGAGTTAAAACCTACGTCCGTACTGAGAGATGACTTTATAAGAAACAGCTCGAGTGTGTTATTGAATTTATCTTAAGAGAATTGTTAGGTGTGTTCTTCTTCAGGAGAACTTGGAAAATTTTCTTCCATTTCCAGATCCAGGAGTAGCTGTGTTTCCTGTTTGCTCTTATGAATCGTGTAAGCACCCATGTTTCCCTTTGGCCTTGGTTGCCAGTAAGCCCAAAAGGCAAACATAGGGCCTGCATCTAGCCGAGGTCAGAGAACTGTATGGCATACGTCTGTATCCTACCTTGACCTTGGGTCAACATTTCCTGCATTGATTTCCCCTTCACCAACATTTCCTTCATCACTTTTATAATGCTGTCATATCATTTAGGCTCCACAAGCTACTCCAAATCTCTTATGGAATAAATCAGGGATATGAATGAATAAACACCACAAAAAGCATGTGAAAAAAAGGTGCCTATTCAGAGGAGAGCAACTGGGAAGGCAAATGGTGAGGACACTGTTCCTGAGAGATAGGGGTGAGGGAGCCAGAACTATCTGGAAAGCTACTACCTACCAGGAAGTGAGAGCAATCCTAAAGGTGTTGACAGGCCTGCCATACTGGAAAGTAATTAAATTTATTCTGTGAGACTCTAAGATAGTAAAATCAGTGGAAGTTAGAGGGAGATAGATATTTTTCCCCTTGATATAAAAGAAAAACTTGCTAAAAATAAGCCAAAATTAGGGGCACCTGGCTGGCTCAGTCAGAAGACCATGCAACTCTTGATCTCAGGGTCTTGAGTTTGAGCCCATGTTGGGGGTAGAGATTACTTAAATTATTAAACAAACAGACTTTTTTAAAAAAAGCTAAGGGATGCCTGGGTGGCTCAGTGGGTTAAGCGTCTGCCTGTGGCCCATGATCTCAGGGTCCTGGAATCAAGCCCCAAGTCAGGCTCCCTGCTCAGTGGGGAGTCTGCTTCTTCTTCTCCCACTCCCCCCGTGCTCATGCTCTCTCTCTCTGTCTCTCAAACAAATAATAAAATCTTTTTTTTTTTAAGCTAAAATTAGAATGGCTACATTGTGAGGTATGTGCTCCCTGTTTTGGGAAGTGCTCAAAGGGAGGGTGGACAGCCACCTGTCAAGGATGTGAAGGATGGGATCCCTGAAGGAGCTTGGAATTCCCACCTGCCAGTGACTAAGTGCTTCAGGAAATGGAAGCCACTTGCTGAGGGATGAGGGATGGGGCTCAGCTGAGAACCTTGCCTTTGTGGGATGGGATTCAGGGAGGAAAGGGCCTGTAGGGAGAGAGGCTGCCTCGCAGGGAGGACTGTCCCCTGCCCCATGGGGACATCCTTCCAAGCACACTGAAAAGCACACAAAGGGAAATCAGGAACACTGGATTAACACCCAGCAGCACAGGGTCTCCAGCTGGCCCTCCTGCTCCCATTCTCACCCGTCCCCTCACAGAGTCTAGGGGGGCGGGGGGCAAGAATGTGGCGCTGTCCATTCCCCAGGGGACCTTTCAAATGCCATCCTTCACTCTGATTGGCTGACAATTACCTCATTGTTCCCTCACTTGTTAGAAAATCACTTCTGTCCTCTCCTCTCCTTCCTCCTCTCCCGGTTCTTATTCCAAAATGACAGAGGATTTCCCTGGCTGTGTCTTCCTCCCCTCAAGTTCAAAACTCCCATTGTCCTTGACCCGAAGTCCCCGGGCTCTGCTGGCTCATCCTGACTTCATTAGCCCCGCAGATTCATGCCAGGTTCCGCTCAGTCCTATCTCCCCCACTCTGCTCATGTTCATGTTCATGTTCAGTGTTTCCCCTCTCTCTGCTCTGCTGGTAGCAGCCCTCATTCCCAAAAAAACCGGCCCCAGACCCTCTCTCCCAGCCTGGTGAGCACGGGACAGGCCTGCGGACGGGCGGAGCTGCCCAGAGTGGCAGCCAAGAGTAGCGGGGTAAGAAGGAGCTAGGCACCCCCCACCCTCAGCTGAGGCTAAAAACAGACCTGGCCCCCCCCCCAGCCCCCCGCCCCCCGCAGCAGGTTCCAGGGATCAGGACCCTCTTCCTCCAGCTCCATTCCTGCTCTCTCTCCAAAACAGGAAGCCACAAATCACACAGCCCCATGTGGCTTCTCCCCCCTCCCCTGCCCCGAGGCCCCCCAGGATGTTCGTCTTCATTTGATTGTGACGGTGCGATCTGTCCTCCTCTCCTCGCGCCCCTCGAAGCGGCCTGGGCTTTGGGATAATTTACAGCCTGAGACCTTGGAAGGCTGGAACCGGGCCAAGGCCAGGCCGTAAACTTGGTGCAGAGTGCCGTTCGATCGTTTCTGGTGAAGGACAGACACCACTTCCTGGCCGTGGGCCTGCCCCTTGAGTACGGCGCACCATCAGTGGCTACTCTTCTCAGGATGTTCACAGGCGTGTGGTGCCAAACCACAGCTGGTGAGCGGACACCGTCCCTGGGCCCTGGGTTTTCACACGCCCACCCGGGCCCTCTTGCACCAGGGTGCTCGCTCGGCCAGGTCCTTGCACGCCCAGCCGTGGGCACAAGCATGGGTCAGGGTCAGAGTGGGCACTTGGAGCCTGATCAGGGGCAGCCATCCGGAAGGGGGAGAGGGGCCTTGCCTGACGCCCTGTTTGGTCTACTGGGGAAAGGATATGCACATGAACTCCAAGAGCAGCCTTGTGGGGAAAAGACCACAAAAGAAGAGGGGCTGGGAGGGAGGGGGCAGGCGTTTATGGTGCTGGATGGATTCACTGTGTGCCAGGGTAAGGAAAATGGAAGTGCTTTGCCAGCAGTGTCTAAACAAAAAGGTCACATTTCTACTTAAAAACAAGTTGTGGAGGGGCGCCTGGGTGGCTCAGTGGGTTGGGCGTCTGCCTTCCGCTCGGGTCACGATCTTGGGGTCCTGGGATCAAGTCCTGTGTCAGGCTCTCTGCTCTGCGGAGAGTCTATTTCTCCCTCTCCCTCTCCTTCTGTGCTCTCTCTCTCAAATAAATAAATAAAATCTTAAAAAAAAAACAAGTTGTGGAACCTATCCTAATCCCCTCTGACCAGGAAACTTGCTCCCCCCCATCCTCATCTCCCCCCAGGGATTCCTGAGAACCCCAGCCCTCCCCCGGCCGCCCTGGGAATTCTTCCCTGGTTGACACAGCTGCCTTGGTTAATGTGGGAAACAGAGGCAGAAAAAAAATTACTACATTTCCTTACTGCCTAAAACCCATTGACAAGTCCTTGAAACGGGCAGAGTGACATTCTTCTAGGGACTCAACTGCCTCGATGTTGACACTTTGCTAAGGGCAAAAGGCAATCCTAACCTGACCCCCAGGATCCTATAAGTCCACTTTAACATGTAAAAATTCTTTCGGAAACTTCCTTTATCCCAAACCACCCAAGATACACGTTAGCACTCACCGCCCCTGCCCCCTGCACCTCAAGCATATGGCCCACAGATATACGTCTGAAGGGTCTCATGACTAAGGTTTTATTAAACGGTAATAAATGACCTTTTCCCAACGACAGCTAGCCCCCTCAAGGTCCTGGAAACCCTGCTTCCAAATTCCTTAGAGACTTAACGCTCTCCCTAACCCCCTCCCAATCTGAAAGTGTATAATGGGCCACTCCTCATGACCACGGTACAGCTGTTCTGCCCATGGGTCCTGTCCCCGGGCTTTAATAAAATCACCTTTTTGCACCAAAGACGTCTCCAGAATTCTTTCTTGACCATTGGTTTCAAACCCTAATGTCTTTCCTACATCATTGGTCAGCCTGACCACGTCCCCCAAGCTGCATACAGGCCCTTCCCTCACTTCCCCACCGTGATGGCAAAAAAGAGACTGTAACGCTTCACAAGATTCCTGCCTAAAGCTGGGGCTAAGCGCACCACAGTACATCCACCAGAGTAACATAAACCTCCACATTAGATGCAGGGGTTCACAGAACCCGGGGGTATCCTTACTGGATGCCACCCCACCCCCCTTTCAGCCTGCTTCCCTCAGGGAGAAGCCACTCTTTCTCTCCCCACACCTGAGCTTGAAATTGCTTACAGCCCACCTGGAGCCCATCACCCCCTCACCCTCACAAAGCCTTGGGCTCCCGTTTTTCAGGCCCTGGGAAAAGAGACTACAGCACTGTTGGTCCCATCCAGGCATTGCCTCTTCCCAGGGCGATTGACAGCGGGGTGATGCACCCTCTCAGGACCTCCTCGACGCCTCACCCAACTTCCTGGCCTTCAGGGTCTGCATTTGCTCTCCAGCAACCCCTCCCTCCAGTCAACTTCAGCCACTGATTCCTGGAGCTAGCTGGACCAAGAAGTGCCCCAGCTCTGAAGTTTCCCCTTCAAAAATCCCACCTCTGTCACCAAAAGACTTGGAACCACCTTAAACGCATATTACTAAGTGAAAGAAGCCCATCTGAACAGGCTGCAATACTGCATGATCCCAACGATGTGACAGTCTTGGAAAGGCAAAGCTGTGGACACTGTACAAGCTCAATGATTGGTGAGGGGTTGGGGGAGGAAGGAAACAGATGAATGAGCAGAGCACTGAGGATTTGTTTTTTTAATATTTTATTTATTTACTTGAGAGAGAGAGAGCATGAGCAGGGGTAGGGGCAGAGGGAGAAACGGACTCCCTGCTGAGCAGGGAGCCCAACATGGGACGCGATCCCAGGACCCTGAGATCATGACTTGAGCCAGAAGGCAGGCACTTAACCGACTGAGCCACCCAGGCGCCCCAGTACTGAGGATTTTTAGGGCTGTGGAAATACTCTGTATGATACTATAATGATGGATACATGTCATTAGACAATAGTCCAAACCCATAGAATGTACCACGAGTGGACCATAACGTAAACTACGGACTTTGTGTGGTTATGACGTATCAGTGTAGGTTCAGCAATTGCAACACATGGACCACTCTGGAGGGGAGATATTAGTAATGGGGGACACCATGCATGTTTGGGGGCAGGGGGCATATGGGAAATCTCTGTCCTTTCACCCAAGTTAGTTGTGGACCTAACACTGCTCTAAAAAATATATTTAACAACAAATTCCGACTAACTTCCTTTCCTTCCAGTCCACATGTTCTAGTACCTTCTTGGCTATGATTCTTTGACTACATTGAGAAACGTATCTCACTCTTCAGCAGCCCTTCCCACCTCCATTTCCCTCCTCATCCAACTTAGATCCCAGGGCCCATCCTGATAAACACTCCCTTGCAAATCCCCTCCATTCCCTTGCTGCTTTCTCCCCTGGCAAAACCCTCGTTCTGACCAAACCTCCGTGACTGCTTTCTCCCCACCTGTGCCCAAGCCACTAAACGTGCCTAGAGAAACCTTACACCAGGCTGACCCCGGCACTTTAAATTCATGACCACAAGCCTGACCCCCGGCACTCAGAGCCGCCCAGCATGCCTACTGCTTCCCACTGGGTAACTGCCTCACATCTAGTCCTTGCTTCGGACTGTCCCCACCTTCTGCCAGTTGCACCATCCTCAGCAAAGGCACCCATCTGGTACTTCATCAAGGAAATATAAGCCTTCAGTAGGAACCCACTGACCTTGCATCTCCAAATCTAGAATCCTATGTGCCTTTCCACCAGCCTCCTCTTCTCCAAGCCAGCTAACCAAAGCCAGTCCATTGACTTGAGGTCTAAACACCACCCCTCTCTCTCCTCTTCTGTGGGCTTCGCTCCTACAGAGACCCCAACATCTCCTCTATCAACAGGTTTCCCCTTCACTAGGTCATCACTTCATAAACATGCTTTTGTTTCGCTTATCTCTAAAGAGAAAAAGACACATTCTAAGATGCTTAATATTATTAGCCATGGGGGAAATGCTCATCAAAATCACAATGGATACTTCACACCTACTCAGATGAGAATGAGTGTCGGAGAAGATGTGGGAAATCAGAACCCTCCCACAAGACTGGTGGGAATGGAAAATGGTACAGCTATTTTGGAAAACAGTCTGGCAGTTCCTTGAAAAAGTTAACCAGAGAGTTACCATGTGACCCAGAAATTCCACTCCTAAGTATGTCCGCCAACGAAATGAAAACAAATGTCCACACAAAAATCTGTACATGGATTTCATAGCGGTGTTATTCATAGTAGCCCAAAAAGGGGAAACAACCCAGATGTCCATGAACTGATGAATGGATAAATAGAATGTGGTGTATTCGTACAATGAATACTATTTGGCAATAAAGGAAATAAATCTACTAACACGTGCTACAACATGGATGAAACTTGAAAATTATGCTGAGTGGAAAAGACCAGATACAAAAGGCCACATAGGATTCCATTCGTATGAAATGTCTAAACAGGCAAGTCTGTAGAGAAAGAAAGATGATTTGTGGTTGCCTAGGGATGAAGGGGTTGGGAAAAGGGGCAGTGACTGCTAATGGGAATGGAGTTTCTTTTTGGAGACAAGAGAATGTTCTAAAACTGACTGTGGACATGGTCGCACAACTCTGTGAAAATACTAAAAACCACTGAGCTGTATGCTTTACGCTAGTGAACTGTCTAATGCATGAATTATATCGCAATAAAGCTGTTATTTAAACACAGATAAAGAAAATCTCCTTTGAACCCTCATTCCCCTCCCCCATCTGCTGTCCCATTCTCTGTTCCCCCTCACAGAAAAACCTTTGGGAAGAACTATTGTTACCCACTATCTCTACTTTCTCACCTTCATCCATCGTTTATCATCTTCATCACAGTTATTATTTATTATTATTATTATTATTATTATTTATTGTTCTAAAATTGCAACTTATTTGGGGGCCACAGGTACAAGGAGCTGGGCCGCTCCCGCTCCTCAACTTAATACTGTCATCCTTTTTTTTTTTTTTAAGATTTTATTTATTTATTTGACAGACAGAGAGAGAGCACAAGCATGGAAGAGGCAGAGGAAGAAGCAGACCCCCCGCTGAGCAAGGAGCCCGACACGGGGCTCGATCTCAGGACCCTGAGATCATGACCCGAGCTGGAGTCAGACACTTAACTGACTGAGCCACCCAGGCACCCCAGCCTGTGACTGTCATCCTTAGTGTGAACAAGTCCCCTCTGTGTTTCCTTTTGTTTTCTTCCCTCAATCACCCATCCTGACTCTCCTTTCCCATCTCACCTCATATACACACACACACTCAAATATGGTTTTGCCTGAGTTCTTGAATTAGCACAACTTTCGAAAAACAGTGGTACTATTTTGCGCGTGTGTGTGTGTGTGTGTGTTTGTTTAATGTGCACAAAGAGGGCAGTGCCCTGCCCTTCTCCCTCAGACAGTGAGCACACTGGGAAGAGCGTGGTCTTGAATCCCAGCTCTGCCACTTAATCACCAGGTGACTTGACACAAGGGATTTAACCCTCGCTGCTTCCACCTCAATGACTGTAAAATAAGGACTTGTTCAACAAACACTCACAAATACTTATTGAGGGACTTCTATGTGCCAGGCACTGTTCCAGGCACAAACCCCTGCCCTCGGGAAGCTTATCTCTAGGATTGTTGTGAAGATGAAATCCATCAGAGCGTGGGAGATCCTACTTGTGTGTTTTCTTTTTTGTTTACTTAATGCCATATATTAAAATATCTGTGTATTGGGGCGTCTGGGTGGCTCAGTCGTTAAGCATCTGCCTTCGGCTCAGGTCATGATCTCAGGGTCCTGGGATCGAGCCCCGCATCAGGCTCCCTGCTCGGCGGGAAGCCTGCTTCTCCCTCTCCCACTCCCCCTGCTGTGTTCCCTCTCTCGCTGTGTCTCTGTCAAATGAATAAATAAAATCTTTAAAAAAATTTGAAAAAAACCCTGTGTATTGTTGCACACGTATCCCCACCTTTCCTATAACGGCTGGCAGTGTCCCGTGGTTGCTCATCGTACTTGCTCATTGTCCAGTCAGAGACAAGTGTTCTTAGAGCAGAAGTTTCCATGCAAAGAAGGGCAAAGGAGTCAGCCTTTAGAAGAGGGGTTTTTCAAATAAAAACCACAACAGATACTTAAAGGGAAACGTTTAGGGGCGCCTGGGTGGCTCTGAGCTTATTTTATTTGTTTTACTTTCTTTGGGTTCCATTTGCTGAACTTTTTCTGCTTTCTTGGGATGAGTGATAAACTTTCTTCTTTTCTAATGTGTGTGTTAAGAATTATGAATGTCTTGGGGCACCTGGGTGGCTCAGTTGGTTGAGCGTCTGACCCTTGATTTCAGCTCAGGTCGTGATCTCAGGGTCCTGGGATGGAGCCCCCACATCAGGCTCTGTGCTCAGCAGGGAGCCTGCTTGAGATTCTCTCCTTCTCCCTCTTCCCCTCCTCCACCCCCCCTCTCTTTCCCTCTCTAAAATAAATAAATAAATCTTTAAAAATAATAAAAATAAAGGAAAACTTACCAATGTTACCAATGTTACAAAGTTACCAATGTTAACCACACTTTCATTCATCTGCTCATGGTGGGAAAAGAACATTTACTATTTTCCTACGATTTTCCTATCCACGAAGGTGATCCCCAGTCTTTAGACACCCTCATTGCCAAAGTCAAGGATAGGGTTGTTATCTTTAGTCAGTAACACATGGGATATACTTAAGGCTTTCATTTAGTTTGGGGAACAGAAGTAGACAGGTAAACATGGCATTAGCTACTGTGGTTGTTAGTGATGTTTATCTCCGCATATATAATGTCCTGTTCTGAGATGCTGCAATCTGGTGTCCACATGATTGCATGATGACAAAGAAGCAGTTTTGCAAGTAAATAAACAAAAAGGAAAAGTAAGTAAATAAATAAGTAAATAAATGCCATCACAGATGTCCTTGTAAGAGAGAGACAGAGAGAGATTTGATACAAAGACTGAAGAGGAGAAGACAATGTGACCACAGGGGCAGAGATTGGAGAAGGCAGACCCAGAATGTCTATTATTCCTCAAGAAGGAATTCTCAAAGGAGAGAGAAATTATAAAACAAATAATAAGAAGAAGAACAAAATCTCCTACAGCTGAAGAAAGAGAAATATCTTAAACTGAACGAGCCCTTGAACATCAAGCAGGATAAAAATGAATAATAATAAAATAAAAGACTCTCCTTATACACATGATGGTGAAATTTCAGAACAAAAGACAAAAATATAATAATTTGAAAATATACCATAGAGCTAAAACACTTCCCCTAAAAAGATTAAAATTCTGATTGTCCTTAGTTTTCATTGGCAACATTGTAGACGAGAAGACAGGATTTGGTGTTCAGGGCCTGAGTTCAAATTCTATGGATACCACCTACCAGCTGGTGGGCAGCATAGCACTGAACCGAGAACATCAGAGCCCGTTCAGGTCAGGGTTTGACGCTCAGTCTGCTCAGAGGTGGGTGGTTCAAAAACGGGTAGTGTAATCAACTTCCTAAGAAAGGCTTCTTACTGTTGGTTACGGCACGCCCACCTCTGCAGCTTCCTGCGTGGCCGTCCTCCCTGAGAGCACGGAAGGACAGCATAGCAGATACAGGAAGCCCAAAATGTCCTGGTAAACCACAAGTTACGAACTAGAGAACCTGGATCTGATCTGGTGTGTTGCTCAGGGGGTTGAAAAGAAATTAAAAATCAGAATGTCCATAATAACCCAGATTTCCTACTCCTCTTAAGGAAATCTATCACTCCTGGGACCATGTTCCAACAGAACAACAGCAACAACAGTGAAAAGAAGCAGTTTTGCTTCCAAATTGCTGCCACGACACTATGACGCCCATTCTCACGGGCCTCTCTTGGACCCATGCGTGAGTTTCTCCATAAAATTATTCCAGAGGGGGAATGCTGGGACACAGAGTAAATTACACAGTAAGCTATACAATTAAGATAGTGCTCCAACATATCCACTATCTAATAATACATTTAAAAAGAATATAGAGGGAACAGGACAAATATACCAGAGTATATTAGAAGATTAAACAGAATAAATGTTCCAATGAAAAACAAAGACTGTCAGGTTTAATAAAATAGTTTGGATAGGCTGCCTAAACATTAGACTACAGAAAGTTCAAAAGGAAAAAAACAAAAATATGCTGTCTGAAAACTAAGCAAAAGAAAGTCCATATTACAATATTAAAATCACACAAAGTAGATGTTACAGCAAAAAGCATTCCTAGCTACACAGATGTACTCTTTACAGTGGTAAAACATGCAATCTACGAGGAAGAAACAGAATTTTAAGTTTGCATGCAGCTATAAAATAGCCTCAAAAATGTAGAAGTAAAAACTGACAAATATATAACAAGAAATAGACAAACTGCCCAATGTTAGAGATTTTAATACATCCTATCACAGTATTGACAGAACAAGCAGATTAAAAAGAAAGGATTTAGAATATATGAAAAAAACAGTATCAGCAAAACTGACCTAATTAACATATAGAGAGCACTGCACCTAACATCTGCAGGATACACATTCTTTCTAATTACACATGAAATATTTAGAAAAATTGACCATATGTTTGGCCATAAGACAAGCCTCAACAAGTTTCAATGAACTGAAATCTTATGGAAAGCATTCTTAAGCCACAATGAAATTTAGCTAAAAGTCA
Organism: Leptonychotes weddellii; assembly: GCF_054177405.1. Lineage (NCBI taxonomy): Eukaryota > Metazoa > Chordata > Mammalia > Carnivora > Phocidae > Leptonychotes > Leptonychotes weddellii. The sequence goes on from NC_138372.1 coordinate 90,132,106, forward strand.
GTAACAAAAATATAGCTAAATATATATATTTATATATATAAATATATATATTATATTTAAAAATATAGCTCTGTGTGTGTGTGTGTATGTATATATATATATATGTAAAAATTCCCCAAATGTTTGAAAATTAAACAATTTACTTCTAACTAACCTATGGATAAAATATGATGTCACAACAGAAAATATAAAATACTTAGAACTAAGCAATAACGGAAATAGTACACATCAGAACTTGTGGGATGAAGCTAATGCCATTCTTGGAAAGACATTCATAATTCTTTCTTTTTTTTAGAGAGAGAGAGAGTGAGCAAGTGGTGGGGGAGGGGCAGAGGGAGAGAAAGAATCCCCAGCAGGCTCCACACTCAGCACAGAGCCTGATGCAGGGCTCGATCCCAGGACCCTGAGATCATGACCTGAGCCAAAACCAAGAGTCAGACGCTCAACCAACCGAGCCACCCAGGTGCCCCAAGACATTCATAATTCTTAACACACACATTAGAAAAGAAGAAAGTTTATCACTCATCCCAAGAAAGCAGAAAAATTTCAGCGAATGGAACCCAAAGAAAGTAAAGCAAATGAAATAATAAAGACAAGAGCAGAAATGTTTGAAATATAAGACAAACATACAATAGAGATAATCAATATAGTCATAGGTCAGTTATTTGAAAAGATCAATAAAATTGTTAAATCATTGGCAAGACTGATTAAAAAAAATAAGATGTAAGTAACCAATGTCAGGAATGAAAAAGGTGACATGACCACAGGCAGGGAACCAGGCATAAATACCTCGACCTCAGGCTCCTCTTTTCTCCAATCTCCAGTGGGGCTTATCTTTTTAATGCAAACATTACAAAGACAATAGGAAGATATCAGGAACAACTTTATGCCAATAAATTTGAAAATTTTGATGAAACAAATTCCAAAAAATTACAATTTACCAAACGGAAAAAAAGGAAAGAAATTCTAATAATCACAAACTATTACAGAAATGGAAGCCATAATGAAAAATCTTCCCTCAAAAAAAGAAATTCCAGGGGTGCCTGGCTGGCTTAGTCAGAGGAGCATGCAACTCTTGATCTTCGGGTCCATGAGCCCAAGCCCTGCACTGGGTGGAGAGATTCCATCCATCCATACATACATATATAAAAAAAACCCTCCAGGCCCAGATGACTTCACCAACAAATTTTACCAAGCACTTAAAGAAAAAAATATAATGTCAATATTGTACAAACTCTTTCAGAGAATAGAAAATCAGGGAACATTTCCCCAACTCATTTTGTGAGGCAGAAATAACCTTGACTTTAAGGTTGTTTGACTAGTTCATAGCAAGAATGGAAAATATCAAGCTGATCTCACTTATGAACACAGGTGTAAAAGTCTTAAACAAAATATTAGCAAGCCAAATCCAACAGTGTGTAAAATGGATACCACATCATGACAAAGTTGGGTTCATTCGGGAATGCAAATCAGTTAACTTTCAAAAAATGTAATCAACACAGAAAATAGGAAAAGTCATATGAATACCTTGTTTGATTAAATTAAACATAGATCTGTAATTAAAAAAAAAACAAAACTCTTAGTCTTGTACATGAGATGGAGAATTAGGGAAAAATTTGAAAGGATTGGAAAAAATAAATAAAACTACCATTATTCACAGATGATATGATTGTATGCAGAGAGAATCCCAAAGAAGATAAATTATTAGAATTTTTAGGAAAGGTTAGCAAGGTTGCTAATAAAAGTTCAACATACAAAAATATTTTGCTTTTCTATATTTCAGCAACAGAATTAGAACATGAAAAATTTTAAAGATATCACTTAACATCAAAATATACAAAATTCCTAGTTATAAATCTAAAAGTGATGTGTGGGTGCCTGGGTGGCTCAGTCAGTTAAGCATCTGCCTTTGGCTCAGGTCCGTGATCCCAGGGTCCTGGGATTTGAGTCCTGCATCTGGGTCCCTGCTCAGTGGGGAGTCTGCTTCTCCCTCTGCCCTTCCCCTCCACCTCCCTTCTGCACTTATGCTCTCTCTCTCACAAAAATAAATAAATAAAAATCTTTAAAAAATAAATAAAAGTGATGTGTAAGATTTGCATGCAAAAAACCACAAAGCACTTTTTTTTTTAAATAAAATGCCTAAACAAACAGAGTGGAGTATATCCATGAATATGGATAGGAAGACTTGACACTAAAAATGTATATTTTCCCCCAAGCTGATCTATGAATTCAATTTAGTTTCAGTAAAAATTCCAAGTGTATGTTAGAGATTTCTTGGTGGAATTTGACAAATTCATCCTAAAATTTATACGGGAAATCAAAGACCCGAAGATAACATAAACTCTCTTGAAGAACAAAGTGTGAAGACTTGCTCTTGAAATCTAGATTTATTACAATACTACAGTACTTAAGATGTCGTGATATTGGTGCAAGAACAGACTATGAGACCAATGATAGAAAAGAGAGCCCAGGAACAGGCTCGTACGTATATGGACACTTGATATGACAAAGGTGGAAATCCCAGGTAGATCAACTCTGCCTCTAAATGTGAAATGTAAATAATAAATCTCCTAGAAATAAAGGAGAATATCTTCATGACCTCAAAGGAGTAAAATATCTATATATATATTTTAAAGTAGGCTCCACACCCAACATGGAGCTCAAAGTCATGACTCCAAGATCAAGAGTCGCATGTTCCACCAACTGAGCCAGCCAAGTGCCCCCAAGGGAGTAAATATTTTTAAAATAAGACACAAAAAGCAGGAACCACAAAATACTTTTATGAGACTGCAGTAAAATTTAGAATTTGTTTATCAAAAGACCTCATTAAATGAGCAAAAAGCAAGCCACACAGTGAGAAAAGACATTGGCAACACAAACAATTGGCAAAGGGCATATATTCAGAATATTTAAATGCCTATGAATCAACAAGAAAAAGGTGGCAGAAAAAAGTATTGAATAAGCATTTCGCACACCCCCCAAAAAAGAAACCCAAATGGCTAAAACCATACCAAAAAAAATGATTTTATTAGACTAGATTATCTTCAGTTTATGCCTCCAGATTCAGCAAACATCTCCTCTCCTCCCTGTGGGGAGTCCCACAGGAGTTCAGAAAAAGGAGGATAGTGAGGTCGGGGTTCCCTGGTTCCCTCCCTCTCTTCCTGAGAGCAGTTGCCTTGAACTAGCTCTATCCTTCACAGGTCAGTGCTCCTCTGACTCAATGGGACTCTTAGATCCATCTTTTCGGCCTTAGGGTACTGACAGATTCAAGGCTGCTAGCCTTGAGTTTCTGCATTATCTCCAGAATTCCTCTACGCCAGCCCACATCTATATTAAACTACTCCTTGTGAGTGCATGCGCGCACGCACACGCACACACACACGCACACACACACACACACATGACATTATCCTAAATTGAGTATATTGAGTATGCCATCCTTTTCCTGTTGGGGCTCTCTCTTAAACATTGCTCAATCTCATTACTGAAAAGTGAAATTAAAACCACTAGAAAGTACCACTTTATACCCACCAGAATAGCTAAAGTAAAAAGACTGACAAAACTAAGTGTTGGCAAGGGTATGGAAAAACAGGGACCCTCATACATTGCTGTTAACGTATAAATTAGCATAATCACTTTGGAAAACAGACTGATTTTATCTAGCGAACTTGCAACGAGCCTGGCAATTTCACTCCTAGACATACACCCTAGAGTGCGGTTCTCAGACTTTACCCTGCCATTAGCACACCTGGAGGGCTTGTTAAAACAGAGATTGCTAGAGACACCTGCTGCCTCAGTCCGCAGAGCATGCAATTCTTGATCTCGGCATGGTAACAAGCCCTATGTTGGGTGTAGAGATTACTTAAAAATAAAATCTTAAAAACAAAACCCACAGATTGCTAGACCCCACTTCCAGCATTTCTGATTTAGGAGGTCTGGAGAGGGAGTCCAGATTTTGCATTTCTAACAAGTTTCCAGGAGATCTGGTGCTGGAACCACATTCTGAGAACCACTGCCCTAGAGAAATTCTTGCACACGTGCCGCAGGAAACATGTACAAGAAAGTCCGTAGCATCATTGTCTTCATAACCAAAAAATAAATAAATAAATAACCCAAACGCCCATCAACTGTAGATTAGAGAAATAAATTGCAATATGTGGAATATTAATGAGCATTACAAAGAAATGAAACACAGCAACACACATCAACAGATGATTCATGAATAAAAATAGCCAATGAAAGACGGATACGTAGAATATGATTCCATTTAATTAAAGTCCAAAAACAGGCAAAGCTAAGAAATAGTCTTTAGGGATACATAGATGCTAAAGCTATAAAGACAAACAACGGAATAAAGGAGCTGTGATTGGAAGGCACACAGGGTACTTGATCTGGAAATCAGTGTTCTATTCTGACTGGTGATTGATGACACAGAAGTTTGTTTTGCAATTATTCTTTAAACTGAATGCATCCATCCTTGCCCCAGCTCTGAGGAACACCGCCCCAGAGCCTCATAATGGATCCATCAAAGCCATGCATTCTACACCAGCACTTTCTCCCAAGTCTGGTTCACCCATTCCTGGGAAGTGAGTGTGACATAGCCCAAGTCTGCACCTGTGTCCAAGCTCAGGGTGAAGGCCTACTGGCCTGGCCCTCCCACCACCTTCTGAGTCTGTCCTGAGCAACTGCTGAGGCCAGAACACACATTCTCACCTCCACAAGGACAAGCCATAATATAGCAACCATACATGTAGTCCAAACCACATCTAGGAAAGCAACATTTTTCTCCCCGAAGCTCAATCAGTAGAGATGTGACTTTTCCCACAAAAAATGAAAAATATTTTTCATTATTATGCGACACAGTTTAGCACCTGAGAGCCAGGCTCTCAAACCTGTCATTCCAGAGAAAGGTCTCTGTCCTATATTTGCATAACAAAAGGTTCTTTAGGAGTGGGGTTTTTTCCCCCTCAGAACAATGAAGTAGCCTGCCTCAAAGTTAACCCAGGGCACAAAACTCTTAACCTTCCAATGAAACCCCACTCCGTTGTTACCTCTGTAAAGAAGCATGTTTTTTCTTTCTTCTCTCCCTCCCCTCTCTGCCTTTAAATCAGCAGTAACTTCCTCCTTCACACCAGTCACCTAACATTTGTGGATATTCTTGCCCTGTTAGAAACTTCTTTCTTTATTGAAATATTTCTCATGAGGAGCTTTCAGCCAGTTGGTTCTGTTTTACCCCTTGGGGCCAGAGTATAAATCTAATCCCTCTTCAGCATGACAGGCTTTCAAATAGGTTAAGACATTTATCATGTCTTGGGACGCCTGGGTGTCTCAGTCATTAAGCGTCTGCCTTCGGCTCAGGTCATGATCCCGGGGTCCTGGGATCGAGCCCCGCATCAGGCTCCCTGCTCCGCAGGAAGCCTGCTTCTCCCTCTCCCATTCCCCCTGCTTGTATTCCCTCTCTCGCTGTCAAATAAATAAATAAAATCTTTAAAAAAAAAAAAGACATTTATCATGTCTTCCTGGTGTTTTCTGTTTCTCTCAGCCCCTCAGCCATCCCCCGTCAGGCAGGTTTGGAACCCTTCTCCATCCTGGTTGATGTGTTCTTGGGTTCCACTTTGTCTCTCCCCAACAGATAGAGGGGAGCCCAACCTTAAGGTAAGTTCTGGTTGTAGAGCAAGAAAAACGGGTTTCCCCCTACTTGTCTTATATTCATTGGTGGGCCCTGCAAATTACACTAACAAAAGACACATCAGTGGCCCCTGGGTGGCTCAGTGGGTTAAGCATCTGCTTTTGGCTCAGGTCATGATCCCAGGGTCCTGGGATAGAGCCCAGCAGGGAGTCTGCTTCTCCCTCTTTCTCTGCCTCTGCCTCCCCCCCACACTCGTGCACCCTCTCTCCCTCAAATAAATGAATACAAATCTTTAAAAAAAAAAAAAAAGACACATTAATGAGAGCAAAACAAACAGGAGTTTATTAGCCATGTGCATCATGGTACAGATGGGAGTGCTCCATGATGAGTAACTCAGAAAGGTGGTTAGAACTTGGGCTGGTATAGGATTTTAACAGAAGAACGATACATTTGTAGAGAAGTGACAAGACAAAGGAAACACTGAGTTTCTAGGGAGGCAAATATATGGGAAAACCAATGGTAGCTAAAGGCTAGTTTTAGCAAAATTTGTTACCTAGGTTCCTTTAGTGCTGTCTCTGGGCTGATAAAGGCCTCTGTTATCTCTGGTGATTAACTTCTCTCCTTCCAAGTAGAGAGGGGAGGAGGGGGACACCTTTACAAATTTACATTCTGCTTTTAGGCAGATGAGGAGGGCAGAGAGCTTTCCTGTATCTGCTTCTTCTCAACTACTTCCAGCCCCAAATAATCCTTGTGCCAAAGTGGCATCTTTTCGGGTGACATGTTCTGCTTACTCTTCACAGTTCTCAGATGACCAGACTGGACTGCAACAGGATTATCCACCAGCCTATTCTAGATATCATATGCCTATGAATGCCATGGTTTTAATGATGACAATGTGCAGAGTATCAGAAGCAATTATCGACCAATGTGAAGTGTAGGTACTGGAGGAGAAAAAGAGGAGGAAATTAGTTTGTCTTTTCAAAAGCAAAAGCTATTACGACCATTTTTGTGAAATGTTTATTATTGATGCCTAGTTGTCATGCGGCACAATAACAGCTGATGTCAAAATCTGAAGGGCTGCCAAACAAATGAGGGATTTGTCAGATTACATTTGCCATGCATTGAATTTGACAATAGCAGTTAACTCTAGATAAGTGGCCTCAGTCTTCATGGTGTGAAACTCATTGTATTAGTAACAGATAAACCCTGAAGGCTCAGTGATTTAACACAATAAAAGTTTATTTCTTGTCTCTTTCTTGCAGCTTCTCTATAGGTGGCTCTCTCCTAAGCAGGGATTCTGAGATCCAGCCTCCTCTTCTGCCATTGTCAACAGGCTGCCCCCGAGATTGTCCTCTGCTGGGGGATGGGAGAAGGGAGGCCCAATTCATTCCAACCAGCCAGAGGGGAGATCATGGATGGTTGCCTGGAGGAGGCCTTTGGGCCAGGTGTGGGAGTGGAAGACATCACTCCTGCTGAGAGGCCATTGGCTAGAACTAGGTCACAGGGCCAACCTAAGCACAGGGAGGCTGGATGATGCAGTCTAGGTATGTCCCTAAGGAGCAGGATTAGTCTCTTGTCTCTTACCAGTCCAATGTGGGGGCTTTTGTATGGGTGGCAAATAACGTCTTGAGTTACTGTGAAAATCATTTGACCTCATGAGCCTCTGAAAGGGTCTCTGGGACCTCCAGGGGTCTCTGGACCACACTTTGAGACCACCATCTTAGAACATCAGATGATCCTTCGATGGGCTAATTTTGCAACACTACAGGAAGATATTAAAAGGGCATGAGGTAATCTTTGCCTTCTTAAACATTTCACATTCAGAATTAAAATGTCCTTTTCTGCCTTCCCCAGGCTCCCTTCTAGGGGACTTGGCTAACTGCCTCCCCTCCGCGTTAGAGGCCCCTGCAACTCATCCTGACTTCTCAGTCCTTGATTATGTCAGTGCTCTGTTCATGTCTGTGGCTAGTGACCTCTTCCCATCTGTTGCTCTCGGCTCAGACAGTGTATAGCCCTCCCTGGGGGGCAGATCTCCGCAGCTGTCCCTGCTGACTCAGTTCCCATAATTGCTCCTTGAAAATGACCAACACAGGAGCATCCACCCTCCCCTCTGACTCCTAAAACAACCTTATACCAGCATCCCTTCTCCTGGGCCTTCCTGACAGGCATCTGCCCTCCCACTCAGCCCCAACAAATTGGACTGGAACCCTTCCTCACCACTCAGGAGCCTTCAGGGTCCCATGCCTCAGTGGCCCATGTGACGCTCTGTCCCCTCCCCATGCCCATGCAGGAAGCTCCGCAGGCTCCAAGGCAACTCTGTTTTAGATCCTGCCTTCCATCACCTTCTGGTGGGGGATAAAGATGGGGCAGACCTTCCCGTTCCTGCGCTCTATTAGAACTTCCAGAGCTCTCCCCATCTCCTCTCCCATCACTGCTCTTTCTCCGGATGTGTGTCTAGAGTGGGGAGGGGACCCTGGGCAGAAACCTGTTCTGTCTCTTTGTACTTCAAGTCTGTCAGTCTCACAAGAGATGGGGATTTTGATCCCCGAAGTGAGGACTCAGGCACCTTTCATAGGTCTGTTCCTTGCCCGACCAGGCCCTCTTGGGGCAGGCAGCAGCCTCACACCCCCACAGACAAATGCCAGTGGCGGGGAAGAGAACAGCCAAACACTGTGCTTAATGGCTCAAGTTATTAGTCGGCCATGGACTAACATGAGCACAAATGGGTTAAGCGGTTTCTGGGCAAAAATTATCCTTAAAGGCACTTTTGAGAGAAAGAGGACTGATTCCAAAGACATGGCTTTGAATTGGGCCCTTTGGGGTTGTTCGCACCAGTCTGCCAGCAGCCTGTGGGGTCAGGGGCCTGGGTGTTTGGGGAAGACGAGAGGAGAAGTAAGTACTAACTCTGAAATGCCCTGTGGAGGGAGATGAGAAGAGCTAAGGTCCCCTCCAGGCCATTTGCATCTGGAAACTTCTCTTCTTCCAAACCCTGGCTCCTGCTCTCAGTTCCTGTTGTGCTGAAGCCCAGGCAGGCCCTTCTTCCTCCAGCCCTCTGCTTCCTCAATCTTGACAGGGCCATGGACGCTTGGTAGAGGAAGCCCAGGTGGTAGGAAACACTGAGAATGATGTAAGCAGCACCCGATCTGTCCCCCGGGGTCCCAGGCCCAAGAGGTGCCAGTCACGTGTTGTGACGATACCCAGATTTTTGAGCACTGATTGACACCTGCTCTCTGACAAAGACCTTCTCCTTGAGCAAATTCTAGCGGGGTTCCTCTGAACTCTCTTTTCAACCAGGCCCTGAGGTTAGGCTTCCGTGTTTGGCTCTGCGTTTCCCAATTTTAGCAAGAATCCTGCTGAGTCAGGTTAGCAAGAATAGCTGGTGATCCACATATCTGATCTGTTCTTCATCCTCCACCATCCCCCCACTGGCCTCCCTTCAGCAAGAATCCTGGGATGGCCATGGAGCCAAAATCTTTCCTTAACGCTTCCTCTTAATTTTCCATCCACCACCCCCCACCCTGCTCCTTGGCCATAAATTCCCACTACTTTTCCTTGTTGTATTCAGAGTCGAGCCCACTCTATTTCCTCCTCTGCAAAACCCCATTGCAGTGGTCCCTACACCTAGCACAACAGTGCCCCTGAATAAAGTCTGCCTTACTTGGCTTTAACGGGGCCAGGAATAATTTCTTCTTTAACAGATATGGTATCTTCTCTTTAGCATCTCATACCAAGAGCTCACATGCACAACACTGAAGCCTGGGAGGCTCCTAAGGACTCCCAGAAAATGTGCAGACGAGCTGAAGAGAAGTCCTCTCTGAGGAAGCAGGCTGATGATGCATGCCCTCTCCAAGCCTTACGTGGTTTCGTTGTGCCCAGCAAGAGAAACCTCCACCCTGACTACCAGAGAAGATGTGGGCACTGCCTTGTCTGCTTCTGGACCCCAGAGGAGCCAGAGAGGCTGCCCCTGCAGACAGGCTGCAAAGGCTGGAGGGAAGAATAAATCAAATACAGAGTCAACTGTGTGAGCACGACTGCTGTGGGACCCACAGAGAAGGGAATTCCAAAAGAGTAGGAATTTCTGCCAGTATGCAACACACACTGGACACCGCACAGCCTTCATGGCCACGCCACCAGATGCGGACTCGGGTAAAATTTGGCTCCCATACAACCGAGGACATGTTCTGTAATAGCAGGGATACAGCGGAAGGAAGGCGGAGCTGAGTGGTGGGCAGCAGGATATGGCACAGTAACATTTGCAGCAGAAAAGAGGCAGAGGGCGAGATGGTGGCGGAGACACTTCTCCTTTTGACTAGAACGGTGGAGAAGGTCACCTCCTGAGCATAGGAGCATCCAGCCAGGGCAGTAAATAGTTGTACTCAAAGAGTGACCTAGGTTAAAGGGCGCCCAAAAGAACAGGGGAGTTGACAGTAGAAATAACTGCATTTCTTCATAGGTATCAATAAAAATCCTAGTATTTTTTTTTTAATTTTTTTTTAAGATTTTATTTATTTATCTGAGAGAGAGAATGGGAGAGAGAGAGCCTGAGAGGGGGTAGGGTCAGAGGGAGAAGCAGACTCCCCGCTGAGTGGGGAGCCTGATGCGGGACTCGATCCTGGGACTCCAGTTTCACGACCTGAGCTGAAGGCAGTTGCTTAACCAACTGAGCCACCCAGGTGCCCAAAATCCTAGTATTTAAAATCAAACCAGATGCTAACAGGGGCATCACAGATAGGAAAACGTTGGGATGACACAGGGATTAGCACGGCCCCAGCACTGGGCAACTTGCACCTTCTTGAAGCACTCCCTATTTGCAGGGACTTTTCTGTATGATTAAAGTATTTCTAATAAATACAGAATATGTCTCAGTTTCTCCAAAATAACCAACAAAGTGGTTAAAAAGAAAAAAAGACTGGGGCACCTGGGTGGCTCAGTCGGTTGAGTAACTGACTTAGTTTCAGCTCAGGTCATGCTCTCAGGGTTGAGCAAGCCAGCCAGTATCCGGCTCCTCCCTGGGGGTGGAGCCTGCTTGCCTTTGCCTGCTTAAGATTCTCTCTCTCCCTCTCCCTCTGCCCCTCCCTGCCCCACTCCCACCATGCGCATGCACACTCTTGCTCTTTAAAAAAAAAAAAGACCGGAAGTAAGTCAAGATGTCCATGGTGGTAATTCCCAGTGTGAGAGCATGAATGTCTTTTTGTTTTATGAACTTTCTACATTTAATTTTCTAAAAAAAAAATGAAAAGGCATCAAAATAGTAAAAGCAGCACAAACTGGTTGAAACCCCTAGGGTTTCACAGGTGTAATCTTCCCTAATCCTCAAATCATCTCTATGGGACACAGATTATTTTCCCCATTTTCAGATGGGGAAACTGAGGCTGGAGCTGTTAAACTGTCTCCTTAAGCTCACACAGCTAGTACATGAATGAGATGAATGAGTCTGCACTAGAACCCAGGTCTTTTTTTTTTTTTTGAGAGAGAGAGAGAGAGCCCGGGGCAGGAGGAGGGTGAGGGTGCAGAGGGAGAGGGAGACAGAGAATCTTGCCCAGCGTGGAGCCCGAAGTAGGGCTCAATCTCACAACCCTGAGACCATGAGCTGAGCCAAAACCAAGAGTCAGGTGCTAAACCATCAGAGCCACCCAGGTGCTCCTTAACCCGGGTCTTTTGACTCTAGATTCCATGTTCTTTCTTCTACTCTCCCTGTTTCCCAAGAATAGCCTATTCCTCCAACAGCTAACACAACAAGATGTATCAGGAGGAAAGCCACTGGACCTCTCCTGCTCATACCCAGAAGGAGTGACGGGGCTGCAAACATCCGTGAGTGACCAGGAGACGGTACTGGTCCACCCCAGACTTGGGGACAGGTGACTCGGGATGAAGGAGCATGGCTTGCTCATGCGCTCAGGGAATCCTCCGATCAGAGCTTAGAAGGAGGCCTCTGTTCTGCGAATCTCTTCTGTAGAATCCTGTAATTCCTGGGCCTCCCCACAGTCTTGATTAGGCATCTGTATGGCAGAAAACCTTCAAGGCCTTTACACCAGCTGCCACAGCTGAGTTACAAATCACCCCCAACTTGGCACCTTAGAACAATCATATTAGTTTACTTAGGATTTTCTGGGTGAAAATTTCAGGAAGGACATGGCTGGGTAGTCCTCACATGGGGTCTCTTGTGGTGAAGTGGGCTAGAGCTGCAGTATCAGAAGCCTCAGCTGGTCTGAACAGGCTGTCAGCTGGAGAGTCCACACACCGCCTCTCCAGTCTGGCCACCTCGGGGTGGTAGGACTTCATATCTGGTGTCTGAGAGAACCCCACGGGAGCCACGAGGCCCTTCTGACCCAGCCTTGGACGTCCTGCAGCACCACTCCCTTGGCATACGGTGGGTTCACAAGTGAATCACCAGACAGACCAGGTTCAAGGCGGGGGGAATGAGGCTCCACCTCTTGAGGGAGACTTGGAAAAATCACATTGTAAGGGAGCACATGAGTAAGAAATATCGTTTCAGCCAACTCTGGAAAAATCTCTGTCATTTAGCCCAATGCTTTCCAACCTTTATCACCTCACAGCACACAGAAAGCAGGAAGATATGTGTGGTTCAAGACACACCAGTTAGGAACCATCTGTGATTAGCAAAGCTTCCTTTCCTTACTTTCTGACTAATGTGCTCTTGAGAGCACGATGTCCCACATGCTTCAGGGTAATCTTTGGGCCAACAGAAAGGAAACTCTCCAGCTCTGATTCCTCTGTGCTAGGTTTCTCTGCTCTAATGTGTCCAAAAGCTTTAAGATCATTTTCCATCTTATCTCCCATAAACGTTGAAGGAGAGAATACATGCATTCTTCGTGCATTGGATCTGTTTAAAATATCTGCTGCCAATCATCAAGAATAATAATGCAATGCACCGAGCACTTCAAATATGTTAAAATGCATAAGTTCATAATGATTTCAAAACAACAACAATAGAAATCATGATGGCAATCTTTGGACGTTTCCAGGGCATTAACTCATTCAGAAAAGTGGAAAATAAAGGGAAAGGACAAAACGTCTCTCCTGCCTTTCCTTCATAAACTATATTTCATGGCATGCCAGTTATGAATGTACGGACTCTTGGCCCCCAATCCACCCTTCCTGATTGTGCATGGGGATACTGGTGCTGGACCCTGTAAACATCTCTCCTGCTACCACCTGGCATAGTATTAAGCATTTGTCAGTAGAGGATGCTAGAAGGACATTGCAGGAGGAAGGAATTTCTCCTGGCTCCACTGGGCTTTCCTGCCTGTTTCTGTGGGGGCACAGTGGCCAGGAGTGTGGAGGATACCTCAGTGAGTTCTAGCAGCACCCTGCGGGCAGGTTTCCATCGAGCTGGGTCAGCACCCCAGTAGGCAATTTCCTGCTTCCAGCCCTAGCTTAAATTATTTCAGTGAACTTCTCCAGTATCTGGTAGGCTACAGCCACCCTCTGTCCAGCCTTGGAGGTGGGGAGACCCTCTTCCGGTTTGTCACCCCTTTGGAGGTGGGGAGACCTTCTTCCGCTTTGCCACCCTCTTGGAGGTGGGGAGACCCTCTTCCGGTTTGTCACCCCCTCGGGTGCTCTGACTCCGCTCTGGAGGTGTGATGACTCCCCGTATCTGCTATTCCTGTATTCTTTAGAGTTACTTATCCCTTTATGGCTAATCTTCCATTATTAGTTAATAATTTCTTACATTAATTTTTTTCTATTCAGATGACTATGTGGTTTCTATATCCTACCTAGACCTTGACTGACTGTCAAGGTAAATCAAATAATTGATACAGGAAGACCAGGTAATAAATGTTCAAGGAATGGTAGAATTAGAAGATTTTACAGTAAAAAAAAAAAAAATTGGATCTAGGCAATGACCATTAACGGATAATGCAGGCTTTCAGTAAAAGGCTGATAGGAAACATAATAAGGAATGGACCATGCTGATTTCATCTGAATCCAGAGACAGATTTACCGTGAGCTAATACAGGTAAGTTTCAGTACCCCTCACCGGTATGGTCCCCCTCACCAAGGCCTAGAACCTAATTTTATATTTGTAACTTTGATTTCTTGCTCTTAAAAAGAAAGCTCCTCCCAAGATGTCCATCAACAGATGAATGGATAAAGAAGATGTGGTATATATATACAATGGAATATTATGCAGCCATCAAAAGGAATGAGATCTTGCCATTTGCAACGACGTGGATGGAACTGGAGGGTGTTATGCTGAGCGAAATAAGCCAATCAGAGAAAGACATGTATCATATGACCTCACTGATATGAGGAATT
>NC_138372.1:90146514-90189834 GCF_054177405.1 Leptonychotes weddellii
GGTATTAAAGAGGGCACGTTCTGCATGGAGCACTGGGTGTTATACGCAAACAATGAATCATGGAACACTACATCAAAAACTAATGATGTAATGTATGGTGATTAACATAACAATAAAAAATTTAAAAAAAAAAAAAGAAAGCTCCTCAATTTGGAAACTTTGATCTTCACAAAACCAGGATCCCTGTGTGAACGCCCTGACCAACCTTAAGATCACGAAAAGGAGACAACCAAATGTGTGCCTCCTCATGTAATGGAACAGGAGATAGCTCATCTGTGAGATATTTTCACCAAAAGTTTATTCTCAAACCGATCAGGCCTACAGACAGAACCACTAGTTTGTGGGTCTGGATGGCTCAGTCGGTTAAGCGTCTGCCTTCGGCTCAGGTCATGATCCCGGGGTCCTGGGATCGAGCCCTGCATCGGACTCCCTGCTCAGAGGGAAGCCTGCTTCTCCCTCTGCCACTCCCCCTGCTTGTGCGCTCTCTTCTCTCTCTCTCTCTCTCTTTCTCGTGCATGCGTGCACGCACACTCTCTCAAATAAATAAATAAAATCTTTTTCTAAAAAATCGCTAGTTTGTACAAACACTTAGGATAGAAGAATGAAAAAGACACTGTGAGAATATAGCCAAATACAAAATAGGGGAGATTCTGTAGGACAAATTACCCCATTTTTTTCAACAAATAAATAACAAGTTTAAAAAAAGCTGGGGCCGGAAGGGAGACTGTCATAGAGATTTTTTTTAAACTTGAGAAATATCACCAGAAGGAATGTGTGCACCTTGTTTGGATCCTAATTCAGATAAAAAACCATTTAAGAGATCATCAGAATTTTTATCTGACTGGATAAATAGATGGAATTAAGAAATTACTGTTCACTTCTTTTAGATGTGATAATAGTATTGTGGATATATTTTTAAAAGAGTCCTTATGCCTTGGAGATATAGATTTAAGCATTTTTTAATGAAACGATATAAAGTCTTGCAATTCTTGATCTTGAGGTCATGAGTTCAAGCCCACGCTGGGCATAGAGCTCACTTAAAAAAAATGTGAAGTGACATAAAGTCTGGGATTGTTTTAAAAAATAATCTAGTCAAGGATGAGATAGTAGAGGTTATCTAGTGCAAATGATCTTATGTTGGTAAACGGTGAAGCTCGGCGATAAGTACATAGAGGTTCATTATAAATATATTTATTATATCCAAACACACTTTAGTGTGTGTTTGAAAATATCATCATAAAAAGTTTAATGAAATAAAATGCCACCGTAGGTGGCATATTATCTGCAAATTAAGAATAACCAAATTCATATCGTACATTGCAATTTACAGAGCACTTCCCATATGTAATTTACTGTAATCCTCACCTTAGGTCTCTGAGATGGGTTTTATTATCTCCAGTTCACAGGTAATAATTTCAGAGAGGTTAAGTCAGTGGCTCAGAGGCCTGGAGCTAGTATGAGGCAGAGCTGGAATTGAGATTCAAGTCCTTCATCTCTAGCACCCATGCTCTACCTGGTGAGAGGTAGGAGAAGGCTGGATGCTCCTGGTTAAGTCATTTAACTTCCCAGCCTTAGAAGAATGGGAACAATACCACTTAGAACCTGCTTTCTTAGTTGCTGGGAGGTTCGAGTCTGATAATTTCTAGACAGGTGCTTTGTAAACTGTAAAGTGCCTTATAAATGTGTCATACACAGATGAGTTTTCTAGCAGGAAGGGCCTCTGCAACAGTGGAAGAAAGTGGAGAGCTTCAGGGGCTGGTCTTGAGCAATGCAAAGCTTGCTCTTGGCAACCTCTGTATCCCCTTTCTGTAGACCTCCACACATTCCAATATCCATCCCTCCCATCAGTATTAACTGATAATGGTTAAGATGTTTTTCCTTGTGGCGCATCTGAATGCTTGCCATTGTCCCTGGTGTACTGTGTTGTTATGAAGCTGGGGGGAGCAGAGGCTCCACAACAGCTGTTTATAACTGAAAGTTTTATGGCTTGTTTTGGGGCTAGTAAAATGAGTAAGAAACTGCATGGTATTTTCCGCTGTTGTCCAGGATTCTCTATTAGATTATCTACACTAAATCATCGGTACCCATGAATTTTTATCAAGCATCACTGAAACACAAGAGACACTCCAGATTCTCCAGAGGGGAGAAGAGTGGAGTGGTACGGTTCAAACTGCTGATGTTAAACAACCACGCCAACTGTAGAAGCCAACAAAAACAAAAAAGCAGTTGGGAACTCGGTGTGGACATCTAGACAGCACCGTCAACATGGCCCCATGCAAACAACCCCTTCAAGACATCTTGCTCTGAAACACACCGGACATGAGTGCAACGTAATTCTGCCAGTGTATTAGTTATATACTAACAAGAGCACTTAAATATAACGATTTTGTTTTAAATATATACAGTAAGCTATTTCCCTTGTAATTATTTCTTTTATAGTAATAATTTTAGCCATAAATAACTTTGGAGGTCCCATTGTCTCCCGACTCGATTTTTGTAGGCATAAGTTAGGAACAACGATAATATTTATTTCATGGGTTAAAAATTAAATAAGATCGTATGTGTAGGGGCACCTGGGTGGCTCAGTAGGTTAAGCGTCTGCCTTCGGCTCAGGTCATGATCCCAGGGTCCTGGGATCAAGTCCTGCATCGGGCTCCCTGCTCAGCAGGAAGTCTGCTCCCCCTGTTTGTGCTCTCTCTGTAAAATAAATAAATATCTTTAAAAATAAGATCATATGTGTAAAAACACCTTATGCCTTTCTCAGGGCCTGGCACAAGGCAGATACTAAAAGTTAGTGCCTCTTTGAATGTAAGTACTTATTAAATTATGCATTTAAGTCTATAGTTGCCATAGGAGCTCGGAGAGGGGGAGTTTTGTGGACACCGCAGGATCCTTGTGTGGTGACTGAACACCAGTGGTACTCAATACAGGAGGCCTGCATGTGTGACCAAATAGTGTAAAATGTCAATTTCAGAATTTCCGTGCTCAGTATGCGGCTGCTCACTGCAGTATTTTTTTTTTTCAGGTTTTCTGAATGTTTGAAAATTGTTATAATAAAATGTTAGGAGACAAAGTTAAAAATCATATCGAGGGGCGCCTGGGTGGCTCAGTCGTTAAGCTTCTGCCTTTAGCTCAGGTCATGATCCCAGGGTCCTGGGATCGAGCCCCGCATCGGACTCCCTGCTCAGCAGGAAGCCTGCTTCTCCCTCTCCCTCTACCCCTGCTTGTGTTCCCTCTCTCGCTGTGTTTCTCTCTCTGTCAAATAAATAAATAATCTTAAAAAAAAATCATATCGAGTGGCCCCCTCTGAGCTCTCATGGCCATGAGCAACCTCAACCATGTACAAGGATCTCAACTGTCCAGATCCATCAGCCCAGGCGCACCAGGGGCGGAGAACTGAAGGTCGGGGTGTACTGGGGAGGCAGAGGAAGTAGCTCTTTCCTGCCAGTGGACACGCAGCTGGAACCCCAGCGCACAGAGGGCCTTGCTCGTGCAGCCAGGAAAGTTTGCATCACTTGGAACATGTGCGCGGGTCTTCTCCCGCCAGCCCGGCCATGATCATTTCCAGCTCTGCTTCCAGCCTGCCTGGGCAAGCCGCATTACAAACAATTCCTCTGCTTTCAAAATGGGAAATTTCAGCCCCAGAAGTTCAACAGGAGCTTCGGGAGCTGGTGAGAGGCACCCCGCTCCTCGAGAATGAAATGGTGAAATTTCAGAACTGCTTGTAAAAGGGAGCCTCAGACATCCTGAAAATGAAAAGCTCGTGTTCATCACTACTAAGTGTTGTGCAGGTGATTCATCGGAGCTCTGATGTCATGTTTTGGTCTGATGGATCGCACAGGATATCAGTCAGGATAGTGGTGCGGTATTTATGCCAAACCCAGAGTAGGGGGTTATTATTATAACAGCGGTTCACAACGAACTGAGTAACGGTTCCCTTAGCATTTAGTGAAATGAAGAGTATACATGTACACTTTAACTCTGGACAAAGGTTTAAATATTTCAAATATTATTGAAGCCAATAAAACCTGTCGAGCACCTCCTCCCTACCATGTCAATATAAGGAAGTAGAGCAAACACTCCTTTTTCTATAATGCTGATTGTGTAATTCCAGGAATGTGTCACATTCCAACCTTCTGCAAGCACAATCTCTCTACCTGTGCTTCCTTGTGAAAATCACCGTACCCTTTACAGTCACCCGAGGATTAAGTCAGAAGCAAAGTTGAGACTCTAAGCTCAGCTGGTGGGGAGTTGTCATTAGGCTCCATTCTTGTATTGTCTGAGCGATATCATTTGTAAAATAGTTTTTAAAGTAACAATGCCAGGGGTTTGAAAGGATAGAAACTGAAAAGTCAAGTCCATACCCACACGACATTCCCAGTCTCCCGTCTTGGAGGTCAACCTGATAACATTTTTGCATACACTTCTAGAATACTTTACACATGCACAGCACATGCGTAGCCCAGATGTGCGCTAGATACCTCATCTGCATGGTTGAGTCTCTTTTGGTCCCATGCCATGCTTGACGCAAAACTCAGCCCCTTGACCAGCATTTACAAGAAACCCAATCATACCAAATCATACCAAATATATTCTGATGTTTGTTTTTATTTATTTATTTTTAAGATTTTATTTATATGACAGCGAGAGACACACCAAGAGAGGGAACACAAGCAGGGGGAGTGGGAGAGGGAGAAGCAGGCTTCCCGCTGAGCAGGGAGCCCGATGTGGGGCTCGATCCCAGGACCCTGGGATCATGACCTGGGCCGAAGGCAGACGCTTAACCGACTGAGCCACCCAGGCGCCCCTGATGTTTAAAGTAGTATTAAAGATCGATGGGGTTGTGGAGAAGGGTCACATTGTCTGGCATCCTCATCTCTCACTCAAATAAAACAAAACTATGTTCAATATATATCTCCTCCACAGTGTTGCCAGCCCATACTGGGCATACTCCTCTTTGGCCCCTGTTCACTATATCCTGCCAACACACACACACACGCGCACACACACACACACACACACACACGCATGTGTACACGTACACGTGCATTCCCAGTAATTCTGCCATGCCTATTCCAAGGCCTCTGCATCTCCGCCCCAACCCCATACCTTCTCCCAACCCACCCCAGTTAAAATACAAGGATGCAACACATTTTATTTAACCAGTCCCTTTGTGATGGACTTTTAGGAGGCTTCTAATTTTCTCTTGCCACATTAAACAATGTCATCATTAATACCACTGAAGACACGTCTTGTAAACTTGTGAGTTTGTTGTAAACTCCTAGAAGTGCAGCGTCTGAGTCAAGGACATATGCATTCACAATTTGGGTATATTTTGACAAATTGCTATTTAAAAAATGATGTGAATGTCCATGAATGTATGCTCCCATAGTGTCTGGGACCATCTGTTTCCCACACCATGGCCGAGACTCAATTATTACTAACCATTGTCATCTTTACTAATCTCACAATGAGAAGTGGTACCTCATTATTATTTTAATCTGCACTTCTGTAATGATGAGTATGATTAAGCATCTTTTCATATATTTATTTGCCATTGATTTTTTTTTCCTTGCAAACTTCATCTCAGTATTGACATCAGCAAAAAACATCTCCTATAAAAGATCTTTTCCCAGGGCGCCTGGGTGGTTCAGTTGGTTAAGCGACTGCCTTCGGCTCAGGTCATGATCCTGGAGTCCCTGGATTGAGTCCCGCATCGGGCTCCCTGCTCAGCGAGGAGCCTGCTTCTCCCTCTGACCCTCCCCCCTCTCATGTGCTCTCTCATTCTCTCTCTCTCTCAAATAAATAAATAAAATCTTAAAAAAAATATAAAAAATAAAAGATCTTTTCCCTTTGCTTCCAGGACACTTCTGTCTTTTGATTTCTTTGGTACCTCTTTCTTGTCCCTTTGCTGGCTTCTTTTTCTTTACCTCTGGAATACTGCTGTTCTCCAGGATGCCAGCCTTATCCTGCTTGCTTTCCACTGTACACACGTCCCCTGTGATTTCATCTCTTCCTCCACTTCTTATGTTCTAGGCATTCTGTTAGTCATTCGTAATGCTTATTATAACACTCTGAGGTTAGCAATATCAGCCCCCAATTTACAAATGAGCAACCTGAGGTCACAGACTCACTTGTTTAAGGTCATAACCGTCAGTAAATGATGAAGTGGGATCTGATGTCAGGGTTATTTCTCTCTGTCACTCACCTTGCTATGTCCTCATGCACCATCTACAGGGAGAGAATCCCAAATCTGATTACCACTCCAGGCCCCTCCCCTGGTCTCCAAACCCATACACCCAATTCCTCCATAGAAATCTCTACCTGGACATCTGCAAGAACCTCGGATGCAACATGCTTCCCCATGAAGCTGCCCCTCCAGTGATCCCTTCCATGGTTCATGGGGGGGCTTCCAGCCTCCCAGCCTCAGCCAGTCCATCACCAGATTGCGGAGAAACAGCACAGACTTCCAAACTTTTCTCTCCTTCCCTCTGCTGCCCCTTAGCTCAGGGCCTTGTCATTTCTTGCTCGGAATGTCACACACTTCCTATTCTCTCTGCCGTCAGGCTCTGTGCATTCTAGTTTATCCCCCACTCTGCTGCCAGAGGTAGCTTCTCCAGTAAGCATAATAATCCATAAATGGTGATAATGCTCTTTATCTTATAAGGCTCTTACAAGGAATGAGTAAAATAATCTATGTAAAATATATAGCTCATGCTAATTCCTCAATACATATTAGGACTCCTACCTTCCTCCTAAAAGGCAAATCTGGTCATATAAATCCTTCTGGCTGCATAATAAAGTCTGAAGACCAAATGGGTTCCAAGGACCTGACCTGCTGCCCCCTCTCTGGCCTCACTCCTTCTTCCCTAGTCAATTACATTCCTCGATTTTCCTGTCTCTGTGCCTTGGCATAGACTATTCCCTCTGCTTGAAGTTCCCTTCCCCCCACTTACTCAGTTAGTGAGCACCCTTGAATCTTTAAGATCTAGCTCAAACAGCACCTTCTCCATGATGCCAGCTCTGAATGTCTCCATCCAGGTTCCTGGGCCCCTTCTCTGCACCCTTTATTTACTTAGGACCCTGCATTGCAATGACTTGACTACTTGCCTGTCTCTAGGACAAGGCTGAGAATAAGGGCTGTTTCTTATCCAGCGTCATATTCTCAGCATGTGGTACACAGGAGTTCCTTTAAAAATGTGTGTGGAGTTAACAGGTTCCATGTGTAAAGAAGCACCCACCCACCCACCCCTCCTTCTGGAGCTCTGGAGAAACCCAGTCAATAAAGGTCATGCAGCGTCATGAAAGCTCACTGCAGCCGAGAGGCCCAGGTCCAGACTCCAAGTCCCTGCCCCAAGGCGAGACGCTAGCTGAGTCATCCCAAGCCTCTGAAACCTTGCATTTAGACCCGGATGTCGGGCTCAGCAGTCTCCCAGACTACTGAGGTCAAAGGACAGAATGTGTGAGAAGCCAAAATGCAGCCCAGATGTACGTAGATGTTAGATTTGCTAACCAAAGTCAGGGGAAGAATAATCATTTTTAGGAAGCAAAAGGATGCCTGGACAGAATGCAGGCATTGGAGTCGGATAAATGCAAATCCATGGTGTTATCCTGTAGTAACAAATCAACCCCCAAATTTCGCCGACTTGACACAACACAGGGCTAGTCTCACTCCCAGTGCGTGTCTGTGAGGGGGACCCACGCTGACGGAGTGCGGCGGTCCCAGGGCAAGGCAGACATTGAAAGGAAATGAACATTGGGGGGGGCGGTTGGGAAGTGCCCTTGGGATCAACACCTGTATAAAAGGGCAGAGGGAAACTGGACTGTGCCAGGGGAGATGAGCTGCAGGGCAGGCCCATGGCAACCTTGGCCTAACCCCGGGGATGCCTGCAGCTTGAAGAGCCCTCCCGAGCTGTCCAGAGTCGAGCCCAGAGGTGGGTCCTTACACTTCCACGTCAGGCAGGAGTGGACCATGGCGGCTGGGGGGAGGGGGGGGTGCGGGGAAGTGGTGAAGGTGGCTCTGGGCAGCTGAGGTGATCCCTGCAGGGACCGGCAGCTAAAAGCTGACTGCAGACTGCACTCCCAGCCCCGGGAGGCAACACGTCTTCCACGGAAGGGGCTGCGAAGCATGCAGGACGGAGCCCACAGAGGCTCCACGTCATCTAGTAGCTGCTGCACCTCTGGACCCTGCGCCAGGGGATCCGGGCTTGGGTCCCCTCCTGGAGGCCGGCCCCAGCCTGGGATAGGAGTGCGTGTAGCTTACGTGGGAACATGGGAGTGGGCCGAGGAAGGAAAGGAAGCAGGAGGGAGAGCCTTCCTGAGCAGGGCACTGTGGGCGAGTCTCCGAGACACACGAAAACAGGCCTTCAGTTGTCCCACTCCAGGGCCAAAGAAGGGGGTAATTATCTGCCAAATCCTGGGCGTCATGACCTCTGGCAACCCCTGGAGGCTGGCCTTCCGTGGCAGTTCCAACCTCCGTGGCGCACTGGAGCAGGGGCTCAGGTGACTGTGGGAAGAAGCCTTTGGTGTGAACAGTGAGCACCACGGGGATGAGTCAGCACTCACAGAGTCGGCCACGGGCCGGGGGTGGGGACAGAGTGCCACCTCTGAGGAGTGTGGTTGTGCTTCCTCCCAGAAGTGGGAGAACTAAGTCAGCTGGGCCACCTGTGATGGGCTGGGAGGAGTCTGCCTTGACCTGAGGGAGGGAAGGAGAAGTGGACATTGCTGTGCCTTGAAATCATCTACCACACCACCCTTCCACCTACCAGCTTTGAGGGATTGAGAAGTCACTTTCTCTTTCTGAGCCTCAGTTTACTGATCTGTAAAGTGGGGAGAATAGCACCTCTATCATAAGAGCGTGAGAAACAGAACTAAGGCACATGAAGAATCTGCCGCACTGTAATAATATTGGTGACATTCTGGTTCTAATCTGGAGTCACATGATAGGTTCACTTTATTTTATTACTGTATTTTATAACACACCCATGTTTTTTTATGTGTCACTATAACGCTAAAATAATAAAGACACTCGCTTGACATTATGTATTGTTTAAATTCTAAGACTAATTTCAAATATATAAGTATTTGAATATATTAAGTATTTGTATTTATATATTTCTAAATAGTCTATCACAATTTTGTAGTACACAGCGGGCACTCAGTAAATGGTTACTATCATTACTTGGGAATTACTGACAATCAATCTCATTAATCCCAGGCAAACAATGGATCCGGAATGTGAGTTACCCAGATAAACAATCAGCTCAAGGGTCTAGTTGGAGAAGAGAGCTGACCTATGCCTGGTGACTCACCATGTAAACACAAGCCAGGGTAATTTACTAACAGCAAGACCTATTTCCCGCTGAGCACTTCCAGCCCCAGCTCCAGAACTAGCCACAGGGGAAGGGGTCAAATATGCTCACATGGAACCTGTTTCCCTCTCCACTAACTTCTGAGCGATTAGACGCTTGCTCTTTGCAATGTCATCAAAATGAGACATGGAAATTCTTCACCTGCCATGAGCTAGACAGAGCTTTTGAGATGCAAACTATATACGTTCTCAGAGGAGAGGAGTGAAACGGGAAGAGAGAAGTCACTTTCAAAGAACCATCCCCCTGCCTTCCCCCTCTATACACATGCTAAGCACACAGAGCTTTTGCAATCTGCTACGAAAACAGAATTTTAAAATAAACCCAAGTCTGCTCTCTCAAATCAGAATTTAGAGGAAGATGGATTTTTGTAAGGTGAATTTGTTTTCCCAAATTAATTTCATTCTCACACATGCACATCCACACCCACGTGCACGCATATGCGTGTGTACGCGTGCACGCACACGCATAAGCATCCACAAAACGAGGCATCCATTAATAAGCCAAATATGGACCGACCAAGTTCACCCTTAGCGCAAGGGAGACGTTCGATAATTATGAGGACAGGCTTGAAGCTGCATAAAAATAAAACCCACAGAAGCCAGCAGATGGCACTTAATCATAATTCTTCCTATGATTTCTATTAATTGTTAAATATTCTTCATTCTGTCTTCCCAGTAAGATGAATGATATGCTAATATGGCATAGTAAGTAATTTTTTTTCTTTGAGATATTAAATAGGCTTGTTACATAAAATTTCCCCACCTATGTAACTAGCCCAAGATCCGTGTTCCTCATGCATATATTTATCATATCACAGTAAGCTTATGCATGCCCATATATCTGTGTGCTTCCAAGCATGCAGAACATTTGATAGATGTACGGAGTAAAAGCTCACACCTTCATTTCTCTCCAGAAGCAAATCCAAATCAAGGAGCTGTTGTTCCTGAAACAGGCACATAAAACCATTTAAACCACATTGTCTGCCAAAAATAGAAATATTTAGAAATACCTCAGGGAGGCCACTTTGGCAATTTCCTTCAGGGCTCCTGTTACAAGCATTAACAAGGTGGGCGACCCCTTCTAGGCTGTTCTGCTTCACTTGCCAATCCCTGGATTTCCTCCCCCAACCCTCCCCCCACCATTCCTGCCCCTACCGTGACTCTCCTTCCTTCTCCCCGGGCTTCTACAATGCCTCCCCCTGTTCTGCTAATTCCTCTTCTTTATTCTGCTTCTCCCATCTTTCATCTCTCCTCCTCCCTGGTAAGAACCGAGCTGGCTTCCTAAGTCTTGCAGGGACAGATGCTGTACCAGTCAGGGGTCTTGGTTTCTGACACTTGAAATTGACTCTGTTAAGCAGAAAAAAAATTATTGGAAAGTGATCAAGTCGTTCACAGAATCAACAGGAAGCCCGCAGAATCTGGCTTGGCCAAGAGGCAAGAACCAAAGGAGCCTGGCACCAGAGAAGACAGCCAAGGTCACACCACTGAAAACCGCTCGGCTGGGACAGGGCCACCGGCGCCACAGCCCCCAGCCACTAACGGCCACCAGCCTCCGCTGCCACTTGACCGTACGGAATAAGCGTGCACTCACTCCAAGAGCTTGCTTCGTTCCCTCCAGATTCCCAGGCCAGGCCAGAGAGCCCGATGCCAAGGCAGGGAGGGAGGGCAGGCCTCATGCGTTGCTCTCCAAGAGCAGAGCTGTAGTTCTGGCTCAACATGAAAGGGGGTGCGGGCTGAGAAGTCAAACGAGAAAGCGGGAGAGAGCAGATCTCCAGAAACACTAGAGGGTAGGAAACTCCCAGGGTCACAGACACCACTCACTTCCAACCCACCCTCTTTCTGGTGCACAGATGGGAGGTCTGCACTTCTGCTTTGTGGGGATAACTTTGGGAAAAGGAAAGCTTTGGGGCAGTATACAAATCAATCTTACCTGTTCTAGAAAGACTGTGAGCTGAACTTCGGCTGGTGCCGAAGCCCCACACGGTCACCTTATCATTTCATCCGTACTGTATTCTAGACAAAGCAAGGAGCCACGCTTACTAATGCCAACACCCTTTGTTTGCAGGTTCTGCAAATTTAAATTTAAATTCCAGCTCCTCAGCACCATGCCTTTGACCTCCCCACATCTTAACCCTTCAAGGAGCAAGTCAAGCTTCTTTCTAGGGATGAAATTTGTAACATGATTCCTGGCTCCGTGCAGGGGCCTCTTCTCTCCTCCTGCCAGCTGGTCCCAATTAGGAGCTGGTTGGGGTAATTTAAGAGTGTGGAGGGCATCTGTGCAGTAGGAGTGTTCCCGAAGCACTTAGCTTCCCTAGGATCCCAAGCCCAGCTAGAACTAATGGATCCTTTAATATTCTGAATTATGAGGTGATTTTCACCGGGTTTCCAAAAAAAAAAGGAAATAAAATATATAAATAAAACCCCTCGGTGGAGTGCCTGATAGCCCCTGCCAACACAGAGCGAGAAAGGAAGGCAGTTGTTTATATCATTCCGGCAAAGCTCCAACTTCGCCTACATATCTTGGGTGCCTGCCTCAATTTTCCTCTGTGCTTTAACAGAGTGGGCCTGTGTTGCAGCCGGTTTCCTTTGTAATAGGTGACACCCAGGCATGTCTTTGGAGGAGTGCCAGGCCAGTTTTAAAGGGCCCCACACACATCTGAGTTCAAGTTTATGTTCAGTCAGTTCAGTGTTTATTGAGCATCTATTACACCGGGGCACTGCAAGTTCCGGGAATTCAAAACTAGATAAAGCTCCCTATCTAGGAAGATGGATCTCCTCCAACCAGTGGCATTCCAGGGTGGTGGAGGGTAGAGGAGTCAGCCTTTGGCTGCGAGGAGCATTTTGTCACTGACATTGTTTAGATCGCCATGGTACATGGTGATAATACAAACCAGATGGCTTTCGTTGGTTTTATTATTTTTAAACACTCTACAGACTCATACACCCCTTACTGCCTACACCTGGGCTGACTTCTCCCACCAGCCCCTTCACCATAGCCTTCTGCTTGTAACCACACTCCCCCAGTTTAGGCCATCATAGGTACTCTGAGTAGGTGCTGGAGGAAAAAAAAAATGCATTTGAAGGCATAAATGTGACCAGAAGACAAGGGCCCCTAGCTGAGTGGGCATGAGCTTCTCTGGGTGGGTTAATGCTAGTGTTAGAGGGGGAGACTTGATCTTTGTGGGGCCTAAGGAACTCCCTCACCCTCACCTCTTGAGTCACATTATTGGCATTTACGACCCAGTTTCTTTATTCACTAAGTTATTATTTTATGTCTTTGGGCTCAAGTGTTTTCACGTGTAGAGTGTGGCTAAGACCCATCCTTCTTAAAAAAAAAAAGGAAAAAAAAAAAGAACCGTCCTTCCTGGAAGAATTGTTGTAAGGATTAAACGCGAGAATATATGTAAAGCATCCAGCACATGGTAAGCACTCAATAAAAGTTGCCTGCTATTATTATTATTATTATTATTCCTTTTTTTTTGAGAAGCACAGACTTCATTTTATATTTGTAACACCAGTAACCAATTAAACGGGAAGCATGCTACATGGTTAAATTGCGGACTCTTTGTTGCTATTATTTTTTTTAAATCAGTGTGAGTTTTTTTAAGTATAGTAGACACATAATGTTACATTAGTTTCAGGTGTATAACAGTCTATACATTGCACTGTGCTCACTACAAGTGTAGCTACCATCTGTCACCATACAACACTATTACAATATCATTGACTATATTCCTTACGCTGTGCCTTTTATTCCCGTGACTTACTCATTACATAGCTGGAAGCCTGGGTCTCCCACTCCCCTTCACCTATTTTGTTCTTCCCCCTTTGTCATTATTCTATTAGAAGATATGAGATATACAGTGCTTAATTCCAAGGAATAATTTTTTTAAATCTTTCATAAAATTCAAGCTCGTGAATTAGATCATGGGCAATAAAGAAAGAGAAGGAAAGGCAGAAGTATGCACCCTGGTCAACACTGCAGGTATAATTCTTTTCTTTTCTTTTCTTTTGAGAGAGAGAGAGCAAGAGAGCGTGAGTGCGTGTGGGAGGGGCAGAGGGAGACAGAGAGAGAGAGCATCCAATACGGGGCTCAATCTCATGACCCTGAGATCACAGCCTGGGTCGAAACCAAGAGTTGGACACTTAGCGAATGGGCCACCCAGGTGCCCCTGCATGTGTAGTTCTGAGGGACTCTTGCCTGAGCACTGCCACCCACTCTGATCCAGGAATGGCCGGGAGATGGGGGTGGAGAGGTTGGGCTCTTTCCTCACACCACTGTTACCCATATTCACCACTCTCCATTGATGTTTCCTGCCTAAATTATTACACTGATGATTGTCAAATGGTGACTTCCTTATGCCATTATTTCTTCTGCATTTATTAGTGACTTTCTACTGTAAGAAATAATTTTCTTCACATTTTTTTTTCATTTATATGTCTATATCTTCATGGACTTAAAGTCTTCCATTTTATTCAATGGGTTATCATTATTTTGATCGTCAAATTGTCCCAGATTTGGTCAACAGAAGCCCCCTTCAAGATAGTTTCTGTGTCCTTTTGACACATCCTCATCATTCTTGGAGAAATTCCTTACATTCTGGTGCAACAAATGTTGTTCTTACACCATCTTGTTCTTTCCCTGCCCCACCCCTGGAACCAGCCATTTGTTCAAGGAAGCCAATGTCCCTTATGGTGGAAAGTAGTGCTGGAAACCAATATCTGAGCACAAAAAATTCTTGTTGCTACTTGGGATGTCAATCCTTCTAGGTTCTTTCACTGCACAGAGCTAGAAAACACATACGTACACATAGATACACACACATATTTATAACCCCTTTCATTTCCTATCTATCTATCAATCTATCTATGCCACAGTTTACATTGGTAGATCCAGCTGCAATCCAACACCATGAAGTTTCTTTTTGTTTCCCCTTGCCCTATTTGTGCCTCTCTTCTCCAAGAGAGAGAAACCTGGTTTCTGTTAGCTCAACCTACCTCTACATAGCCCATCTCTCAACACCACTGACTCACGCCAGGCCCCTACCCCTCCTTGATCAAGCTTGCAGCTCCCTTGCTCACGTTTTTTTGATGAAGAAAGAAAGCAAAGAAGCCAATAAATGTTTTTTTCAAGACAGGAAGAAAAAGGAAGAGAAGGGAAGGGAATGGAAAAGAGGAGAGCTGGGTCACCTTTGGATTTGCATTTTAAAAAAGCACTCTGGAAGATTTGTGGAGAAAGACTTGAAAGTAAACAAGAATAGATTCACCGTTGACTCATCTTGGCATTCCTAGCACTTGGTAGCATGCTTTCAGAGAGGCACTATATAAATGTTTGGAGAGGGAAGGAAGGGTGGGAGAGAAGACAAAAAGGAGAGAGGGGGACCAGAGGTTTCCCCAGAGGGATACACCACAGAGAAATTTGTGGTTTTCTTTTCTGTCTCTGGTAGAAGTTGCCTCCTTCTATAGTCAAGGATAGAAAATCACATTGAAGTGTATCTTCCTTGTTCTGTGAAAATCTCTTAAGTGGCTTCCTACTGCTGTTTATACAAATGTGGTAGGGTTGGACCATTGCCCTGTAGAGGGGTAAATCATCCTGAGGCAGATATCCCTTGCTCAGCGAAAGTCACATACGGTCTCTTTTAGTTCTAGAAATGTCAGACAAGTAGGCGCTTTGTCCTGGGAGAAGTTGAATTTTTTCCTCCCTCCCCTCCCTCCAGCCCTGCCCCCCCAAACCAGTCTCCATTCTTTCATATGTAGATGGGATATTCTGGAACTGGAGGACCTGTTTTCCTGAGAGCCCAGTGCCTCCTGGGAGGGAAAGGATTAAAATTCAAGACGCTGCTCCCTGAGGTTCAAAGTTAAGAGTCTGTTGCATGGTGGCATGACTCAGGGGCTAGGCAGTAGAGTTCCCATGACGCTACAGTGCACCTGGCATCTCTAGCCCTTGATAGCAAGCCTCACCAGAGGGTGGGATCCTCCAGTCAGATGAGTCCATCAGGTGGCAAGGGCTTGCACCGATGTGGGAAACAGGCAGAGGGACATTCCTCTAGGGACTCAACTGCCTCCATGTTAATACTTTGCTAAGGGCAAAAGGCAATCCTAGCCTGACTGCCCCCGCCCCCCCACCGCCCAGATCCTGTAAGTCTACTTTAACATATAAAAATTCCTTTGGAAACTTCCTTTATCTCTAAACCCTCCAAGATATGTGTTGGTAATCATCCCCCAAGCATATGGCCCACCGATATACATCTGAAGGGTCTCATGACTAAGGTTTTATTAGATGGTAATAAATGACATTTCCCAGCAACAGCTAACCCCCTCAAGGTCCTGGAAACCTTGCTTCCAAAATTCCTTACAGACTTAGGCTATCCCTAATGCCTTCCCAACTTGAAAGTATATAGTCAGCCACTCCTCATGACCCCAGTGCAGTTCTTTCTGTCCATGGGTCCTGTCCCCGTGCTTTAATAAAACCACCTTTTTGCACCAAAGATGTCTCAAGAATTCTTTCTTGGCCATCGGCTTTGAACCCTAACATCTTTCCTACATCAGCCCCTGTCCTGAACTCACTACTTTCAGCCAGCATGATACCACGGAGGTGGCTGTGTGTGTGTGGACAAAAGAGTTATCTGGTAAAAGCTGTAAACCAGTGGTGTTCTGGAACTGGTTCATACCAGCTTGTAAGAACTCATTGTTAACTTGTCAGGAGTTTTGCCAACCAGTTGTTCAATATAGCCATTATTCAATATTAAATGATGTAAACTTTCAACTAAATCATTATATTAAAAACAGGGGTAATAAATACTCAAAAGTCATCACTTACTAATTATTTGACCACATTTTACTATTATTTATGCTCTTGAGATTATATACATCGATCATAGCTGCATGGTGGATGGAGATTTTATACCTAATGTGGGCTACTACGCACCCCCCAACGCTGCCTTTAGTGCTGGTAGCTTGAAAGCAGCCATGGCGGGGGTATTTACACCATGGGAATTGGCAAACTATTAATCAGCACTCCTTCCCCTCACCCTAGATAGTCGTCAAACATTTAGCAGCACACCCCTGACTAATCCTTGAGACTTACTCATTCTCTCAGCCTTTACTGGCTGAGACCAGCTAGGGTGTGGGTCCTCACAACTGTACACACTGGCAGAAGGACCCTGAAGAATCTGGAGCAGTGGGCTCAGGTCCTACCTCTATTCTCCAGGCTTGAAAGATTCTGGAATTGCTTCAGCTTTCTGAAATTGTTACCTTCTACCAGGAAGACTCAACCACTATGATGTTACTGATCCAACTTTTCTTCTACCAAGTTTCTCAGTCACCTTGTGGCCATGTTGCTCCCCAGCCCAAATCTCTGCTCTTGTGTGTCCAGGAAATGCCTTGGGGAAGGAACAAAATGAAGAACCCCAGGTTCTTTCTTCTGAGCAGTCCTGGGCATTTGGTTGAGGAGTATCCATCATGGAACATAACTCTGGTGAGTGGGCCACCCCTCAGAAAGATGCTATCACAAGGCAAGGCATGGCATCTTCATATCAGGAGCTGTTACAAGAGGGGCTTTACACAACTTCCATGCTTTGAAACATGACCCCTGTTGGCCAATCTCTGTCAAGCAGCCAAACATCTCTTTGCCCAGTGAGCACATTAAGAGAGGAGCAAATTGGACTGGACACTGGTTTGCCCTCTGGGATCCCTGGACATAATATGGTGGTCACAGATATGGTGGGGGAAAGGCTAGCTTCTCCCTTTGGACTTCCTGTGTATTACCAACATATGGGGTCCTAAATGATATGCTCTGGGAACCAACTGGGCACATTATTTGCATCTCCAACTGGGTAGAGAGACAG
Organism: Leptonychotes weddellii; assembly: GCF_054177405.1. NCBI lineage: Eukaryota > Metazoa > Chordata > Mammalia > Carnivora > Phocidae > Leptonychotes > Leptonychotes weddellii. The sequence goes on from NC_138372.1 coordinate 90,163,732, forward strand.
CCACTTCAACAGAAAGGAACAAAGGACATAAATTAGGAAATTAGGGAAGAGCACCAAATATTCTTCCTCAGACTACTTCTTCCACGGTATCCTCCATCTCAATTAATGCTATTTTCATTTTCTGATGGATTAGATCTTGGTATCATCCTTGATGCCTCTTTCTCTCCCAACACAAATTCAAACCGTCATCCCCTATGCTTTCAAAATAAACCCGGAATTCAACATCTCCTCACCATTTACCACTGCCACCACCCACTCAAGCCGTCATCATATCTCTCCTGCACGGTCTCAAAAGCTCCTAATGGGCCTGGTTTTTTGTGTTTTTTTTTTGCGTTTACCTTCTCTGTTTTCAACACGGCAGCTGGAAGGATCTCTTTCAGTCATGGGCTAAATGATATCACCCACCAGCTCGAAGTCTTCCAGTGGCTCCCATCTCATCCAGAATGAAGGCCAAAGTTCTTCTGCACCCCGACCCTCTTCAACATCTAAAACCAGCTACTTCGCCCTTCTTCTCTCTGTCCGAGCTGTACTTGCCTCTGCTGTTCTTTACTCTCCAGATAGGCTCTCACTTCAGGGTCTTTGCAGTAACTGTTGGCTCCCCAGGACACCCTCCCAGCAGCTGGAGGGCTAACTCCCACTGCTTTGAGTTTCTGACTCAGAAGTCATCTCAGTGATCCTTCCCCAGCTACCTTCACCAAACCTAACCTAGCCCCCCACTCCTCCATACTTCGGACTCTCCCTTTCTGCTTTATTTTCTCACCTTGGCTTTTATTACTATTTGTGACTTTGTTTTTTGACTTTCTTTCCTGCTAGCCTATGGATCCATGAGGGAAGACATTTTCATTTGTTTTGTTCACTTTCTAAATTCTAGAACAGTGCCTGGCTCATTTTAATCATTGCTATGTCATAAACATGCTAAAATGTAGTGACTGAAAACAATGGTTCGTTCTAATCTCACAATCTCGTGGGTTGACTGGGCTTGGCTCAGTGGTTCTTCTTTGGGAAGCTTTCATGTGGTTGGAGTCCATGGCATCTGGGCTGGAGTCACCTGAAAGATACGCCTGGCACCCGATGCTCGCTGCCGGCTAAGAGTTCAGCTGGGCCTGTGGTCTGGAGTGCCTACACATGACATGACCTCTCCCAGTTCACTGGGGGTGACATCTACCACAGCATTCAAGAGGTATGTGTCTGGTGGAAGGAAGGCAGGAAGGGAGGGAAACTTTAGAAAGAAGGAAATGAGGAAGGGAGGGAGGGAGGCATAAAGGAGGGAGCAAGGGGGAAAACGGAGCTCTACTTCCATTTCCGAGTGTGATGATTGCATGTGATAGCCCTAGAAAGCCCTTCTGCCTGCCTCTCTTTTCCCATCTCCCTCACGTTGCGCAATGACCTGGCTTGGAAGCAGAAATCCATCCAACACTGCATATCAGAACTGGAGTGCTCTTGGCAGAATCTTTTACAATTTATACCCCACGTTCCAATTTGAGCCAAGGCATACTTCCAAGGGAAGAACAACACAGCACTTCATCTTGATGTAGCTTTTTCCCCTTGGTAATTTCAAAGCAGTTTTATAAACAAGCACTATCATTGTTACCAGAGAGGAAACGGAAGGGAGCTAGTAATATTTAGGTAACCAATAGCAAAATCATTGAATCAGTGTTATACCGAGGTGATTAAATAATGACGTGGAATCAGAGGCAGGCTTCAACTGCATCAACTTAATAAAATGTAATTTGGAAGAAATAGAATATGAAAATTTCCATGTAGAAACTGAAGCCACTGGAGAGATAAGGAGTTAAGGAATAAAAATAGATTTATACCAAACTAGATGGAGCAAAATTTAAACGGTTGTTGGGATATTAAGAATGGATTTGCTTTTAAAACAGTTTGGAATAGTTTAGTCATTTTCCAGAGCCACAGATATTCTGTACCAGTTGGGGAATTTTTCCTAAACCAACCTGGCAGACAGTTGTCTAATAAGGGAGCTTTGCAGACAAACTCCCTGGCTAAAACCCAGAGAAGTAAATGAATTTGGGTTTCTGAAGCTCCAGTGTCTCAATACAGAGGGCTAGGTATTAGTTTTCCTAGAGAGACTGACAATAATGTAAATTATGGTATAACAGAATGTGAATTCCCTGAGCGTGGGATTCTCCTCTAACTCATGTATCATAGGACAAGGTGACATCTTGTTTACTTCAATTTGTGGCCTCTCTAAACCACTTTCGGTCTTCACCCTCCAAAATATATTCATTTTAGGAAAGTTGGGAAAACTTAAGAAAGTAATTTCTCATGTATTAGCTAGGGTTAGGTTTGGCAGCAGGAAGTTGAACTCTCCTTACCCTTCTCCCCTATGAAACAAAAACAAAAACAAAAAAACACAGTGGCTTAAACAACACAAAAGTTTATTTCTCTTTTCAATTAGCCTGGGTAAGTAGTTCACAGACTGTAAAGTGCTTCACAGTATCAGGGACTCAGATTCCTTTTCCTTATTTTTGCATGATCTTGAGTTCCCAAATCATTGCATGGCCCAAAATGGCTGCTTTAGCTCCAGCCCTCACATCCCATTCCAGTCAGGAGAAAGAAGAGAAGGATAAAGAGAAGGAAATTCTCCCTTCCTTTAAGAACACTTGCTAGAGGGGAGCCTGGGTGGCTCAGTCGTTGAGCATCTGCCTTCGGCCTGGGTCGTGATCCCAGGGTCCTGGGATTGAGCCCCACACAGGGTTACCTGCTCAGCAGGGGGCCTGCTTCTCCCTCTCTCTTTGCCTGCTGCTCCCCCTACTTGTGTTAGCTGTCAAATAAATAAATAAAATCTTTATTTAAAAAAAAAAAAAGGAACACTTGCTAGAAATCACTCACACTATTACTTACACCCAATTGACCAAACCTTAATCACGTGACCTTACCTAACTGGAAGGCAGTCAGGAAGACTGGGAAATGGAGTCTTTCCAGCAGCATATACCTGCCTAAATACTAAGCGTTCAATACAGTCGAATCAAGGAAAACACATGTTTTCAGACAACTAAGCAGTCTCTGCCATAGTTTAACCGCTTTGACTCCCAAAAATATATGTGGACCTTTCTTTCCCCACGCAAGACATATTCCCTCCCCAAAAAGGAGAAACACCAAAATTTTATCAAGGGACTGCCTCCAGCTCAAAGTCGAGAACAGTGGATGATGTGTAGTCTCTTTGCATGAGTCCAGAGGTGATGTTCCATGATCTTGCAACCCACCAATAAAAAACTAGCTATCTGCCCCCTACCACACTACATCCACAGTGATGGAGTAAAAACAGGAAAACCACAATTAAAACTACCATTCAGAAAATGGGAAAGCCCAAGAAGTCGCAGTCTACAGCAATTATCAAATCCTGCTGAGCAAAAGTAGAGATGGCCAACTTCTTAAACAGAAGAGGTCAACCAACCGTCCTCCGGGACGTTCCCCTGTGTCCATTATCCTCCATGGCCCTAGCTGAAGCATGGAGCAGTGCGTATGCCCTCGGCAGAGCTTTCGGAACTGTTTCCTGCTGATGCAGATGTGGAGGCGCGAGGGTTGCTTTGACACTGAATAGTCATAGGCTTTTGCAGGTTAGGGCTATGGTTTCTTTGGGAATGCGATTCTTTCAAAAACTCAGTAGGCATCTCTTCCATTTGCCTTCTATCGGTTCCATGCACAAGAAACAACAGCCAAAAATCTTATCTAAAAATGGTGTTTACATGTGAAGACTCAGGTTTTTACTTACAGACCATTTGTCCTCTGCCCCACCCTCCCCCCAGTTTAATGGCAGTTAGTTGAGGCTACCTGAAACAATACATTTGGGAAGGAAAGCAACATCTTTAATTGGATATTAACAGCTAAGCTGTCACCCATCTCCATGACTTCATTATAGTCTTCCTCTATCTATCAGGCTATGATTTTTAAGGCTGTGGACCATGAATCCCTTTGATTCTAGATTCTAGATTTGAGAGCTTTTGATGGCACTTACCAGAATAGAACTTACTACAGCTTTAGAGTCACTGCTTATGAACGTATGTTTTTTGGGGGGGTTGGGGGTCAGAATATCTATCTTTTTCACTTTTAAGTTCCTAAACCACTGGACTGCTAGTCAATTTCGATGGCAGGCCAAAGGCAGGAAACATCCCTTATCACTTTCCTAACATCTTACAAAGTGGATAGATTTAGCTTTAGTTTTCTACTCTTCCTGCTGTTCAAGGATTTTAGGATTGTGTAATGACAATACTCCACAAACCCCAAATCCCAATACCAACTCATGTGTTAGCTAAGATAGGCAAAATGGCTACCGAAAGTAGACCTAAGAATTTAATCATGCTAAGACAAAAGAAATGAATTTCCCTTTGACATAACTGTAGGGGATAGATGATCCAGAGATTTAGGGTCCCAGACCACCTGAGGCCATCTTCATAAACAAAGCAGCCATACTAATATTAGAGAATAGGCTGACTAAGAGCCTCTTATCCTAGAGCCTGGCCTCTGAAGAGGTTGTTTGTTTGTTTGTTTTTTAAAGATTTTATTTGTTTATTTGACAGAGAGAGAGAGTTAAGTGAGAGCAGGAACACAAGCAGGGGGAGTGGGAGAGAGAGAAGCAGGCTTCCCGCCGAGCAGGGAGCCCGATGTGGGGCTCGATCCCAGGACCCCGGGATCATGACCTGAGCCAAAAGCAGACGCTTAATGGCTGAGCCACCAAGGTGCCCCCTCTGAAGAGGTCTTGATGGAACCTACTCGCAGTCTGCACAGTAGATAGCTATGTAGGCAAAACTCAAAAGTTTTCAACTAATAGAGTTTCATGTGTGTGACAATAGAGCATCCATATAAGAGAATGTCTATTCCCTAATTGAGAGATTGGCTTCTTTCAATTCCCCAATCTGAACCTGCAGCCCCCAGGAACTCCTATGAGCTTTACACCAACCTGGGTTCAAATAGCCCCTACTTTCATTATTTACTATGTCTGTGACTTGGACAAATTACTTAACCTTTCTGAATCCCAGTTTTCTTAACTGTAGAATAGAGATGAAAAAACAAAACTACCTATTGTGCAGACATTTATATATATATAATAGAATAGAATTATATATATATTATATATATAATATATATATATATAAAATGATGTTTGGCATTTTGTAAGTATCTTTAAATGGTAGCTATACCTATTTAGAAGCATGTGATTAGGATGTTAGAACTTGGGTCTTAATTTGGACAATCTGTGTTTGGATCCTCATACTGCCCCTTGCAATTGGTATCCCCAGGGGCCAACTCTCTCCTTGTCAGTTTCCTCTTCAGTTAAGTGGGGCTCATAATACACATCTCAGAGTGTGGTTGTGAGGATTATATGCAAAAGAACAAGGAGCATATAGCACAGCAAATAGCACATAACAGTCATTCAAGGTGAGATTATCATTTTTGTTTTTATTTTTTATTAAGAATATAATGTGTGCTCGACCAAGTTTGAAAAAGACACAGTTAGCGAGGAGAAAATAACACTCAGCTGAACTCCTATTCCTGGGGATGACACTGTCAGTATTATATCTCCATGACTTCATTATAGTCTTCCTCTTTCTATCAGGCTATTATTTTTAAGGCTGTGGACCACGAATCCCATTACACACAGGCAGTTCCCCACTCTGTGTTACGGAAGGAAAGCCAGAAGTCAATCGCTGTGAAAGTAACTCCCCCATTAGACACAAAAAGGCTTTGTTAATATACACCAAGTTGCAAGGGACTAGAGAGTAGCCTTTCCTAAATTAGGAGGCACTGGGATGATCCAGGGGCATGGGTGGGTCGCCTCAGGCTAGTTCTGCAGAGGAACGTCCAGTGCTCATTCCAGTCAATAGGGTATTCTAGTCACAGAGGGGTTGTGAGATTTGGCAGAGAGCACAAAGCAAGAAATGCAGATAGAAACACTTAAAAATTGCAACTTGGCACAGGGCAGAAATATAACCCCAAACTCTGGATTTACATATTCTGACATACCCAGTCAAACTGAAACAAAGATCAAAAATTTAAATTGGACAGCCACCAGTCAGGATTTATTTCTCCCCCAATGGACTGTGTAGAAATTGGCACTCAAGGACTATTTTTATAATAATCAGTGATAATCTGATAATAGAGTAACAGATCAGTTTGTCATTTTTAATTTCTATACCTCCCCTTACTATTATTGCTGCCTAGACATTTTGCATTCGTCTTTAAAATGTAAATTTACCTACAGCTATTCATTCTGCCTATTCTAAAGCCTGTCAAACAGAGATGAAAGAAAGCTGTATCAAGGCAAGTCTGAGATCTTCGTCTCAATCAGTAAAATCTTCCGTGGAACCTTGCACTACTCAAGCAAGACAGATCTGAGCTCCTGATATGGTTAGAAAATGTGACCTACTTTAAAACCCGGCAGTGTGTGTGTGATAAAATGAAAGTGAATTGTTTTGCTGAAATCTGACACTAAAAATAGGGCACCGGATCCTTCCCCTGCTGGAAAAAAAAAAAAAAAAAACGGCATTAAAATGAGTGTGTGTCTGTATGTCTGGGAATATGTCTCCATAGCAACCATTGTCCCACCTCCCCTATCAACAGCGTTACCCCTTTCTACAGAAAGAGGTCAAATGAACGCCTTTCCCAAAACCCCTCCCAATCCCTTACTCCATGAAATCTAATTAAAGAGTGAAATGAATTTTAGTGATGGTTCTAGAGACTGGGAGAAGTCCAAGGTTGGGGGGCGGGGTTGGGGAAAGATGGCTGGGGAGACGGACAGGGGGACCTGCCCTTCCACATCGGAGCCTCAACACACAACTCTGTTCTCCTGTTTAAAAAGAGCCACAGCACCCACACTGAGGAGCTGCAAGGGAGTGATAAACCTGCCAGGCTACGATGTTATTACTTTAATGGATATAGGACTGGTTGAGCACTTTATTTCCACCAGGGCTGTTTTACGTGTATCTTCTTCCCTTTATGCAACATCCAATTTTGCTCAGACACCCCCTCCCCCTTTATTAAGGAGCATTGTCCCCATTTCCAATCCCACTCACACGAAGGGGAAAGAAAGCATCGCTGGGGAGAAGAGGACTGCCTCTAGAATGAGCTGTGTGAGACCATCACACTTATGAACAACACCCCCCAACACCCTCTTCTGTATAGACTAGAAGTCAGAAAAGAAATGGGGGGGTGGAGTGGTTTGGGGTCTTCCTGACACTCTGCGGGGAGGTTGAAGCAGATTTGTGCAAACCAGCCTCAGGGTTGGATTTTTTTTTTTAAGCCTCTGCTGGGGAACTGCCTTCTTCCTTTCCAGCAGCTGCATCCCCCCCGCCCCATCCTCCCCACAGCTTTACTGTCCAGTCAGCAGCCTCAGGTGCCCCCTCTCCCTCCACTCTGGCCATCGCTGACCTTGCTGTCTAGGCATCCGTGCCTCATTTCTGCATCCGAATGTTTTCTCCAGGTTGGATGTCAGTCTGTCGCTGAGCTGCATGGGGTCCCAGCTGGAGCAGAACTGTCCTCCTGTGAGGATGTGGTCAAGCCTGGGCTTGTCCTGCTGGGAGGCAGGACAGCCTGTGGGGCCTCAAGGGAAAGAGAGGAGAGTCAGTCACACATAGTCTTCAACCCTTGCACTGACTCAATGGCACAGAGGAGGGGCGGCGTGAAGAGAAACACAGGGTTTGTCACCCAGACTTGCCTCCATCCTGACGGGCTGAGTGTGTGGGGGCTGCGTGCATGGGGAGACGGAAAGCCATGTTTTCACCAGGACAGAGTGGATGGGTGTGGGGCAGCCGATGTGAGACTCTGGGCATCCAGCTGTAGCATCTGCAGGAGCCACTGCCTCGACTGCCCTCCCTGCGGCTTCAGCAGCCCGCACCTCCCCGTCCTTGGAGGACACAACCAGCCTCTGCGTGGTGGCCAGTAGGCCAGCAGCTAGCACGGTAGGACTTCGCTCTTGCCAGCCCGCTGAGGCAGCCAGGACCACCCCCCCTCCACCCCCACACTTGCCAAATACCCCCGAAGCCTCCTGGAGAAAACCAAGAAAGATTTGCAAGACCAGGTCATGGTCAAGCCAGAGAAATTTCTATGCTTTTAGTTTTTCACCCAGGCTGATGTAGCTTCGGGCTTATCCACAATATAATCACGAGAACTAATATTTACTGAGTGCGCACTCTGGGCCCAGAATTTTTCCAAGCGCTATACATATACTAACTTAGGCTTACATTCTACATTCGCCTATGAAATAGACATCATTCTTATCTCTTTCTGACAGGTGAGATAAGTATACGCTCAAGGTCGTATAGCTAGAGAGCGGCCAAGTGTCTCCAGCCGGTGGCCATGCTCTAGCCTCTCCGAGTGAGATCTGCACCTTCACTGAGCGACACAAACCTCCAGTCTTCATCAGATTACCTTCATTTTTTTCAGAGTGCTTAGGAATTTTTTAAACCCCAATATCGTTATATAAATAACATTAAGAACGTGCTAGAATGGAAAAAAAAAAAAAGCAGTGACTGCTAAAATTGCCCCTTTGATTCTATACATGCATGTTTCCACATGTTTCACAGAGTGAACATCTAATTCTGTATTCTTTGGGCTTTTTCAGGTGACATTATAAGGATATTTTCATAAGGTTATTTTCTCACTGATTTTAACTGCTGCATAGCATTCCTTCGAGTTGATGTACCGTAATTCACTTAGCCAGTCCCATAGTTTGGACATTTAGATTATTTCCAGCATGTCATCATTTCAAAAGGAAAAGACAAAACAAAACAGTCTTGGCTCCCATTTTTTCCTTTTATTGACTACTTCAACTGTGTTTAGGCAGAGGAGAGTCAATTAATCCCTGCAATTGGAGCCATTCTGATAACCTTCGGCCTGCACCCAAGGTTTACTCAAAGGTTAGAGGTGTGTGAGCTGCAAGGATTTCACAGATGCTCTTCTTTATGGAAGGATTCGGAAGACGTGGAAGAGTGACCGGAATGACACTCCTTCTGGAATGGAATGTTGCTGCCAAAGTGTCAGAAGTGGTGTGGGTAACAGAGACCAGCAGAGCAGGCTGAGCAGCAGACTTGCAGAAGTGACACTTTTAACTCGGTAACAGATGGCCCATTGGCCAGAGCTCAAAATGTCAGGGCTCCTTAAACCAATGGGACGCAGGCATATGATTCAAATGCTCTCCTCAAGCTGAGAAGCTGCCACCATCCACTTGCCAAGGGCCACGATGCCATGTGTGAATATGCAGGAGACGTGAATTATTTCTGCTCCCCTAACCTCCCTAATCTCTGCTATTTCATTTTCCTAACCTCAAGTAGAGGCCTTTAAAACTATGAATCATCACCAACTGCATTCCCAACTCCATCTGGGCTCAGCTCCTCTGGACTGATGGGAAAACCTCTCAGGATCTAGTGTACGTTTAGACCAGATGGAATTCAGCTTAAATCCTGGTAAAAAATGATCCATCTCCTCATATCTTTTTTTTTAAGATTTATTTACTTATTTGAGAGAGAGAGTGCACATGTGTGTGCATGTGTGAGCAGGGTGGGGAGGGAGGGGCAGAGGAAGAGGGAGAGAGAGAATCTCAAGCAGACTCCCTGCTGAGCGCAGAGCCCCATGCGGAGCTCGATATCACAACCCTGAGATCATGACCTGAGCTGAAACCAAGAGTCGGACACCCAGCTGACTGAGCCACCCAGGTGCCCCTCTATCGCCCCATATCTTAAAAGGCACCTCACTGGCCTCACCCTCATCCTGGCCCTGCCCTAAAATCACAGCAAGGCTCTGGTTTGATCATTGCCACCCTCCGGAAGCCCACCTCCCCATTAGACTCTAATTAAACGTGGCACATTTAAAAAATAAAAAAGGTCACCTCCACTAAAAGGTAGCAATAATGGAAGGGGATAGGCTGACAGCTTTTCCGTGCCCTGTTTGCAAGTATAAGCCTGGGTACTCCAACCAACTGCCGGCCAGGGCTTTTAGACAAGCAAGAGGTACAGACAACCCAAAGCCTGACTTGTGGCGGACTGGTACTCATGGTTTTAAGCCTGCCGAGAGAATTAACATTCAACAGCTGTGCATATTCACACTGCTGAATGCGTATTACACAATATTATCAGACATTCTCCTACGCAGAGCAGCATTATTGGCCCACTGGGTGATTCACGAGGTTCCAACACCAGCCACCAGAGAAAGAGACCTATCAAGATTTTGGTGATGAGAGAAATTGGAGCACGTGGTAACAGAGGAAGATAGACCAGATAGCTTTCCAGGATGGATCAAGAAAAAGCTTTGACAGGGTGAGATATGATTTTCCTTTATTTGAAATGTTGCAGGTCTAGAGAACTCGGTGCAATTTGTTCCGTGTGTGGAACAATGCGGTGAGTCTTCCCACCTGAACAGCTGGGAAAGGGGAGATGTGAAGAGCATGGAGGGAGCCGGGTGAGTTCATGCTTGAATAAGAGGTTTTCTTGGTAACAAAATCACAGAGAAGGCTAGGGCCAGCCCAGGTCCAGAGATAATGAGCTCCTCTTCTTGAGTCTCAACTAGCTTAGATTTCCTTATATGCCACCTTGACCATGCCTGTCCCTGTAGCAAGAACCTTGGCCTCTGCCTCGATTTCTAGTCTTGAATAGGTTGTATAACGTACATCGTATATTAGTACAGCTGTGATGAGGATTCATTTCAACAAGGGGGTGCAAAAGGTGTCATTTTAACAGGTTGCATGATCAAAAAGGTTTGGAAGTGACTGGTCTAAGCAAGATGAACCCCCTTAGCCTGCCGTTCAAGGTCCCCTGCAATGATCTATTCTACCTCCTGTCCCGCTGTTTCACTTCTCAGCGCACCACTGCAGTAAAGTGGATCCGATCATCCAGAGAGCCCTGAGTTTTTTGTTTGTGTTTGTTTTTAACACTTTCTTGCTTTTGTGTTTTGGCTGGTCAAACACCCACAAATGAGGTCGTGTTTGCTTGGATCCATTGAACCTCCAACCACTTTACCTACCAGCAGATTCCAGTCCTTTCCAGAATACCACCCCGTCCTAAAGAAGCTCCCCAAGAGTAACTAAGATGCTCATAATTCTGAACGAAACAGAGCCCACTGTTGTCTGGAGAGGTGGTGACTCAGAAATAATCAACTCTCATGGACAAATGCTCCAGTTACTGTCTCCCCCACTCACAGCTGCCCCCAGTGCTTGGTAGACTGCAGAGCATCAGCATCATAGGAATTATTCCCAGCTGTGTACGTAGCCACACCCTTGGTGATAAGATATTGGCTTCACGAAGTAAAAATAATTCCAGGAAGTATAGTACGGGGATCCAGAAAACATTCCTCTCCTTCAATTCGTGCAGTCAGGGGTCTTCCCTGGGGCCAAGGGTGCGATGTATGTTCTGTAGCAGGTGCACTGCACAACGGTGCTCAGTGGGGCAGTAGATCAAGCCTTCAATCTGCTACCTTTTCCCAAGGTACCACGTGGCAGACTGCATTTTCCAAACATGGCTGCTCGATATCTCCTATCCATCTTGTTCTTCTGACAACGTGACCTGGACGCTCCTCCCATCTAGTGGTGAGGCCGAAATCCCTTCCCTTTAAACATGAGTAGATCTTTGTGATTGCTTCAATCAAGAGAGTATGGCAGAAATGACGTGTGACCTCTGAAGCTAGGTCATGAACATGCCATGAACTTCTACAGAGATCTCCCCAGATACTTCATCGTCTGTGGCACCTACCACAGTATGCGCCAGACTGTGGGCAAGCTGCCTAAATTCTAGGAACCTTCATTTCCCCATCCGTAGAATGGGGATAATACTAATGCCTGCTACATGAGGATGAAATACAGCAATCCATACAAGTGCTTAGTGTAATGCCTGGCATATACTAAGCACTCATGGTCAGGAATTCTTACGATCACCACCTGCCATTTGGTAAGTGGCCAGCTAACATTTGTCCACTAATTAATCAAATTGTGCTATCCACAGACTGAAAAGAAGATAAAGATCCAATTTGTATCCAAAGGCACGGGAGGCTCTTTGTGTCCTGGCTTTGGTAATGCCTCCAGCCTCGAGCCTCAGCACCAGCGGCAGGTGCACCCCGCCTACATGGCATTCCACTGCTGTGCCCTCTCCCCCCAGGCTTCTCTGCAACTTCCCTCAAACTCCATGTTGGCTCTTGGCATTGGCTTTCGCAGTTCCCTTTTCCTGAGGGATTCCCTTCAGCTCAACTAATTTTTTACCAGGATTTCAGTTCTCAGCCTTGAGGGCACCTCTTTAGAAGCCTTTGCTGACCTCAAGATTAGATAAAGTCCTCATTCTGCTTCCCCTGTTGTGGCAGGAGTTCACCCTATGGCAACTGCTTGCTGATTTCTCTGTCTCCAGCACCCGAAAGCTCTGGGAGGGCAGGATTTGTGTCCTGTTGACCAGTGCATGCTCCGTGGGGGGAGTAATAGTTACTTAATAAACACTTGTTGAACAAATGATTGCAAATGAATAGGAACCCGAAAACATTAAACCCCAAATAGTTACGTAATATCCAGCACCTTCGCTTTAAGAAAACAGAGGCCTGTGTAATACATTTTGAAAAGATTCCCATCAAAACAGATTCAAATCAACTCTTGGCACTTAATGGAGTAAGCTTCAGTTATCTGGAAAAATAATTTGCTTGCAATGCTTTAACAGAAGATGTTAAGTAAATGCGAATGTTCTCTAGTTTTTTCACTGGCTTCTCAGATGGAGAAGCTCTTGGGGGGGTGGGGGATGAGAAGAAAAAAGCACATAATTTCCACAATGCCAGGGATGGAGCACTGAACACTTAGTCGCACAATCAATATTTGATGACAGACCTGTAGAAATTTAAAGCTGAAAGGGACCTTGATGGCTGACAGAAGATTGTTTGATTGAAAACTGAACTGATTAGGAGCCTGGAGAGTGGACCTCAGAGCAGCTCTCCTTGGCCAGGGGAAGAAGGGAATACCTCTGTTGCTCCAAGGATCTGGCCTCAGGTGTCTGCACTGAAGAGCTTTCCAGGAACCCCAGCAGTCCCTGCCAAGACTGCATTTTCTGGTCTAACTGCTACAGCTTTCTGTATGGAACAAGGAAATCTCTGCAATACTTTTTGTCCAAATGTGATTAGCACAGCATTCTGTAGTATTCCTTCCCAAGGAAAGCACACCCTACTTAGGCTGGGAAAACACCCAAAATTTCCATTGTGAAAGGATCCACCAGGGTGAGGTTAACTTCAATTACTGACATAACTCAGGCCATTTGAATCTCCCACGGAAAGGTTTCTACCACCCACCCAAGGCTCCACCTTGGTTTGTGTGGCCAGAACCTGTTGGAGCACCGCATGCCCTAACCTGTGTCTGTTGCCTCTTATCAGAAAGCCCAAGACTATGACATGATGGAAGTACTGCACAGAATGCTGAATGAGTCTCCTCCTTGCCTGGGAAAGCCCTCTTCCAGACAGGATGTGACGTGTTGGTCTGGGAGATCTCGGGTTAAATTTTTCTGCCAGCACCCAGGGGAATATGGAGGTTGGTATGTCCACTCACACCGTTTCTATCATTTCTAAACCTTCCTTAGGTTCTTCCCCATCCCCCCCAAAGGTACCACACTGACAGTCCTGCCCCACGAAATCGAGGATAGGTGATTCAAACACACATCAAGCTGTACAATATGAAAAAACGTGGGGGTCCAAAGAACCCGAGCAGCTGGGTTGCACAACTCCAGGGGGCGCTGTTCACACACAGCTATTCTGCCAACAACCCAGAGTTGGCTGTCTCACATCATTTCTTAGTTCTCTTGGCACAAATATACCATCTCTAACATTGGATTCCTAGGTGTCCCTCTCATCTTAGAGCCCCTTCCCCTAGCCTGTGACCTTGGGAGTTGACATTTCTTCTGGTTAGTAATAATAGCTTGCTTTCAAGTAGAGTGTATCTAGGAAGTACTTTGTATCACCAGAAACTCAATACTCCTTTGATGGGGTTAGGCAGTTACTGAGAACAGGCTCACAGAGGTCACTGACTCACCAATCGTCAACCAACCCAGGAAAAGCAGAGTTCTTGACTCCTGGTTTATCGTTTATTCATCAGACAAAGGAGCTTTAGGATGCAAGCAGTATTACCCTCCTAAGTGCTATTGCTGGCTCTCCAGTCAACCTCGAAGTCTCTCGTACTTATTTTGGGGACCCCCCCAGAAGACTCACGTGTGCTCAGGCACGAGCCCTTTCAGCTGTCACGTGACATCCTCCATTCTCCTCTTCTCTGCTTTTCCATGGGTCCCGTGACACTCTGCTGCTGGTGGTGGCAGGGAGGAACCCGGGAGCTAGTCCTCAATGCCAGAGCCAGAGTTGCCATTCTGGGTCAAGTCCACCATTCTAGAGTGGAAAGAGGAAGGGGGAGGAAGCCAGGAAACATCCCAACAGCCCCTACCCTTGTCCTGGGGCAGAGGGGCGGCACTAGAGAATGGGAGGGCTTGACACAGGATTGTGGGTCTCACTCTTTGGGATGACTCTTTTTTCCAATGTCTTAACACTCCCGGCCCCTTCATGCAAATCATCTGCCAGGAGGCTGTGCTTTTAATCCTCCAGATATGCCCAGACGCAGCTGAATTTCAATCAGAGATAAAGAAGATCCAGCCAAGCAACTGCCCAGGGTAGCAGAACACCACTGTTATAAATGGGAATGATTGCCACTTAATTCAGGTATCCCCCAAGTCATGGGAACATTGGTCTATTTCCTGAAAACACACAGCATGCTTGAGTGATAAATTTAAAACCACTGCCAGGTTGACCTATCTCTGGATTATACTCAGATACGCCTCCTACACACGCTTGATGCAACCAAACCTGAAGCCAAAAGTCACAAGTAAACGAATTCTGAACCAGAATGGGGCAACAGAGTGCCACTTACTGAGATTGAATGATCTAATTCTTTTTTGTTTAAATTTTAAACCCTTTCGTATTCCTATCATGAAGCTGCCTTGTTTAGAAAATTGTGAAAGAAAACTGAATTGAGAACAAGAACATCAGAAGAGAGGAAAATATTTTGCCAAGTTTTTTTTTTTTCCCCAAAAACATCGAGTCTGTTTTGGCCAGTGGGTGTAAGTGAACAAGAGAATCTGTTTCTAGATGCAATTTTTATTAATAGAAGATCAGTTTATTTCTCGAGTCACTAAATAAATGTTGAACAAATATTTCAAAACAGTTCATTAGCCTGCCAGGTGCTGTCAGTTTTGGTCTAGCGCTGATCTGCAGGCAAATCAGCTCACGTTCCTCCAACCTCAGTTGGCCTTTGGATTGCTGCCCTGTGGAAGGAAGGATTTAAAAGTCGAAGCCCAGGGGCACCTGGTGGCTCAGTCGTTAAGCATCTGCCTTCGGCTCAGGTCATGATCTCAGGGTCCTGGGATCGAGCCCCGCATTGGGCTCCCCGCTCGGCAGGAAGCCTGCTTCTCCCTCTCCCACTCCCCCTGCTTGTGTTCTCTCTCTCTCTGTCAAATAAATAAATAAAATCTTTAAAAAAAAAAAAAGTCGAAGGCTAACAAATGTTGGTTTATTGAGTACCTCTAAAAATCACATGAATCTTTGAAGTTCTTCCTTGGGAAAAGTAGACAGTCATCTGGAATGTAGAAATCAGGACTGCGCTAGGAATTGTGCCACGCCAGTTTTGCTGCGGTAATAAGATTTGATCTGAGGAAGGAGTAACAGTTTTCTCTGCACCGAAGGGAGCCCCACCCAGGCCGGCTGGATTCCTCTCCATTGCAGCTCATTTTTCGCTACTTCTTATATAATATAAGGAAAGTTGTGGGCAAGACCAGAGCTAGCTTGAGTGATCAGAGGGGATGCTTCTAGAGGCTACCAATTAGGGCCTCCTTTGGGGGTGGTCAGACCCATAAAAAGTGCATGTGAATTCATAAACACAGGCTCACCGTTCACCTCTATCAGCCTCTAAGCCATGGCTTTTCAAACTGGAATAGGCATACAGATCGCCTGGGGATTCTAGAAAAGACAGATTCCAATTAAATCAGTCTTGGGGGGGGGGTGGGTCTGAGAGTCCGCATTAATAAGCTGCCAAGGGATGCTGGTGCTGCTGATCTTCAGACCACACTTTGAGGAGGGAGGCTTTCATCTGACGCAGGAGCGCAACATTCGTGGCATTTAGGGTCTAGGGACAGGGGCCAGTCAGGCAAATGAGAGTCTAGAACAGGAGAGAAATATATAAGCCAATGATTACATTATAATGTAGTGAGTGTTAACAAAGGTGCATACAAATGCGTATAAGAACAGGGGAGAAAGGAACAGAGTAGAAGGGCACAAAGACTTGGAAACAAGAAAAAAAAGAAAAGGTCAGGCAGAATTAGATGGATTTCTATCTATGGATTCTCTGGACAGGGTCTAGGAAGGAAAGCAGGTCAGTTTGGCACGACCGTATTTGGCACCTTGGAAGGGGTCGGGAATACTTTGTGCTCACTTTCTTATTCAGCTTAGTACAGCACCAGCATAAATGCTTGCTGGCTAAATGAATTACTCAGTTACTTCTTATATTTCATTTAGTTTTTTTTTTCTTTTGATCAAATATACAAAACCTAAATGTACCATTTTAACCATTTTTAGGTGAACAACTCAAGTGGCATGACTTATATCCACCTATGTTGTGCGACCAACCAGTGTCCATCTCCAGAACCTTCTCCTCGTCCCAAACTGACACGCCGTACTCATCAACGATAACTCCCCATTCTCCCCTTCCCTCGGTAACCACCATTCTATTGTCTGTCTCTCTCAATTTGACTACTCTAGGTACCTCAGAAAAGTAGAATCATAAGACATTTGTGGGTTTTGTGTTTGGCTTATTTACTGAGCATAATATCTTCAAGGGTGTTGTAGCATGTGTCCGAATTTCCTTCCTTTTTAAGGCTGAATAATATTCTCTTGTGTATTTACACCACGTTTTGCTTATCCAGCCACCAGTCGATGGACATTTGGGTTGTTCCCACCTTTTTGGCTATGGTGAATAGTGCTGCTTGAACGTGGGTGTGCAGATATCTGGATGAGTCCCTGCTTTCAATTCCTTGGGGTATATGCTCAGAAGTGGAATTGCTGGGTCATATGGTAATACTATGTTTAACTTTTTTGAAGAGCCTCCATACCATTTCATTTCACTTTAAATTTTAAAAACTTAATTAAGTAGTACAGGAGATAAGCAATTTAAACATCTAGGTTCTCCTTGTTGGGAGAAAGGAGGAATGACCTTCAAATCCGGTGATTTATAAAATGGCTTAGCTTTTTTTTTCTTTTTTAAAGATTTTATTTATTTGACAGAGAGAGACACAGCGAGAGAGGGAACACAAGCAGGGGGAGTGGGAGAGGGAGAAGCAGGCTTCCTGTGAAGCAGGGAGCCCGATGCCGGGCTTGATCCCAGGACCCTGGGATCATGACCTGGGCTGAAGGCAGATGCTTAACTACTGAGCCACCCAGGCGCCCCTAAAATGGCTTAGCTTTGCTTCACCTCCCCTATAGGATGCCCTGAAGGTAAAGCTGGAAGGTGCGCTGTAGGTCACATCGTCTTACCCAGCCTGAACCATTTAGCAAGGGGACTGTCAGGCCTTTGCATTTCTTGACCCACCAGCCCATGCCTTTCGGGAAGTCTCTCTGCCCACCCTCCAATGCAGAGAAGAGAGATGGCCCCATGTCAGTGCTGCATGGCTTTCCTCCCACGGGAGAGCCTAAGGAAAGCAGGGCCAGCAAGGCTCCTTATGCCAAAGGCAGGATGGTTTCCGCAACTGGTGACTCCAGGGAGCCAACCTAACTCAGAGACAGCCAAACCTCGGGAAGCACAGCCTGCCCAAAAAGAGAGCACACTAAGGGTGTGGCTAAGGCCCCAGGGAGGGGCTGGTCCAGCAGCTGGAGGCCATTAAAATGTGGCAAAGGCTCCCTTCTTTGTTCTCAGGATCAATTTAAAGCGCTACCAGCCTCTTGGGCAGGGACTTCAATTCCAGGAACAGGGACTCAGGGCCATCCAGACAGAATCTTGACTCAAATACAGGATGTCATTTTTAAAAAGCTCTTTTTTTTTTTTTTTTTTGAAAGAACAGACTTAAAAAGAAAATCATGCACAGTCCCACCCTACACCCCAGCAAATTCACTGTTTTCATTTTTCCATGTTCTTCTCCATAGCTAATGCAATTTTTATTGCTCTTTTTACTCCATCAGTCATGCCTAGATTTCTCTTGTCTCCTCCCCACCTCTGAAGGCAGTTCTACCCAAACTATTGTCATTTGCAGGTTTCTGGGATCAGAGGGGGAAAGAGTGGCGGCTCTCCTTCTCTATGTCTCTCGGCTCACTCCCCGCAACACACACACACACACACACTCCCACACTCCCTCCCTCCTTCTGTCCAGGTGCCCTCCTTTCTGTTGGTGATGTGTCTTCAATGACTAGCTGACTCCAGTTCATTGCCCACCTTCGGGAAAGGCACTTGTTAGGAACAGAAACGTGCTTTTTCAGCCTCATGCCCGGTCTGGTTGCAAGCCTGCCCGGAGTGTGTCATCGCAGAAGGACGTGTAAGTGCAATTGACCTCCTGGAGCCCAGCCTGGGCATGCTGCCCTGGGCCAAGATCACCCCTCCCCGCTCCCTGCTTCCGTTCCCTGTTCCTGCTCCAGAGTTCTCTCTCTCTCCACTGATAACAGCTCTCCAAACCTCCGCTTACATTAAGTGACTAAGGGAAGGGTTTTCGAAAGGATTTATAGTGTTTGTATACCATCATGATGCATCCCATCTTTTACATTTCTCAAAGTCTTAAAACTATGACTTTGGTATTCCTAGCAGGCACAGAGTATGATTTAAGGATTGTGGCTCTTTGCAGTACCTCCAACCTAGCACCATTCAGGTTCCTGCCCATAATGGGATCATGACACAGGACTTGGGGGATTCCCAACCCCTCCCCCCCCCCGGCAATTTCTGTTTCCCACCTCCTGTGTCACTCACTCCTAGGTCTTCCTTCAGTTCTGAGACCCCCGGTGATGCTCCCTGGCTGCTCGTTCCAGCGTCGCTGCACATCCGGGCCTCTTGTTTCAGGGGATCTGACTATTTTCTGGGTGCTGGGTTGCTTAGGTTTTCTACTGGGGTATTTTGTATTACGACTCCTCTAACTGTCATGACTTAGCAGAAGATGTGTAAACCGATATCTCAGAAATGGGCAGGCAGGGGAAGTTAGGACACAGGACTCAGTTTGGAACTCTCCATCCACTGAGTCTGGACTAACACTCAATGTCCTGGATCCCTATTCTTGAAGGGTATTTTTTTCATTGATCAGCTTTCCCCTTTTTAATGAAAGAACTTTGGTCTAGATTAAGTTCAAGGACCTGAAAATCAATGTTGGAAGACTAGATAACTGTGTGACTGTGAAGGCAGAGAGGCCGAGATCGGATCCTGGCCGTGCCGTAGACTAAACATTGTAAGCTTGAAAAATGTGCTGCTCTCCTAACCTCAGATTCTGCATGTATAAAATGGGGTTACTACTAACTACCTCCTTGGTTTGCTATGATAGTAGGCGAGATAATGTATATAAAACTCTTAGCACACTACCTAGCTGGCACATAGTGCTGTATGGTCATATTTTAAAAATTACCTACTGACAATTACTGAGCAATCGCGATTTTATTAGTACACTAATTTGTATTAATTAGGGTACTTTTAATGTCAAGTCACAAAAATCTCAATCCAACTGGCTTAAAAATTAAGAAAACAATTTTTTTCACATAGCAGTAAGTCTCCAAACTGGGGGGCTCCAGGGTTAATTGGATCAGTGGATCAACAATGTCACCAAGGACCCAGGTAATTTCCATCTTTGTTCCCTGCCATTCTTGTCATATTGGCTTTGTCTGTAGGCCAGGTCTCTTCCATGTCTATAAATTGGCTTACATATAACCAGCGTCACAGCCAGGCATAACAGCATCCAAGCAAGAGGACATCACATGTGTATGTGAGTTTTTGTTAAAAAATAGATTTCCATTTCTGGCCATGAACATGTAGCTGATATTGAAATTGCCTTTTGCCATAAAGAATTACAAAACTGGACAAAATATATGAAAAAACTGTTTTCCACCATTGTACACAGGCAATGCAGGATGATTCTCAAGAGAAGTGGAAAAAATTAGATGAGCTCTACAATTGCTCTGGCTTTCTTCCTGGAGACATTTCTGGATCCCAACGCAGTGATCCCACACGGAGCATGGCAACCTCTCCAAGTCTGGGAGACAGAGATCAGAGTCTGGGGACATGGAGTTTAGAATGGGGGAGTCAGAGCCCTGGAGGGACGAAAGCCACACAGAAAGAGCCCCCAGCAATCTGCTCAAGGGGAAACTTCGAGTCTTTGGTTGAAACTAGGCTGCATAAATTCAGAGTAAAACTGCATGGGGCTGGGTAATAAAACAACTCTTGAAGCTGCCTAATTCTGTGTTCACACAGGAATGACAGTTGTTGTAGCCTAGCTGGCTAGACTGGAGAGTCTTCTCTGGGTACCTGGGCATTCACTAGGGACTCCAGAAGGGTCATGCCTTAGTAGTAAAGCTAAATGAACCCCAGATTAAAAGCAATTTGCTTAATGATAGTTAAAAAGTGCTCAAAAGAATCAAGTTTTTTGTTTTTTGGGGGTTGTTTTTGTTTTGTTTCATGCAATACTCAGGATATACTTGTACTAAAAAATTGCTCATTGAAGTTCAAGATTAACTGGGCATTCTGTGTTTTAGTGGCTACATCTGGCAACACTGGATAAATGTACATAGTTATGGACATGTTAACATCAAGGGAAGCTGGGGGAAGGAGATGCAGGAACTCTGTGCTACCTTTGCAACTCTTCTGTAAATCTAACATTACTTCAAATAAAAGGCTAAAAAATTAAATATATAAAAGATTTTTTTAAAGATTTTATTTATTAGAGAGAGAGAGAGAGCATTAGTGGGGGGAGGGGAAGAAGGAGAGGGAGAGAAGCAGACTCTACGCTGTGTGGGGAGCCTGACGTGGGGCTCTATCCCAGGACCCTGACATCATGACCTGAGCCAAAGTCAGATGCTTAACCGACTGAGCCACCCAAGAGCCCCAAGTTTATAAAAGATTTTTAATGACATGAGAAAATGTTCTTACATGAAAACGAGCAAGAAACAGAGCTGTGTATTCATTGTGATAATATCTATGTATTTTTTAAAATAAAATGTATCCTTAAGGGGTAAAAAACATTGAAAAGAAATATATAACTATTAACAGTGGTTATTGCTGGATAATTATAATCTGGACTGCTTTATTTTATTTTTTTTTATACTTTCCAGATTTCCAACTCTTGTATAGAAAGCAAACATTATTTCTAATAATAAAAACATTTGAAGTAGTTAAAAAGAACTGAGCTGTAAATAAATAAAATCTTAAAAAAGGGGGGGGGCGCCTGGGTGGCTTAGTCGGTTAAGCATCTGCCTTTGGCTCAGGCCATGATCTTGGAGTCCCGGGATTGAGTCCCACATCAGGCTCCCTGCTCAGTGGGGAGTCTGCTTCTCCCTCTGACCCCCACCCCACTCTCGTGCTCGCTCTCTCTCTCTCAAATAAAGAAATAAAATCTTAAAAAAAAAAAAAAGAACTGAGCTATCTGCAGGTAACCTAATTGCCTCCTCATGCAAAGCCCATCACTCTTTCAAGGAAGACAGCAAAATCCAGATACTTAACCTTCACAATGCCTAGCATCCAATAGTTACTAAACATGCAAAGAAGCAGAGAAATGTGACTCTTAACCAGAAGAAAAATCAGACTTAAAGGTGATAGTCATGGTGGAATTTAAAAAAAAGGAATTTAAATGGCTATTATAAACATGTCCAAGAATTCAAGACCAAACATGAAAATAATAAAGGCGTACATGGAAACAACTACAAAAATAATGAAATAGAACTTCTAGAACTGAAAATACAATATCTGAAATAAAAAATTCACTGGATGGGCTTACCAGAATAATCAACACTGTAGAAGAAAAGATGAATGAACTTGAAGACATAGCAATAAAAGCTATCAAAACTGAAGCACAGACAGAAAAAGCTTTTCAAACAATGGGCGGAGCCACAGTGACCTATGGAATAATATCAAGTGACATATAATTGGAGTTCAGAAAGAGAAAAAAGGACAATGAGGGCCAAAAATATATTTGAGGAAATAGTAGCCAAAATTTTTCAAAATTCACTATAAACTATAAAAGCATAGATCTTAAAATTTTAATAAACTCCCGACAGGACAAACACAAAGAAAATCACAGCAGAACACATCATAATAAAATTGCTGAAAACCAGTGATAAAGAGGAAAACTTAAAGAGAAAGAGATACTTGGGGTGCCTGGGTGGCTCAGTTGTTAAGCATCTGCCTTCGGCTCAGGTCATGATCCCAGGGTCCTGGGATTGAGCCCTGCATTGGGCTCCCCGCTCAGCGGGAAGCCTGCTTCTCCCTCCCCCACTCCCCCTGCTTGTGTTCCCTCTCTCGCTGTGTCTCTCTCTTCAAATGAATAAATAAAACCTTAAAAAAAAAAAAAAAAAAGAGAACGAGATACATTGTAAACAGGCAAACAAAGATAAAAATAACGGCTGACTTCTTGTCAAAAACCCTGTAAGCCAGAGACAACAAAATGACATCTTTGAAGTTCTGAGAGAAAAAGAAAGCTTACAACCTAGAATTCTATATCCAGGGGAAATAATACAAACAAAACAAAGACATTTTTAGGTAAACAAAAGCTGAGAGGATTTATCACCAGCAGACTTATACTACAAAAAAATGTTAAGAAAGTTTTTAAAGTGGAAGGAAAGCAATACCAGATGGAAGCTTGGAACCACACAAAGAAATGAAGGGCTCTGGAAATGTAAGGATGTGGACAAATATGAGACATTTTTCTTATTTAAAAAAAATGTGAAGTAATTATCTAAAGCAAAAAAAACAATGATGTAGTCTGAGATTTATAACATATAACATATGTAGAACAAAATTAATGGGAAAAAATAGTACAAAGGAAGAGAAGAGTAAATGGAAGTACAATGTTGTAAGACTTCTATATTTACACGAGATAGATCATGACAAGTTGAAGACACATATTGTAAGCTCAGAAACCATTTAAAAAAGAGTAGCAAAGAGGTATAGCTAAAAGCCGAAACAAGAAATAAAAAGGAATACTAAAAAACAAAATGAAACTTTGACCAAATAAAGGCAGAAAAAGAAAAGAACAGAAAAAATGAGATAAATAGAAAACAAATAGCAGGGTGCCTGCATGGCTCGTCAATTAAGCGCCTGCCTTTGGCTGACTTCATGATCCCAGAGTCCTGGGATCGAGTCCCACATCGGGCTCCCTGCTCAGCAGGGGGTCTTGTTCTCCATTTCCCTCTGTCCCTGCCCTCTGCTCAGGCTCTCTGTCTCTCACTCTCTCTCAAAAAAATAAATAAAATCTTTCAAAAAAAAAGAAAATAAATAGCAGGATCATAGACTTAAACTCAATTACATCGAAATTGCATTAAATGTAAATGTTTCATATATCCTAATTATAAGGCAGGGATTGCCAGAATGGATAAGAAAGCAAAACCCAACTATATACTATCTAATAAAATAGTACTTTAAATATAAAGTCACCAACAGGTAAAGGTAAAAGGATGAAAAAAGATAAACCATGAAAACATGACTTTGGAAAAAAATCTATATAACATGTAATGGATGAAGAACTTGTATTCAAAATATATAATGAACTCTTATAACTCATGAATAAGAAGACAAACATCCCAATTAAAAATGGGTGAAATATTTGAATAGGCATTGTACCAAAGAAGATATACAGATGGCAAATAAGCACATGAAAAGATACTCCACGTAGTTAGTCACTAAGGAAATGCAAATTAAAACCACAATGAGATTCTACTACAGACCCACTGGGATAACCTAAATTAAATGTGTCTGACAATACCAAGTGTTGGCAAGGGCACAGAGGAACTGAAACTCTCATATATTTTGGGTAGAAATGCCAAGTAATATATTCCAAAATGCTACTTTGGAAACAGTTGGGCAGTGTCTTATAAATTTAAACATAAAACTTGACATATGATCCAATACTACCATTTCTAGGTATTTTCTCAAGAGAAACAAAAAGGTATATCCACACAAACACTTTCTTACAAGTGTTTATAGTACCTTTTTTCATAATAAACAAAAACTGGAAAGAACCCAAATTTGCATCAACTGGTAAATGGATATGCAAATTGAGTTATCTCTATATAATGGAATACTCCTCAGCAATAAAAGGGAGTGAACTGCTGATCCATACAACAACGTGGATGAATCTTAAAAGCATTATGCTGTGTGAAAGAAGCCTGACATACAAGACTATACCTGTATAATTTGATTTATATAAAATTTTAGAAGGGTAAAACTATAGTGATAGAAAATTGATCAGTGGTTGCAGGGCCTAGGTATGAAGGGAGGGGATTGACTACAGAGGGACACAGGGATCTTTAGTGGGAGATGGAAGTATTCTTTTTTTTTTAAGATTTAATTTTTTTAAGTAACCTCTATACCCAACATGTGGCTTGAACTCACAATCCTGAGATCAAGAGTCACATGCTCTTCCGACTGAGTTAGCCAGGTGCCCTGGAAATATTCTTGATCATGATTGTGGTGGTGGTTACATGACTTTGTAAAAACTCCTCAAACTATACTTAAATTGGTGAATTTTATTATATATAAATTATGCCTCAATAAACCTTAAAAATGGTAAGAGGAAAACAGAAACAAGAAAAAGCAGTAATCATAAAAAAGCTGGAGTGATGTTGATGTAAGGAAGAGATTGCAAGAGCCCTCCCAGAAGACTTTGCCTTACATCGTGATGGCCAGAGTTTTCTCACCTGGTCATGCTTAAACCAATCACTGACAAGGGAATTAAACTTATAAGTCTTCAAGTTTAGAGCTTTAGAGACCTCTAGTTGTAGAGCAATCAAGAATTCCCCTGGGGATGGAGCCAGCCTCCCTTAGGGCATACGGTTCAACAGAGGTGGGCAGACTCCTCAGCAACAGGGAGGTTTCTTAGGAAAAAAGGAGGGAGGTGTACTACTTGGGGTAACTGTAGCAGCTGGAACAAGTAAGCCCCACATTCCAGGGACTTAACACCATCGAAGCTTATTTCTCCCTACCGTAACAGGACAATTGCTGGTGTTCCCGGCTGGGGACAGCTTTCCTCCATACAGCGATTTGGGGACCCTTGTTTCTTTCCCATCTTGAGGATCTGTCCTCTTAAGCCTCTGCTTCCCAACTAGCAGAAGGGAAGAGAGTATAAAAAAGCCACAAAACTACTTTTTAACCTGCTCCCCTCCAAGTTATATGTGTAATTTCTGTCATTTCATCTAGGCTGAAAGGAAGCTAGAAATGTAGTCCCCAGTGGGAGGACCAATTTCCGGTGATGATTCCACAATGGGGAGCGGGGCACACATTTTGGTAGGCAGTCATGGTGGAGGTGGGGACACTCACTGTTGAGTGCCAAACCAACAGCTTCTATCTTATGAATATACAATGAACACTTTCTCAATTCCCAAAATAATCCTTTGCCATAAATATTACTATAGTAGTCCCCATTTTACAGATGTGGAAACTGAGACCCAGAGAGGTTAAATAAACTCGTGCCAGGTCAGAGGGCTTTTTTAAGTGGCAGAGCCTGAATGTTCACCTACACTGTGTGACTTCAGTCCTCTTAACCTTCGTTTCTACATTGCCTGAAGAAAAGCGTCACCACTCCTTTATCACTTGACTTTTGGACCTTCTGGCCCAGGTGAGTGTCAGAAGGAAAACTTTAGAGAATGGGCCACACAGATGAGAAGCAGGAGTCTGCTTTAGACTCATCAGGTTGGGTTTTCTTTGTTTTGTTTTTTTTTGTCACAGTATTATGGACTCTGAAAACACTAAACCAGCCCCTCTTTTATAGACTAATGTTGGCCCATGTCCAGGCACATGAGAAAAGTTTAGTACAAGTATGTCTGTTCAAATGAGTCCTAACTCTCTCATTTGGCAGGATGACTAGTTCCCATGACTCACAATCTCCCCCTGCCCTCGCAAGTTAAAGTTTTTCACTGTTTTGTTTTGTTTTTTTT
>NC_138372.1:90190334-90220041 GCF_054177405.1 Leptonychotes weddellii
CTTTTATAGACTAATGTTGGCCCATGTCCAGGCACATGAGAAAAGTTTAGTACAAGTATGTCTGTTCAAATGAGTCCTAACTCTCTCATTTGGCAGGATGACTAGTTCCCATGACTCACAATCTCCCCCTGCCCTCGCAAGTTAAAGTTTTTCACTGTTTTGTTTTGTTTTTTTTAATTTATATTAGCATGCAGTGAAGAGTGGTAAACTTTTTTTTTTTCTTTAAAGATTTTATTTATTTATTTGACACAGAGAGACAGCGAGAGAGGGAACACAAGCAGGGGGAGTGGGAGAGGGAGAAGCAGGCTTCTTGCCGAGCAGGGAACCCAGTGCGGGGCTTGATCCCAGGACCCTGGGATCATGACCTGAGCTGAAGGCAGACGCTTTACAACAGAGCCACCCAGGCACCCCAGGGGGTGGTAAGCTTTTATTTTTCTTGGTTTTCATCATAATCTTTGACCATCCCTGGCATTCTGTATCTCACACATTGCTTAAGACTGCAGCAGAAGGTTTTCTAGGAATAGGAGGGAGCACAGGTGAAGGGGAGGGCTTCAGAGGGTTTTTTCAATTTATTAAGATAGTACCATCCACATCTCATTTTTTTTATTAAAAACTAAAACGCCTCTCCCTATAGCTGCCACTGTGGGATGAATGGGTTGGAGGAAGAGAATGCTAAGTAAGTTCATTCTGATTCAAAGTCCTTGGTACATTACTTGAAAATGTGTTTACAGAGGGTGAATTTCTTCTCCTCAAAGAGAGAGCCCCATTCAAGCCATTCACCTCTTTAATCAGAGCTCAGGAACTTTCCAAGTTAATTTATTTTAAGCAATTTCCTGCTGGAAATCCAGCACAGAGTGGTCATACCCTCCATTTGAAGTGCTAATAATTTACATTGTAACTCCCGCCGGCCCCCTTGCCTGCATTTGGCATAGTTTGTGGAATCATTTTAATATTCCATAATCACTTTAATATACTGTGTAATCTCAGACAAGTTACTCAGGCTCTCTGGGCCTCCGATGCCTCATTTGTAAATCGAGAGGGTTGGACTAAATAAGTGGTTTTGGATTATTTTTTCCCCAAATAAAATGTGATTGACACTCCAACAGGTGAAAGAGACACAAACCACGCTAGTCGGAACTGACACATTTATTGAGCAGACCTACTCTGTGTCAGGCGCTGTGCCGGGCGCTGGGGTCCAAAGCTGAGTAGAATGCAGCTTCTGATCCCATTGGTGGGGAGACAGACACGCACAGGACTGTTGTTTAACTCTAAGACACACATTAAACGAAGAGCCAGAGATACCCACAGGGCATTGCGGGGAGGGGGACACCAGCCTGGAAATAGGAGTGATGAGCAGAAGCCCCGAGTCACATCCCTTGGCCTCTCCTGGGCTTTCCACAAAGCTGTGGGGGGACAGTTCAGCGCATGCCATCAGCGACCCACCTCGAGCACACCCGTGTCCCTCCACCTGCCTGCATCAAGACTCTAGGCTAGGACAGGTGCAGACCAGAGGAATGGAGGAGTTAATGTTGCGGTGTTGGGGTGGGGGGGCGCAATTCCAACAGTTGAGGCTGGAGAGTGAGAGAGTAATGCCTGAGCCTTCTGTTTCCACTGGGATGGACGGGACAGTTCAGAGGCCCATTCTACCCAGTTGGCCCACAGCAGTACCCTTTCGGTAACACATGCTTTATTGACTTTCTCTCCCCCACTGACTGGCTCCCCCTGCTTCTTCACCGCTGCTTTCTGAGCTCACTTCCCAAAGAAATGACTCACACCCGTCCGTGTCCCACGTTTTGCCTTCGAGGGAACCCAACCCTCCAGAGTGGCCATGTGGAGTAGAATGAAGAGCATTTCAGAGGTTGGGCAGGGTGGCAGCAAACGGAAGGGAGAAGCAGCAGAGTGTGGGGAACCCCGAGCAGTTCAGGGCTGGCTGGACCTTCACAGTTGAGCTGTTGACTATGTAGAACCCAAGGTGAGTTACCATCCCCCCACCCAGGACTTGCTCGGACCCTTGCAACCCTCCACCCATTGTGTGCTCAGAGAAAGCGAGTGAATTCTAATATTTGTCAGCCAGTGTGGACAGATGCCCAGTGCCCCGTGCTAAGGTGAGGGGAGGAGAGGCCGCTGTCTGCTTCTCTCAGAAAAGATGTCCTTTCCCAGGAGCTCCTGGGTCTCTGATGGGATGCCACACCTCTGCCACACGGGGCCTCAAGTTCCAGGGTGGCCCGGGTCAGCCTTATCACATTCCATCCTTGCCCTGGAAGCAGAGTTCATTGTGATTATTACCTCATTGTATTTAATCTGCAAATGAGGAGTGAGAATGTAAAATGTCTCTTGAAGGGCAGGAGGTGTGCAATAGAATATGACAGTAGTAGGGAGGATGGGAAACGGGGTCCTACTTTGTGCACATGCATGAGCCGCAAAGAAAGGAAAATGAAAAGAGTCAAACTAGGGAAGGGGAAAATAACAGTGGCAAGTTATTCAGAGGTTATTCAAAATTCGTGCTTTTTGTCCTATTCATTTGCTGGGGCTGGGGGGGGGGGGACGGGCATAGATCTGACCAGAAGCTTTCTAATCACTGCCATGAAAAGAAAAACACCACTGCTTATAACATTTACAGAATCCATAAGGTAAAAAGAAACCAGTAGCTAAGGAAACGCACAGTCATTTGTAGTACTGAGAACAGAGTAAAAATTTGCCACGAGTCCTAAGTGGAGAGGATGCTGCCTGATGTAATGAAGAGCCTCTGTAAACCTGTCCTTCCAGAGAAGACAGGGACAAAGTGCATAGGACTGTTTGTTAGGTCGTCCCTCAATATCAACTGACGGCATCATGACAAAATGGAATTCAGTAAAAGCAACTTTATGGGGATGCCAGTGCGATATAGCTAGGTATCAAGCTTACTAAAGGTCTACTTAATTCATAATTCAGGGGGATCTTAGGGTTTCTAGAAGAATGTACAGGCTGCATTTACTTCAGGTAATCTTCCATAAATATTGTTGCTCTCAGTTGGGCTTTTATTTTTAATTTTTTTTAAAAAGATTTTTTTATTTATTCATTCGAGACACAGAGATACAGACAGAGAGAGAGAGCATGAGCAGGGGGAGAAGCAGGGGGAGGGGGGAAGCAGACTCCCCGCGGAGCAGGGAGGCCGATGCAGGGCTCAATCCCAGGCCCCTGGGATCATGACCTGAGCTGAAGGCAGCCGCTTAACCATCTGAGCCACCCAGGCGCCGTTCAGTTGGGCTTTTAAAAATACTGAGGAGCAGTAAGTTTGCAATCATCATCTGGCTGGTTGCTGTTCTGGGTGGCTGGTTAAGCACAGACACACTTACCCTACCCATCAATCAGCCCACTTGGGGCAGGTCTGACATGCTCTCATGAAGATGTTGGGGCCACGCCAGGACAGCCCACCGTGGTTCAGAAGTGGACTTCCAGTGTTTTCATGGGCAAGGTGCCCAAGAGTCTACTCAGAAAGTAACTTTGTGTTCTTCCTAACTCGGAGGCAAATGGCTGATTAAGACCTCCACAAGCTTTATGTCACAAAGCATGGGTACAATTTCAGGCCAGAAAAAAGTATTAAAGCAGGTGCTACAAAGCTGCTTCTGCTATGGGAGGACAAAAGTCATTCGGTAAAGTACCATGAAGTGGCTGGCTGGCAAAATGCCACTTGCCAGGCACCTTCCACGATAGAAAAAATTGCAAAATGTACCCCTCTGCTAAGTGACTTGCCGAGGGGGATTATGAGCTACGGAGTGGATAAAAATGGGAGATGTCTCCCAAAAATGGCGGCTGGGTTTTAGAATAACTCATCTGAGTACTCTCAGGTAGAGAGTAGGTAGGTAGGTAGCAGGGGTAGTAATCCTAGTTTTTCACAATAAAGCTGTGGCATCTGCATGAATTTGCTATGTTCTCTAAGCTGCAGGACAGACAGCCAGCCCAGCCCCAAGGTCCAGAAAAGGGAGGGGCGGAATGGACAAAGATTTCACTTTGGAAGAGGGACTAGGAAAGAGTTGGCTGGCCTTAGATAAATCACATGATCTTGAGGTTGGAAAGGATTGCCCCTAGATCGGCTTCTCTGTACCCCCCCTATCCAATGCAGTAATCCCTGTGGCTGCCCTTACAGGTAGGCATTTAGTGTCTGGCCGAATGTTTTTAGAGAGCAGGGGATTCCAACAAATCATGTGGCTCCCCTCATCCTTGAGCTCACTCTGGTTATGACAAATGAGGCCAATTCTGTCTCTTGGCAGTTTTTACCCAGTGACTCAACATAGCGCCCCGAAGCAAGTCTATTCCTCCTTTGAAATGCAGAACTCCAAAATAATCAGAAGATAACTACTTAGAGCTCCCCTTTGTCATCCAGAAGAACCTATTTCCATATAAGGTAACCCCTCTCCGGTCAAGGGTTGCTAGATTCAGCAAATAAAAATACAGGATGCCTAGTTGACTTTGAATTTCGGATAAACGAGGAATACTTTTAAGTATGAGGGTGCTCTGCGCACTATTTGGGACATACTTATCCTCAAAAGTATTCCTCATTTATCCGAAATTCAATTTAACTGGCCCTCGTGTGTTTTAGCTAGCAGCCCCACTCTGAATGCATTTTAGGTTGCAAATATTTTAAATATGTAGTGTTTGTGTCCCAGTTGAACCCCGAAGCAGAGCTCAAGTGGGGTGAGAAAGGCTGGTGGGGGGGAAATGGTAAGGGGAAGGAAAGAGGACCTCCCCCCTTCTTCACTTCCCCGCCTCGCGCACTTGTGAATGCTGTGGTGCCTTCCTAGGAGGGCACGAAGACCCCTCCCTCCCTGGCCCACCAGCTGCCAGGCACAAGGTCAGGTCTGGTGGGGCAGCCCTGGCCTTGGGGAAGAGTCTCCTCTGACATCCTGAAGCTCCTTCTAGCGACTTCTAACCTCTGGCACGAGGCGGCTCTTCTTCCTCATCACTGACTCTGTTGTGTCTGTTCACTGTGGGAGGTGTTTTCAGCCCAGACGAGGGGGTAGCTGCGGAATGCTACACACAGTGGCTGAGCCTCCCTTACCTACTTACCCCCATTCAATTCCCTTTGCTTTGGCCTCAGTCTTCTTCCCTTCCTTTGTAGCACTGTAGCTCTTCCCATACATCCGACTAGATTATAAGCCTCTCTAGGGCAAGGGCCAGATACATGCTCTACTTCCTAGGAATGCCTCACTTTTCTGGAGGGCTTTTATTGCAAAAGGCCACCCTCCGTCCATTCTTTGCTTTTCCCCTCATGCTCTTGCGACCCCGTGGGGGGGTGGGGGAGTCAACGCTGTGGGGGCGGGGACTCAGGAGACACTTTTGACCTGGCAGAAGTGCAATCAGGGGCAGGTCTGGTCATCTAAGAACACTTTCTCCAGTATCTCCCGTGCCAGCCTGAGGCTGGAAGTCACAGAGCACAGGCCTCGGCAGGACCATGCTTAACCCATTCCAAACAGATGAGGCCCTTACTGTTTTCCAAGCTTGACGGTTGGGCATTTCATAACTTCCCCCGTGGGCTTCCCTGCGGTGGCAAATGACTGTCACTCATCAGGAAAGGAAGGCCTCCTCTCCCCACTCTTCCCTTGTAACTCCTTTGATTCTATTTATTTATTTATTTATTTATTTGAGAGCAAGCAAGAGAGATAGCAGGAGTGGGGGCGGGGGGTGGGGGAGCAGAGGGAGAGGAAGAGAATCTCAAGCAGACTCCACGCTGAGCACAGAGTGTGACGACCTGGGGCTCCATCTCCTGAGACCATGCCCTGAGCCGAAATCAAGAGGCGGTCGCTTCACTGAGCCACCCAGGTGTCCCCCTCTTTTAACTCTTAATTCCATCCTCTAATTCTATGATTAAATCTTACATTTCTTTTTCATTAGTAATCCCCTTAACTTCTGTAGGGGAAAGACACCTGGAAAAAAAAAACAAAAAACAAAGACGTATTTTAATGAAAATGATTAATGGAATGAAAGGTTGAACACACTCCTACCCCTGCCACTCTGCTGAAGTAGGGTTAGGGTCATCTGAAGACTGTGTGTGTGTGTGTGTGTGTGTGTGTGTGTGTGTTCATGGGCTGGTGGGATGGCAGAACTAACATACCAGGTCTGGGTGAATCTTAGAACAATCAGCAAATTCATTCACTGGGACCTTTTAATATTTCCATTCTCAACTTTAGATAATAGGGTGACTTTCCTGATCTCAGCAGGAAAATCTGTCAGGAGTGAGAGTGTGAGGACCTTCACCGGGTTTTCAGGGGCAATGCCTGTAGGCAGATATGTGTAATCAAGAGACAAGGATTGGCTGTTGTGACCAGAGCCTCCCATGGTCACTGTGATCTGGCAAAGGAAATCCAGGGTACGGCTCAGCTCCTTGGGGATGGGTGTGGGTCAGAGTTGCTGGAGGAATGAACCCTTTTGCCCCAGGCAATCCCGCAGACTAACCAAACTGAGAACAATTGGCTGGGGCGAAGGCCTTACCCGCAAAGGAGGTTACTCACTCTGGCAAATAAATATCTTTCATAATAAAAGCATCATTGGATTCCAGAGTCGTGAATTAACAAAGTGTGCTGGTCTGCTGCGGGTGTTGTGTTTCTTTAGGATTTTACCCTTTGATAGTCAGGGCTATGCAAAGGGTGGTGGTTATGAGCAACTGTCTGGAGTTGAGTTATTAACTTACACTCATTTTCTGCTACAAAACGGCTGTCTTGGGCTGACTCTTGCAACACAGCTGACTGCCCACTACCAACAGGCTATCCACTTCAGTCCTCATTCTGCCTGCCCTGCCTGGACAGTCGTATTTATTATTTCCATTTCAACCACTAACCACTGTTATTTCCATGATTGAAAATGCATCATTAATTTAATAACACCTAGGGGTGGAGAGGGGAGGGGAGAAGAATCCCTATCATATTAAATATACAACATCAACAGTAAGCACATCCCTACACCTCACAGCTTCCCGATCGTTCCAAACTCATTTCACAGTCATCTCCTCTGAGCAGCTTTTTTGGGCAACCTTTCCCAGGACTGACCACTCCCTGTGTCACACCTACACCTTGTATAGGCTGTCACACCTACCAAGTCGTGAAGCACAGACTGCAAGCACCGTTAAGGGCAGGAACTATCTTATCCATCTCTGTGTTCCCAGGGTCTAGCCCAGTGCCTGGCATGAATTCAGTCTATAAATATTTACTGAAGACCTATCATGTGCCAGGCACACCTCCAGACTTGCACTTACTTGTTAAACAAAAGAGTTTCGGGCATTGACTCATTCCTTTTTTAGCCAAAAAAAAGGGAGTGGTATGTATGTTGTGCTGTTTTAGTAGGCTCAAGCTGCCATGGTGAATGCCATAGACCAGGTAGCTTAAACAAGAAACATTTATTTATCATAGTTCTGGAGGCTGGAAGTCCAAGATTTAGTTCCTGGTGAGGGCCTTTCTCCTGGTTTGCAGATACTGTCTAGCTGTATCCTTACACGGTGGAGAGATCATCTATTTTGTGTCTCTTCTTATAAAGGCACTAATCCCATTCACAAGGGCTCCATCCCATCCTCAGGACCTAATTACCCTCAAAGGCCCCACCTCCAAATACCATTAGGGGTTAGGGTTTTAATATATGAATGGGGGGGGGGGGGGAGGATACAAACATTTAGTCCAAGCATGTGCTAACCTGAATGTCACCAAGTGCCAAAATGTGTGGTCCAGACATTAAGTGCTGTGGGTGGTTAAGAAAGGAAAAGATTCAAGTTTCCAGAGGGGCCAGGCCTTACTCTTCTTCTCTGTAGTTCCAGCATCTCCCAGGGCCTAACATTAGGCCTTGCACTTGAGGTCGATTGAATTAAATTCCAAAACTTCTCAGAGAAATTCTAGAGGGTTCCATGAGATGGGAAGAAGAAAGGGATTTCAGGGTGGGTGAACAGTATGAAGAAAGGCTCAGTGGCAAAAATGAAATAAAAATTTTTTCTTTATTGTGTTAAAACAGAATTTACCATTTTAACCATTTTTAAGTGTATGGTTCAGTGGCATTAAGACATTCCCATTGTGTGCCACCGGGAAAGAATTTTTGAGTCCCTTTCACAGGGGTCCATACCTGGCTAATCACACACTTGTAATTGGAAATAAGAAACACTTGTTAGTGGAAGTAATGCTGCATCAGAGTTAAAGCAGGGCTCCTCTCCCCAATCTGGGCAGTTTGTCCATTCACAACTGTGACGTGTGTTGCACGTATTAATGAAAGGCTGTGGTCCTGGGGGGCATTGGGCATCAGGGTTGCTCCCTATAGGAGCACCCTATAGGAAACCTATAGGATTCACTTTGTGAATCACCCTTGTGAAGTTTTAAACAATGAACACTATTTTTTTTTTTTTTCAATACTGGGCCTTTTGTGTTCAAATTAGAAGCACAAAACCCTATTGTGGGGAAAAAAGAGTCTTTTTTTTTTTTTTTTAAAGATTTTATTTATTTTTATTTGAGAGAGAGAGAATGAGAGAGAGGGAGTACATGAGAGGAGGGAGGGTCAGAGGGAGAAGCAGACTCCCCACTGAGCAGGGAGCCCGATGCGGGACTCCATCCAGCGACTCCAGGATCATGACCTGAGCCGAAGGCAGTCGCTTAACCGACTGAGCCACCCAGGCGCCCGAAAAAAGAGTCTTTATTGGTAACCGGTTGTGTCCACTTAAAGCAACACATATTTAGTCTTAAGAGTACATTCCATATGAAGAACTGTAGCTATTAATACACTTGGTTGGTTTGTTTGTTCCGCATGGGTTTACTTGTGGGAAGTGTTCTAATCAATGCCATAGGCACCCTGGAGAGGGGAGGCCCACCTCCCGTCCACAGGGCTGCGTGCGAGCAGAGCCTGTGAGATCTAGGTTCTGCTCTTGGCACTTCGCTGTGAATCCTTGGGTAGGTCACCTGAACATTTATGGCCTTGTACCACGAAGAGGTTGGAACCCCCCATGACCTTTAAAGTCCTTTCATCTCTGGGCAAGTCCTACCTGAGTCATTTTTAGCAACAGCCCAGCGGCTGGTGGGTGGGGTGCTGAGCCTGGGACGAGTGGGTGAACGGCGGGGAGGGAGCTGAGGGAATAGCAGACACGCGTGGGTGACTTCAGAGGGACGGGAACGCGGGGTGTCCCGGAATGGAGCTCAGGCGATGGGGTTTCCAGACGAGTCCTTCCCGGGCCAACTTTTAAAGGTCGGAGGAAAGTTTGTCGTGGGGCGGGGGCCCGAGGGGAGAGCGGGGTGGGCTCCGACGCCTCCTCCCCTTTAAGCGGGTGGCGGGGCGCTGCCTCCGTTACCTGGAGCGGGGAGGGGCTTGGGAAAGTTTGTGTTTGTTGCTGGCAGAGCGCCGGATGGGAGGCGCGGGCGGGCGCTGCGGCTCTTCCCTTTTGCTTTCGGGAAGCGGTCGGGGCTGCGCGCTCCTCGGCTCGGCGGGGCGGCTCCGGCGCCCGGCTGCCGGTGCCCGGCCGGCGGGAGGCGGGAGGCGGGAGGCGGGAGGCGGGCGGGGGCAGGCGGGCGGGCGGCGCGGAGTGAGGGGCGCACGTACGGCCCAGCGCTGGGATTTCTCGGCTCGCGAGGAGAGCGGAGCAGGCGCGCGGCCCAGGCGGGGGAGTGCGGACTCTGGAGCAGCCGGAGCTGGAGGAGGAGGAGGAGGAGAGGCGGCGGGGACGCAGGAGGCGGGGGAGAGTCGCTCCCGCCCGGCGAGCATGGGGCGCCTGGCGCCGAGGCCGCTGCTGCTGGCGCTCCTGTGGCTGGGTGAGTGCGCGCGGGGCTTGGCGGGGCGCGGGGGCCGGGGGAGAGGCTCGGCGGGGGCGCAGCTGCGGCACGCGGCCTGGGGCGCGGGGGTGCCGGGCGGCTCCCGGGAGAGGCGGCGGGGTCCGCGGGCGGCGCGGGCCGGCGGGGAACGGCGCGGGGCCGCCGGGAGCCGGGCGCGAATCCGGCCGGGCCGCTCCGCCAGGCCGCGCCTCGCCCCACCTGTGCCGGGGGGAAGGGGGGAGTGGCCCGTGGCCGGCCTCCCCCAGCCCTCCCTACCTGTTGGCCGCCCGGGAGCCCGGCTCACCTTGAACTCCGGGCCTGGAAGGTGCCCGCGGTCCCCGGCCGCGTCCGCAGCAGGGGGGCGGAAATAGGCGCCTTTGATGTGCCCCGCCGTAGCCGAGACCGGCCGACCAGGGACGGGTCGGCCCTGGCACATGCCAGCCCACGCTGAGCTGCCTTTCCAGGGAAGGGAGACAATCCGCCAACTTCCTTCTACGAAGGTCACGGGGTGGCCCAGAGCGCTAGGAAAAATCGGTGTGCGCGTCCTTCGTCATGTTGGCGGTGGCTCGATATTCTGCCTCAGTCTTTTCCTTTAGCTCTTCTTGAAGCTGCCTAGCTGCACATTTGCACACAAAGACCTGGGAGCCTTGGCTTCTGCAACTTTTCCTACCTGTTACTTTTCTTCCCTTTACGGTCCCCTGTCTTCCACCCTCCCCAAACCTGGGTGCCTCTTGATAATTTGACCCAGCGCCGTCCCCCCAACCCAAGGAATCTTTGGTGTTTTTTTTTTTTTTTCCTCCTCTCCATTTTCCTTTTACCCCATACACACAGACACCATTTTCGTGTAGATACACATGATTATGGTAATATGGTTATTTAACATAACTATGCAGTTATCAGCCATAGAAATACATATGTTTGTTAAGTGCCCACGGAGGTGCTGGACGGCTGACCCCAGGGCTTTGATATTCTTTAATATTCTTGGATCCCTTTGGTCTGTGTCAGCCAGAACAGAAGGAGTCCTGTGACCTGACCCAGGGTTCCCTTCCAAGCCCCTAGAGAAGGCAGATCTGAATCTTTTGCAGAATGCATGGTGTGTGGCGTTTGTCCCAGCCAGGCCCCAGCTGCACACAGGGCAAATGACTACTCTGCACTTACAGTCAGAGGGTCCCAGTGGAAGCCTCCCACAGCCATTCCCATCCTGCTGACACCAGGGCCCACATTGTCCCCACCCCCATGACTCCTGCTGCAGGTGGGCCAGCCTTTCTAGCTGCTACTGTGTTTTCTTTCTTCTTCTTTGAAGGGTTTTCTGGAATTCACTCCCCAAGCGAGCTCATCCAGCCATATTGCTTTAGCTGCAACCATGTGCAGAACGCTTCCAGATCCTTCACTTAGTTTTGTAGCATGTATTGTATGGTCTCGGGTCCTAGAGCTTTCCCTTTCATACCGGGACCCCTGAAGTTCTCCATTTGTTGTGATAGTCCATACCCATTAATTGGCTAATGTGTCTGGGTCGAACCAGGCCATGCCCCATGGTCGCACAGATTGTGCACTGCACAACCCTAAGAGCTGCTCTTCACTTTGTAGCCAAGGTGAATGACCCTCTAGAGCTGTGCAGTTGACAACCCATGTACCAGCTTAGATGGTGGGCTCACGTAGAAGTCTGAAAAGAATGCCCTTGAGTAACTATGATGAGGGAGAAAAAGGGAGAGGGGGCAAAGAGAGATGGGCAAAAGCAAAAATAGAAGTGGGGAAAGCACAACTTGGAGAAGTCTTGGTTGTAAGTGCACCACTGTGTCCTGCGCTGCAGGGCATTGCATGTTAAGTAGACGTGAATATCTGAGGTGTCACCAGCCACTGCCTTTCCCCCTAACATCTCCTGAACTTGGTGTTGCAGATGACAGCCCTGCCCTCCGGTGTGCCCTCCAGCGTCTCACCAGTGTGGCTTCTTTCTGACCTCTGGGAAGCCCTCCATGTTGTACTGGCTCCTGAAACTTAATATGTCGATAAACAAGCTCATCTTCCCTCTTGTATTGCATCCTGAGCAAAATCTTGCCGTCACTGCCCTCTGTGACCTCCATGTTCACACAGTCCCTCAACTCTGTGGCTTTTCCCCTAGCACAGACTCAGGCTTCTTCCCATTCTTCCTGTTTCTACAGCTACTGTCCTAGCCCAGGTTCTGATAATTCCCCACACAGATAACTTTGAACATCTTCCTGGTTGACCTTTTCCTCCAGCCTCCCTTCTTAGTTCATTATTTTCCAGAAGGATCAGTTTTGGGAGTCCCACCTTTGCTCATTGGTTCTTTATGGTTTTTCTTCCAAGGATAGCCTGCCCTTGTGTTGCTTCCCTCTGAATCAAACACTTCATTCTAAGGAAACTGTTTGCTATCCTTTACAGAGAATTGTGTGAACCTTCTGGCCTTTCCCTTTTCCATGGCCTGGGAACGTCCCTCCTGCTTCTCTTCTCTCACCTATGTATTCCCTTTTCCCCTAAAACTCGCTTCCTCCATGAAATTTTCCTAAGTCTCCCTCTCAATGATCGTATCAGAACCTACTCAGCTTCCCGGAGCAGGGCCCTGTGTCTGACCTGTCTTGTCCATCCATTCACGACGGCATTTCTTGAATACCCATCAGAGTCCACAGAACAGCACAGACAAATGCCTCCCTGGGTGGTCGGTGCGGGTGGATGGACAGATGATAAATAAAACAGCGAACTGCAAGACCAAATGAAACACCTGACAGAGACACCAAGTGCTGGTAGGCAGCAGGGAAGAGGATGATTAATTTTGACTTGGGGTTGGGGTTGGTTTTGCTGAAAAGGTGGCATCCTCGAGGATGATTAGAATTTTGAAAGAAGGGGTGAAAGAGCATTCCAGGAAAAGCACACTTGTGGAAGGGCATCGAGTGTGGATAAAGTGAAAGTGTTCGGCTCATTCAGGAAGGGCATGTCAGTTCCATGGAGCTGGAGGTGGGAGGGGGAGGTTCTAATGGGAGAGCAAGCTGGAAGGGTGGGCTTGGGGAGCTCCTGAGGGCTTTTCATGCTGGGCTGAGACGTGTGGGCTGTGAGGGATGGGTTCGTTGGTTTTGGGGGTACTGCCGGGCAGCCCGTACTTTTCCTCTAATGTCACTTATTTATTTCACTGTAGATAGTTGTCTGTTTCTGGTCCGAATCCTCACCCTGATTATATCCCCAGGGGCAAGGATCATGTTCATCCTGTTCACTATAGTATTCCTATTACCAGTAGGGCACCTGGCAGCACATAGTAGGTATTTGGTAAATGTTGGTCAACTGAATAGATACATGCATATATCCCTTTATCTGTGGGTAATGGGTAGCCATTAAAAGCTCTCAGGGTGAAATTAATACAACACAGCAATGTGCTTGAGGAGGTCAGTCCTCACTAGTATACAGCATGAATTAGAGAGTGAGGGGAAGACCCGTCGTGGGGAGGGATTAAGATATTCTCTTCATTTGTGTCTTAAAAAAAAAACAACTTTCAAATCCATTGAAATGGTTTTTAAATGACAAAAGCATTACCTCTGTATTTTCAAATTCAAATGAGATAGAAGAGTTTTATATTAATTAGGTAGACCAAACTGCTTTAAAAAAGAAAGAGACTTGAAGCACCATGGTTCAAACAATAGCCGTGTCTTTCATAACAGTGCCAAGGGGTGCTTCAGATGACAGGGGTGAGTGGTATCCCTGCTCCTTGCAGCCCTTCTTGCGCCTAGGCTGATGGCAGCTCCCCCGTCTTCAGCCCATCTAAGATCACTTTGGTTGTCCTCATCTCCTTTCCAGCCCCATAAGGGGGAAAGAGCATGGAGGAGAACGCATGGAGATTTCCTAGGCCAGGCTTTGAAGGGGCTCACATCATTTCTGCACACTTTCCATTCAAGAGAACTTAGCCTCCTCACACTAGCTGCAAGGGAAGCCGAGAAATGCAAAGTAGCCTGGCAGCCACCGAGCACCTCCCGCTGTGGGAGAAAACAGTGGATTTGGGGGGAGAGCTAGCGGTCTCTGTGTCAGTTACGAAGGATGTAAGGTAAAAAGCTTAGCCCAGGCGGAGCCACTCCTGTAATGTGCGCGCGCCCGTAATAGCGAATGTTTCTTTTCTCTTAGTTTCTGTAGAGGGCTCTGTACAGAAAGGAGCAATAATAGCGGCCGTTCAGAGAGTACATATCGAGCATCAGGTTTTATGTGCATTCTCTTATGTAATCCTCACAACCCTTTGAGAAAGGTGCTGTTCTTTTCTCCACATTGCACACGAGGGAAGCGACGCCCAGAAAAGTTAAATCACGTGTCCGGAGTTCTACAGCTGTTCCGAGCCAGAGCCAGGATGTGATCATGGGACTCCACTGTGCCTGTACTCAGGAACGAGTTGACCGATGCTCGCCATAACCTCATGCTGTGTGTTGCCTGAGACTAGTTTCGGCAGAAAAGGGTGGTCGTGCCTTGACAGCCAGAGCGCAGTTGCAAACAAGAGGGTCTGGGGTGAGTGCAGTCCGGGTGCGGTTCCTGGAGCGGCTGTACCACGAACCCCCTCTCAGGTGTGGCGACCTCTAACCCCTAGCAGATCCCCACACCTGCTCGGAGGGTTGGGACCCAAAGGCAGAAGGAGGGGGGAGACTGGCAGGAGGAACCCTAGTGAATCTACCCAGCTTAACCGTCTTTGAAGTGCTGTGGCCTTCAGAGATTCCTTGGCACTCATTTTAGCCTTGTTAACAGAATTCCTGTATCTGCCAAGCTGATTAATGCCTGCCCTGGCTATAATTATTCTTATTAGCCTGCTGAATAGGAACCCTAGTTGTCAGTGATCGTTCCTTACAAGGCAGTCTGGCTGGTCGGCATGTATATGGCTATTTTGCTTTAGTCACGGAGCTGCAGAGCTGATTTTTACCCCTGTAGATTGGATGTACATTTTCATATTGGCGCTGTGTCTGGCAGTTAAATAAGGTGTGTGCTTGTCTGTCAGTGTGTGTCTGCGTCTCACTTTATCAAACAAAGTTGGGGGGAAGCTGTCAGGGCAGCTCATAGCTATTCAGTTTAATTGCATCGGAGTCTTAAAGGCAGGGTAGCAAGGCCATTCGACTCTCTGCTTTGGGGAAATAACTTGAACTGGCAAAAATTCTTCATAATTTATCTTCTGGAAAAGGCGAAGTGCTGCAGTTGGCACAGTCAGTGGTTTTTAGATCTTGGAATATTTTTCCCCCACGCCAACTGTATAGTCTTTGCAAAGCAACAGAATTAGAGCCGGGAGTTAGCACCGTCGCGGACCAGCATTGGGATTTCCAGGAGGCTAGAGATGGCACAGTGCGCACGTTGGTGCCCTTCGAAGGCTGATTTCTCCACAGTACTCCCTGAGTGTTTGCGTGAGATTGTGGAGTCGCTAAGCAGCATGGTTCAAGTTTAAGTATGATGTTCTGGGACCGTAATTGCATCCTGCTGTGCACCTTTATAAGCAGCTGGAACGTGAGCATTTACATCATGAAGGATGTTTCCAGGGAATCGAGAAACATTGGCTGGTGTTGCCCTGTCTAGGGTGGATTTTGCTTAGCACCGTGAAGAACAGAATTATGATTAAGGGCTCAGGGCACACTTCAGAATGGGCGCTACCTTTGAATCCTAATGAACTAAAAGCGGTGTGCAGGCGGTTGGGTTACTTCTCAGAAGGGACGCCAGGCCAAGAGCATCCTGACAATGGCTCGTCTTTTGTCCTTACCTAGAGCTGGACGGGGGCAGAACTTCGCAGCTTGTGGGCCATGGGAAGGGGCCCCAGGTGGGTGGGAGGTGTGTCATGACGCTGAGGCCCTCAGCCCCCAGGTCAGAGCTGCCTCTAAAACCAGAAACCCTGTTTACTGAAGAGAGTCATACAGATATTATCACTTCCCGTGTGTCCTCTGATTTGACGGGGATTGCTGGTTACCTCTTTTACCCTGTCAGCCACAGCCCGTTAGCCCCGGCCTGGCCTTGGGATGAGCTGTTTGAAGATGGAAATTGAGCAGCCCAGTGACCTGCCAAGGAGGTCATGTATTCATTCAGTGACTACCGAGAGAGCGCACACTACTCCAGCCCCGACATTGTTCTCAGTGCTGATTCCTCAGTGACCCGAGCTGACTCAGGGCTGCCGTCCTGGAGGGGGGTGCGGGGGGGCACGCAGGATGCGGCACCACCTGGATGATTGAGGTGAGGGTCAAGGGCACGTTCTCGGGAATGACGGCAGTGAGGGGGCAGGACCGGGAAAGGAGAGTTCTAGAAGGAGTGGGCAGGGACGGAGGAAGATCCAGGAGAGCCCTCTGTCAGAAGCAAGCAGAGAGGGTTTGAGGGGACTTGTTAAAGGGATTGGGCAGCTGTTGCTGAAAATGTGGGAAGATCAAGATGAAGAGAAGCCCTGGACTGGGAGATTGTGAGTCTGACTCAACAGTGAAGGAGGAGGCAGAAGCACCAATGTGGAGGAGTGAGTGGAGTGGGGCTCGTCATCAGACGCCACAGCCCACCTTTTCAAGTGGTCCCCGGTGGGAGACCACCGTGAGGGGAGTAGCTTGGAGCACGGCAGGACCAGCGACTTGAGCAGCACTCAGGGCTCCAGCGTGCCTCCTGGGAGGATGACTGCTGGGTCTGCCCTCTGGGGAAGGTGGGGCAGTGCGGGGTGGGGGGCTCCCAGGGCGCCCCTGGCCTTGGAGGTCAGAGCGCTAGGCCCTCCCTCCCAGAGAGGAGGGAAGGGCGAATGTGCAGGGAGCGCTGTGGTGTGGGACACATGGTCTCCGCCGTGCTCTCAACCTTTTTAGCCCAAAGAGTGGCCACAAAGCCCCAGGCATGCCAGTTAGAGGTTATCTGTGTGTTCCCTTTCATTCCCTGCACAAATGGAAAGTTTTCCCCCTGTTCCTCTGGATGTCTTCTTCCATGTTGATTGGTGGAATTAACCTACTTTCTGAGAGCTGCTTTTAGGCCTTCAGCTGTTAGGTGGCATCTCCAGCATGGGGACTCTGTGGCCCTTTTATAACTCATCTTTGTCTCATCCTCATCAGCTAAGAAGATTTTGTATTACGAATAAACCATTCCATGTGCTTTTCTAAACGATTTCTGCTCGTGGAAATCCCTTATGTAGAGCAGAAGTAGGCGTCAGGCTTTGGAATCTGCCCTCCAGCAGCCCTCCGGCCTTGGGTAGGTTTCTTGCCCTCTCTGAACCTCAGTTTCTACATACGTAAAATGGGACAGATATCTCTCTTGCAGGTTTGTCAGGAAGATTAAAAAGAATAGATCTAGAACAATGCAGATGTTAAACATTATGTGACCCCTCGAACTTCACCACTCAAAGTGGGGTCTGGGGACCAGCAGCATTAGCAGCACCAGGGAGAATCCCAGGGCCCAGTCCAATCTGCTGAATCAGAGTCTGCATTTTAACCAGGTCCCCAGGGGATTCAAATGCCCGCTAAAGTCTGAGAAGCCCTAGTCTGGAAGAGAGCTTGTCATCTCGGTTATCTGGTGGCCTTGGCTTCCTTGGTGGACTCTGAGGCAAAGGCCATGGTCAGAGTCTGAGCTAGAGGAGAGCGGGCCGGGGTGGGCTCCATGGGAATGTGGCAGGCCTCCAGTTAGCCGTGAAGGGTGAGGTTAGCATGGGTCTGTCCTGGAGGCAGTTGGCCTGGTTTCTTGACTGTTCCACCAAGTTTGGCAGCCTGGGAGGGATGTGGTGTGATCTCCCTGTGGGATGAGGGATGCAGGAATCTGTAGCGAGCTGGTGACAGCATCACAGAGAAGGTTGGCCAGGTAGTCCAGGTAGGACAGGCAGGTAAGTGAGGTTGGAAGGCCTGTGATGACAGGAGGTTTGAGAGACTAGAGCGCATGATGAGGGTAAAAAAGCACATCCCAAGGCTCACAGGAGTGTGTGGGTTGGGAAGGTAGGAGGTGAGGATCCAAAGAGGTAACTTCTGAGTCCATGGTCTTGGAAGTGGAAATCTGGGTGGGCAGTAGGCTGGGCGAGCAGTAGCCAAAATAGACACTTAGCCAGAGTTTGTACCTCTCTGAGCATTTTGGCCAGTTTACCTCTAATGCATGACTGGGTTGGGCCTGAATGGATGAAGAGACAGCGGTGTGAGGATGCATTATGTCCAGGTGTTGTAGGGAAAAGTCAGTAACCTGTGACTAAGATGAACTGGGGGCTGGGGAGAAACCAATATGGGGATTATTTCCTCCCTAAGAAATTCCTTCCTACCTTTTACATGGCACTTATTTTGTGCTAGGCACTGCACTTAGCATGTATGAACTCATTTAGGAGGCTTCATAACCCATGAGGTAGGTGGTTATTACTCCCATTTGACAGGTGAGAACACTGAGTCGCAGAGACATGAAGTGACTTGCTCAAGGTTACAGTAACTGACAGAGCTGCAGGGATTCAGATTCACAGGGCTTGGCTCCAGAATCTGGGCTTATTACCACAGAAGGCTGTTCTGCATCTCTGTGTCAGTATAGATACTCAGAGGCAAACATGTGTCTGAAAACATAGGAGAGGAATTGATACAATTAGCCAAAATGTGACAGCATTTGTTTCCCTGGCTTTTGAAACAGGAGGCATGGCTTCTGGCCCTTGACCTTCCACTCACTAGCTTTGTGACCTTGGACAAGTTGCTGACTAGCTCTTAGTCTCAGTCAGGTGGGGCCTGGGCTAGTTGATCCCGAAGGCCCCCTTCCATCTCCAGAGCTCACTGAGTCCACGCTGACCCCTGCTGGTGGCCATATGGGCTGCTTGGTCCAGCCCTGGAGTCCCTGGCTCCTGGCCCATCCTTCTTCCCCAGCACTCCCCCTGTCTGCAGCCTGCCCCTCTCACCTCTCACCTGCCTGGCACCTCTCCACAGAGGGTCAGCTGGTGCCTCAGAGGGCGCTAGGAAGAGTTTGTTGTTTTGGCCCCATATTGGCAACCACTTCCTCCTTCCAGACTACTTCCCATGCTGGGAAACAGAGCATTTTTCCCTGTGGTTCTCCAGGTTATGGAGGTGTCCCCACCC
Source organism: Leptonychotes weddellii (assembly GCF_054177405.1). Classification (NCBI taxonomy): domain Eukaryota; kingdom Metazoa; phylum Chordata; class Mammalia; order Carnivora; family Phocidae; genus Leptonychotes; species Leptonychotes weddellii. The sequence goes on from NC_138372.1 coordinate 90,209,083, forward strand.
CCAGGCTAACTGTACCTTCAGGCGGACTTCTGGGAGAAGTTGCAGAAACAGTAAAACAGATAGGTATTTCTAGATGGCAGACTTTCTCTTATTACTAATTTTTTTTTTTTTTTTGCAGTTTTGTTTGAGGAAATCAGCCCTAAGTAAGTTGGGGTCGAAATAATCGAGTTTCAGCCCTCAGAAATGTGACTTGTGTGTTCTTCCCCCATTTAGCCTTCAGGTCTAGGGGAGAGCCTGGCAGATGGTCCAAATACTCTCCACACCACAGTGAGAAGAGACAAAGACATCTTTAAATGTGTCCAAATATTGACACTAGTTTGGATTTTCCACTTTCCTAAAGGATAGGAGAGTCGAAACTCAGACGTTTCCAATCAATAGCCTTAATTGGCTAAGAAATGTGTTCCTAGTGTTTGGGGACTTTCTTCCTTTTCATTCTCTTCGTCTGAAGGGGGGAGGTAAAAATGACGTGGGATGCAACACCAGCGAAAAGGGTGTAACCTGGAGACCCTCCATGTTGTTGATAAGGAGCCGTGTTTATGGCCTTGGTCTTCACTGCAGCCTGGCTACTTTGGGACGTAACCCTTATTGCTGACCCAGTGGTGTTCTCTCACTCATCTTGGATGCAGAGATTTTTCAGGCTAACCAGGAGCCTTCTAGGAGGGAGTTCTTACAAATGTTTGAAGTGGCTTGCTGGCTTGTGCTATTCTGGAGGTGAAGGGGTGGGGAGTGCTTTATGAATGCACTGTCTCTGAGGATGTCCTAAGAGCAGAATATTAGCCGATTTGGTGTCTGTCCAGTGTGCCATGCTTTGCTTAGGTTGCAGTGAGGATTAAAAAAAAAAAAAGACAAAACAAAACCACTTTTGGCACAGCTATTCATTTTTCCATTTTCCGAAGGCTGGCACGTCCAAATGTTTTCTTATTTATTAGAAGACATTATAGTCCATCATCTTTGATTGAGAAATCCATCCAGTACGTTTCAAGTTCAGACCATAGTGCCTAGCCCGGAGCCTGGCACATGGTGGGCGCTTCCGTTGGGCAAAGTGAACACGGTGGTGAATAAATAATTCGTGCTCAACTACGACCCTACTTTACAATATAAGACATTTCTGCTCTTTCTTGTGATCTTAATCTTTAGAACTTCGGCAGCATTTAGGGACTATTTACGATGTTTCTGACACTGGGAGATTGCAAAGGAATTAGGAAACGGGGGCCAGCATGGAAACTGAACCAGTTATAACAGAAAGGATCGTTGATGCTTTTTAAACATCGAAGTGGCTGAATCATTAGATAGCTGTGCATATGGAGCTGTCAGAATCATAGGGATAAAAGTGAGGCCGGGAGCTGTTATTATGGAAAGGCTCCATGGAGCAGGTGGGACTAGAAAGCAGTTTGAGCCAGGAGCAGGCAGAGCATTTCAGGTAGGAAAATGACCAGTGCGGTTTCTCGGAGGTGGGAGCAGATCAGTGTGTGCAGGTTGGCACTCCATTTGGGAATTAGCTGACTTAAACTGGAACAGTAAGGGAGACCTCAGGGGATGTGGATATTAAACTCTGTGGAGGAGAGGTTGGCGGGGAGGCAGAATGTGCACAAAGTCACCCTGAAAGGTGTTGGCCACACTGTCAGTGCCCACAGAGCAGCTAAGAGCTCACGTGCATAAGGCTTGTGAGGTCCGCTGGGGCGTGCAGGAAGCTAGCCTGCTAAATTAAGGTGATAAGTCAAGCCATAATCCTATTTGGGGTTGTTTCTTACGAGGAAAATGGCTCACAAAACAATTATCGATACTCCCCTTAGATATCTGATCAGAGCATTTCTTCAAGGTGCTAACACCTGATAAGAGACACAGATAATAAGTTTTAGAGGAAAGATGGGGAATTTTAGATGCTTTTCAGGGGAAACAAGGTTTATGCAATCATGTGGCCTGTTCATCAGAGTCCCACTTTAATAACAATTTATCCCACAAGTAAGCTGCGTTCAAGGCATCAGTACGAGTCCCAGAAAGCTTAGTGTTGTACCTGGCTTGTAAGTAACGGGAGGAGATACCTCTTGGCACATCTCTGGAGTCTCACAGAGGTAGCAAGGAGGTGTGAGCTGCCCAGTAGCCTCAGAAGCCAAAGCTGGGTGTGAGTTTGGCCCTAAGAAAACAGCAATGCCAAGGCAAGCTCTGTGTTCTGTCCAGCGTGTTCGTTGAGGGCATCTGGGCCTCCAAACGAAGAAGTGTGAAAACGGAACACGTAATTGAGTGGTGAGGACTCCTCTTGAAGTTTTCCCAAGTAACCCCCGCTCCATGCCCTTCTAGACGCCCATCTAATCTCTGTATGCAGCGCCCCTCTTTTGTTTATATGTCGTCTTGGAATTAATTCCATTTGTTTGAGTCTTTGGAGCCCACGTCAAGCCTCGCTGCCCCCAGAGGACGACGCATTCTGATCCAGGACGAGGCTGCCCATGGCACATTCCTTTGTCGTGGGCTCTCATTGAGCCACGTCCCTTTGGAGCACAGCCGTCCGTCGATAGTGATCTGTTTATTAGGAGGGGTGTTTGTGTCATCCCAGCTGTAAGCACCACGAAAACAGGGCAGTGTCTGTTTTTGTTTATCCCAGTATCTAGGAATTCAAGTCTGTGAGTGATTAGGTTAATTTATGTGAGTAGAAAACAGCTGTAGGTCTATATACAGCTACGTGTCACATCTGCGCTATGACGTACGACACCTGTGTGAGATGCATGTATAAAATCTGTGTTGTGGCACCGTAAGTTGTAAAGGAGGCAGAGGTTATCCATGTGTCCTTGCTCACTTTTTTTGTTGTTGTTGCTCTCACATGATTTCTGAGAGAATGGCTTGTGACTCCATTTCTAGGACAGAGGTTTGTGGAGTGGGGTAGGCGAACATGGAGTCCACCCACGAAAACAAAGGGATGGGACCGTCTCTATTCTTCCTCGTGAGAGTTTCCCCAGTTTCTTCCTTGGCCGCTGGTGCGGAAGACAAACGACTCACGGGTCCTCATTATTGTCCCCGCACTCCCCCCACCCCTTCCTCCCTTGGTGGGGTTGACACAACCTCTCCCATCCCAAACCAGAAGGGACAGCGGTGCTTCCGGCAGCACATGCCTCGTCTCTCTGTCTGCCTACTTTGCAGCTCCTCCTTATTATCTACCCTAGGCCACGCATTATTCTAGAGCTCTGGGCACATAGGGACCTAGACACAGTCCCTCGACTCCTGTAGCTGCTAGTCTGGTTGTGGAGGCGTGACACATGCACAGGAGGAGAGGTGGCATTGAAGTGTCCAAGATGGGTCGAGACAGCAAAATGTCCAAAGTTTGGAGGAAAGGGAGAGTACTGGGGGCTAGTTTAGACGGAGATGCTCTTGCAGAAAAGGTCAGACAACTGACATAATCCTCCATACCTGTTTGTATTACTTACTACCTATGTCTGCTCTGTACCTGTCAACACATCTTTTAGGCTTCCGTGCCATGTGTCCGGAATGAGAACCTTCTAGAAGGTTCCAAAACACCCAGATACGTTGACTTCTCTAGCCCCAACGAAGAATGATGATAAAACCGATGTGTCAAACTTCAGGATTTGGAATATTGTGATTGTGTCACATCCCGAGGTGCTGAGGTCCCCACCCCGGGGTCTCTTGACCGATGCTGTGTGTTAATGGTGGCTCTAGCCATGGGCGCTTCTCTTTCTGTGATGAGCTTATTAGCAAAGAACTTTTTTGAAAATGATTGATCAGGGGTCGTTTCTGATATAAATGAGATTAAGTAATGCCCGTTAACCCACCTAGACGATGATCCAAAGGTCAGTTTTGGTTCTAAAATTCCAGTTTGCAGAAGCTCCTTGAGATCGCAGTGATCACATCGTTCTATCCCCAGGCATGTTGCTGGGCTGGGAATGTGATGATGAGCAGGGAATGATCTGCCCCTTCGAGGGGCTCACAGTCCCATGCGGGAGGCAGATAAGCAAACAGGCTCAGGCTGTTAGCAGTGGGCGGGCCGAGTTGACCCCCAGCAGACACATTCAGAGCTCAGGCCGGGGAAAGGCAGGGGGAGATCAGGAAAGGCTTCCACAAGGTGGACTCACGTGAGCTCACTAAGTCTTGTCGATCAGTGGGGTTTTGTCTGACAGAGAAGGGGTGGGTTATTTGTTTCAGGCAGAAGGAAGAGCATGGGTAAAAATAGACCTATTTATAAGAGTATGCTGGTTTTGCATGAAGAAAACTTTTTGTGGTTGAAGGGGAAGGTTGTGTTAGAGGTTCTTCAGAGGGAAAGAGTTGGGACTGGAGAGAAAGTCATAAGATTGGGAAGCTCTTTGAATGTCACCTGGAGGAGTTTAAGCCTGGTGTTGTAGGTGAATTTGTTTTGTTTTGTTTTTCCGTTCTGTCTTCCCTAGAATGCCCTAAGCCTCTCATGTGCTTTATTTACTTATATTTTAAGATTCCCATTGTTGGAGAACTCATCTTCTGGCCTTTCAGCATAACTGCCACACTGTTCCTGTTCCTTTCACCTCAACTCTGACACTTGGCTAGGCGTTAGCTTGGCAGCTTACCTGGTGGTGTGGTTCACCACACACTAGGTGTGCAGTAAAGGACTGCTGAGTGGAGGACTGAAATATCAGATTGATGGAGCCAAAGTCTTCTCCCTGAAGGGCATGTGAACCCAGAGTCTTCTGGTCAAGCCGGATTTCCACACTGTATTCCTCACTGGGCTTCAGTGGGGAAGCTGGGCAGAGACCTCCACACCACCCATGGCATCTGACAACGTGCCTGGAGATGTGAAGAGTGGACTTAAGGCCTTGTTGGGGAAGAAGGATGAACAAGGCAAAGGAAGAACAGGAAAAAGGTACAGGAAACAGTGAAATAGGGAGAAAGGACAAAGCTGCCCACGGTAGGGGGTGGGGGAGAATTTCAGCTGCTACCTCAGGTGCCTTTCGTGCCCACATGCAAGTCTAAACCCAGTATGAATCCCCCATTCTCTTTAAACTGGAGACTGAAAGGAGGACCAGGTGTTCACACAGAACTTGGCAGACTACGTTGGCTAGTTCAAACATGGGGAGAATTGAAAATGGCTGAGTAGTGCAGGATGCTGGGCAGTGCTTGGTCCGCTAGCAGCTGTTAATTTTATAGAATGCTCTAGAGTAATCCTTGTGGATAGATCTTGCCTCAGCCTTTTCCGTCTCTGGTCCTCAGACCAAGAATTGCTTAAGTCACTCCATGCGTATCGAGATATTTTGGTTACTCCTCAGCGCAGATTGCCGCAAAGTGGTTTTCGCCTCTGTCCTTTGGTCACCTGACTTCTCTGAACCTCAGTATCCTTATTTAATCCTCTCAAGGTTGAATATTCAATCATGTGAACAGGATTTGCAAACCGTAAAGCAGTGCTATAAATGTAAGGTGGTTTCTGTCAATTACTGAGTCCTTGAGCAAAGCTGTCTGCTCAGTACTTGGCTTACTGTATCAGTTTGGGTTCCATCAGCGAGGCAGAGCCACCATAAATATTATGGAACGAGGCATGTGTTAGAGGACTTAATCTGTACACAATTATGGGAGGGGCCGGGGAAGTGACAGCTTGGAAAGGCGAGCTGGAGGATCAGAGGAAAACCACTAGTCAGCCCTCCTGAAGCACTGGTGGACAGGTTGGGGCTTGCAGAGCAGCCTGGGAGCCACGCAGAGGGGCGTGGGAAAGGGGGGATGGCATAGGAGTCTGTGTAAAGCTACCACCTCTTTAGAGCTACCACCTCCGACTTTGCAGCCAAGCATCTGGTGGTCTCGGGGTCATGTGGGTCAGTAAGGATAGTACTTGGGAAGAAACCTGGAGCAGAAAGAACGAGGACAAACTAGTGCCCACCAGCACCTGTGCATCCGTCTCTCGCCCCCGTTAACCATGGTGACCACCAGAGCATAATGGCTGCAGCTTCCCTTGCTTCCACCTCCCAAATCTCAAGTGCACTTCTATTTTGTCTAACTCTTAACCCGGAACTGCACAGGGAGGAGGATTCTGGGAAATGTAGTTCCAACTTGGCCAAGCTGACATAGTACCCAACCTCATAATTTCATAATAGAGAATTAAAGATTTGGCAAGGCTCTGGCCTCCCAGGATCTCTCGAAGGCCACAGAACTGGACGCGATGTCATGGTTATATGATACAGCATTTTACCAGGAAGAAGTTCAGTTAGTTAATGATCCAGTCTTTTAAAACGTGACTTGCAGTTGTGTTTCTCAGTTGCTGGTGGCCCTGCATCTCTCCTATCTTCCTTGCCATCCTGTGTATAGTGCCGAAGGTGACGGTTATCTCGGCACCAAAAGCTAAGTAAAGGTGGATTGGTCCTGAAGAGCCTGTCCGTTCTGGTGGAATCCATCTCCTTTCTATTACAGAGTTCTTGTTTGACCCGGGGAATATAGATACTTACTCCTCCTTGCCCTGTAGGAAGGCTCCAAGATTTCCAGGTATGAATGGCTACAGACTAGAGCCAGAAGTTATCATGTAGAGGTTAGGTGAGAACCAGGTTTAGATCTCTGGACCACCCTTCTCCACCCCACGGTCTTTTAGGCACACTGCCCCTTCCTCGTGCGTCCGCAGCCAGCCTGGGCCAGCAAGGACCCAGGGAGTGCTTGCTATGGTAATTAGCTCCTGGGAAAAGAACCCAATTTGTGAGATATAACGGCCATACCTGGACCTTGTCATCACTCAGAAGTCTTTCACCTTTTTGATTGTCATCTCTGATATTTCCCTTTGTGACCACAACCTCTTCCCTTTACTCCTTTCACATTTCCCCGTATCTGTGGAACCTGCTCTTCATCCTCCCTGTGATCCCTTGATCTTGAACGTTCCTTTGTCCAGCCCACCAGGCCACTCTCACGGTCCTGGGCTCTACTCCCGGTGGTGTGCATTTCAGCAGTGGGCTGAAGGACCCTCTCCCGTGCTCCTTTGTCAGTCCTCACGCTGTGGTTGAATGATCCCCACTTACCATTGTCTCTGAGCCTGAACTGTGTCATCTTGCTGGGAAAATCTCAAACCCTGAGATCTGAGTTTCCCAAAAGTCAGGGTGTCTTTACCGCATGTCAGCCCTCTCTTGTATTCGTTCTGTGATGGTTTCCGATTACATTCCTTCTAATGCTCGTTCTGAACCTTGTCTGTGAAAAGGGTCGCAACCCCTCTCTGCTACTTTACTGAGACATTGGAGACGAACCTAATGTGCCTCAAGCTTTTGCCTCAAAACTTTTCTATAATTTTACCCATCCTTTTCTCCTAAATTCTAACAAAAGTAAGGGCTCTATTTTTGGCTCCTTTTTCCTCTTTATGTACATACTCTCTCCCTGTGTGAACCCACGTGATCTGTGGCTTTAAACACCATCTATGTACTGATGACTCTTTAATGAAGGTCTCTGCTTGGGCCTCCCCCAGCTCCAGACACACACAGCTGACCTTGGAACAACATGGGTTTGAGCTACATATGCGGATTCACCTTCATGTGGATTTTTTACAGTACTATGAACGTATATTCTCTTTCTTACGATTTCCTTAATATTTTCTTTCCTCTGCCTTACTTTATTGTAAGAATATAATCATCCATAGAACATACAAACTATGTGTTAATTGACTATGTTATTAGTAAGGTTTTCAGTCAAGATTAGGCTATTAGTAGCTAAGTTTTTGGAGAGTCAAAAATTATATGTGCATTTTTGGCTGTGTGTGTTGGGGGGGGTCAGCGCCCCTAATCCCCATGTAGTTTAAGGATCCACTGTACTATCTGTATCCTGACTCCGACCACTCCTGAGAATCACCACCACTACAACCTGAGGCCAGGCGTCTTGTACTTGGTCTACTATAACTTCCCCCATACTGGTGTCCTTGCTTCCAAATTGGCTCCACCATAATCCATCTTTGACGCAGCAGCCAGGGCAAACTTTCTACAAAAAAGCAGGGTCGGTCATTCCCTAGCTTATGTGCTTCCCATTTCAGCCAGAGTCCAAGGCCTCTGCCCCTCATTCATTATAATCCAGTCACGCTGATCTTTTTCTTCCTATCCCGTGAACACACCAAGCTTGCTCCATCTTAGTGCCTTTATATTAGCCGTTCTGTGTCCCTGGAGCAGTCTTGCCCCAGAGATCCCCCCCCCCCACCTCCTCTTCATTCTGGTCTGAACTCAAGGTCAAGGTGACCTTGTGAGAGGGTCCACCTTTCCTGACCGTGCTGGCTAAAGCAGCCTACTCCCCGCCCCCGTCACTATCACATCAGGTTATTATGATAGTGTTTATCAGCCCTCTGGGTCTGTTCTCACTCCGTCCTTACTAGAAAACCAGCTTCTGATGAGCAGGGACCCTGAGCTGCATGTCTGCAGGGCCTAGAAGGTGCTTAGGGAACCCACGGGCTGACTTTCCGGAGTAAACTTCCCACTTGCGCCCTTCATCTCCTCTTGCTGCTTTGGATCTTTTTCATGGTTGTGCCCTCTCTTTATTGCCTCCTTGATCGGTGCCTTTCCCCTGGCCCTTTCTCTGCGAATCCCACACGGCGTCACTGCGAATGCACTTCCGCAGCGGTTACCAATGACCATTGGTCATCAATTCCATCATCTTTTCTCAGCAGTTCTCTGCCTTGACTTTTCTGCAGGTTTGACATTGCCGTTCATTTTTCTTTCTTTCTTTCTTTCAAACCAGAACATCACAGGAGTCTGCTCTAGATACAGTGCAGGATGCAGGGTGGGTAGGAAGCGGGTCCTGCTTGACGAGCTTGCGGGCTACTGGGGAGCAAGTAGGTGGGTATGTCCAGGAGTGAATGGCAGATGTATTCTCAGCCCTTCCTTTTTGAGATCTTTGCATCCCGTGGCTGCTAGGATATAAGCCTTTTCTCATTTTCTTCCTAACTGCCTGCAATTTTTTTTTCTTTGCTAAGTCTTTTCCTTCTGCTTGTGTCTTAAATACAGGAGCTCACGATGGTCTGTCCCTCCCGCTCTTCTCTGCACCCTGTCCCTTGGTGACCCCAGTGATCCCACATCTTCACCTTTAGGCAGATCTCCTTTTCACCCACCTCCCTCCATGCATGTGACTCCACATTCATTTTGGGCTCGGATACCTTTTGGGGGTCTCCATCCCTGCTGCCTGGTGGACCTATCAACTTGCCTAAATGTCACTGGCTCTTTTTCGCCAGGTGTTAGCTTCCCCTCACTGTCTCTCTCATGCCTCAGGTCTGTCAACTGGGGCTGCATCTAGCGTGGCCCCAGAGCTGCTGTCTTCCCCTTCCTGGCTTTGCCCTAGTTTGGGTTCTTATTATGTGTCCCCTGTCCTCTTGTAGAGGGCTCCCAATGGGCCTCGTGTGTGTCCGTTCCAGTCTGCCCTTGGTATGCTGCCCTCACCCCCCTGCTCCCCACATGCCCCCTCCACCCCACTCCTGGTCTTTGCTCATGCTCCTCCCCTCAGCTCTAGTCACCTTCGTCCTCAGTGTCCCCTGTCCAACGCCCCACCCCCCCAGCCATTTCTCAAAGGCCTCATTCAAGTGTTGACACCGCATGAAGCTTTCTACTGATCCCCATGGCACTTGTTGGTACCTCTCTTTGGTTTCTTCTATGCATCCTTATATTGTGGTTTTCACATGGACCACATGGCCCTTAACGTACTCTGAGTCTCTTAAAAGAAGATCTGGAGGCTGATTTACCTTTCTCTCCCACGTCCTCTAGCACCTGGGCTTCTTGCTTGATAGCTCTTTGTCGAATGAGTAAAACTGTCTTCTATTTGTCTAGTGTACCTCAGTGAGGTCTTAGCTGAACGTTCTTTTTTTTTTTTTTCTTTTTAATGATTAAACGGCCTGCTCTAGTAGAACCTTATTTGCGTTCAGATGGGATTTTGAAGTACGGCCATATGTGACTTCATTACACATTCTCTGCTGGCTGGAGCTTGTTTAATGTGTACATTGCTGCATTTTCCTCACTTAGGGAGAGGTGGCACAGTCTCTTCCTGCCAGACCTCTCAGTGGCAGACGTGAAGAGACAAAGGTTTTTCATTTGTTGCGTCTGATAACTCCAGTTAAGGCTCTCTGAGAGCTTACAGGTTTGACCTTCTCTGCGCTCATCTCTAGCTCCCGCGTGGACTGGGGACTGCGTGTGGATATCCACAGCCCCCCGGTCTCTTTTAATGGCCTTGTAAGGACTCCAAAAGAGGGATTTAGGTGTCCTTTGACAAGGCAAGCTGAAATACCGTAAGCTCTCTGTTGCAGTATTTCAGGTCTACCTGTACCAATGGATTCAGTAACTGCCAATATTTATCTTACAAATGGCTCAGGTTGGAGAGTCCAATTCTTTGCTTCTAGGCAGCTCAGTGAGATGATAAAATTGAAGCAATAATAGAAACAATTGTGAAAAATCCTTCGCAGATAGGCTGTACTCTGTGGGTCTTGATTTAGAATAATGCTGATGATAACCCAAGAAATAAAATCTACATATTTCCCATGGATATCATGAAGGGGTGGAAGAGGGTAGATAAATACAGTTTAGTCTTCATTAGCTTGTCTCTCTTAATGATTCCTCATGGTTGCCAGTAAGCTCTTATTGAAGTAAGCATTGCAGGAATAGCTTACCTTGAAACACTTGCCTGCCTTTCTTTCCTCTCCCCATCCATTCTACATGAGAGAAGAAGGTTGAAGGCATTTACTTATTTTCTTGAGTACTTCAAAGGTAGGGAAATGGTAATCTGGAAGCGATTACCTCTTGCTTCATAGCTGTTCCTACTGCTGACAAGTCACAGCAGGAGGATTCCAGAAGTCCTTCCTCTATGATTTTGGGAGAAAGTTCTTTTCACCTTTTTTGAATATGAATGTGTGAGACGTTAGAGTTAGTATCGCTTAAAACAATAAAGGCGATAGGTCAGAAAAGGTTATGAAGAAACTGGAAATTATCTTTAACAATTCTGTTTCTCTCGTCTATCCGCTTCATACTGAGGATCTTTAATGTTTCCTTTCTTTTTTTTTTTTTT
>NC_138372.1:90220541-90242612 GCF_054177405.1 Leptonychotes weddellii
ATGAGAGGGAGGAGGGTCAGAGGGAGAAGCAGACTCCCTGCCGAGCAGGGAGCCCGATGCGGGACTCGATCCCGGGACTCCAGGATCATGACCTGAGCCGAAGGCAGTCGCTTAACCGACTGAGCCACCCAGGCGCCCTAATGTTTCCTGTCTTAGGCCCTCATTGTTGTTACTTTGCTGCCTATCTGGTTCACATTGCCCTTGGAGAATTTGAAATATTTTATAGGGAATTTCAAGCTCTTTCTTCTTCCTGCTAAGAGCAAGGGCAAAACCAGTATTAGGTGGTAATATCGATTGTGCAGCTGAAAGCTGACCGATCCCGCCCATCTTCATCTTGACATGGCATGGCAGTATAGTGGCTAGATGAATCTGGGTTCGGGTCCCTCATTTGATAGCTCTTGTGACCTGCAGCCAGTTGTTGAACTTCTCTGAATCTCAGTTTCCTCAGTTTCGGTTCTTAGTCTCGTCAGTTCTGTGACAGGGGAGGTGGTATCCACTTTATGGTTCTGCTCTGTGGATTAACTAAACTAAGTTATGGATAGCACCTAGCTCAGTGCATGGTATAAGAGACACACAGCATATTATTTTTCCTCCTTATACTCTATCGCAACCTTATTGTTGAGAGATATTTGCTGATTAATCAAAGTGAACCGGTTACAAAATAAATGCGAAATGCTTACATGATTTTAGCTGAAATTATGGGTTCTTTGATTTATTAGCTGTGTTGTATTATTCCCCTCCCTCCATTAGTTTGTTATACATTCTTTCATTTTTGTGGTTATTTTAGAGATTAGAATATACACTGTTGACTTATTAGTGTCTACTGCTGGTCCTTTTATCACTTCCAGGATCATGCAAGACCTTAGAACATTGAAACTCCATTTATTCTACTCCTTCTTTCACTTTTTGTGTCATTGATATTATATATTTTAATTATGCCTATATTTTAAATTCCAGAAGGTATTAGTAATATTGTACTATATAGTCAGTATCCTGCAGATTTACCACAGTTATCCTCCCCCCCAATCCCCCCACAGCATCATCCTTTCTGTTGCTCTTTATGCCTTCTTACATTTCCATGATTCCATCTGGGATCATTTTCCTTCCATTTGAAGAACTCTCTTTAGTATTCCTTTTTGGTATTTCTTTAGTACTTTTTAAATTAATTTTCTTTCCCTTGTTGAGAGTTGTTTGAAAGCGTATTTATTTTGCTTGCTTTTTAAGGAAATTTTTTTCTGTGGAGAGTTGTAGGTTGGCAGTTATGTTCTTTCATTACTTTAAAGATGTCATTCCATTGTCTTACGAGCAGTGTCTGTTAAAAGTCAGCTGTCAGTTGTGTTGTTGCTTCCTTCTCTGCCCTTATAGAGTTTTACCATGATGTTCCTAGGTGTGGTTTTCTCTGTATGTATCCTGCGTAGGGTACCTAGGACTTCTGGAATCTGTGGCATGATGTCTTTTGTCAGTTTAACATCTTGGTCATTATCTCTTCAAAAATTAATTTTGCCTAATTCTACCACATTCTTTCTTTCTCCTGGAGGATTCTCTTACACCTATATTTAACCTTTTTACTGTTTTGATGTGTCTTGTACACTATATTCTGTACTCTTCATCCTTTTTTTTGCACCCTAGGCTTCAGTTTGGATAAGTTATACAGACTTTTTTTCTGCTACATCTAATCTGCTATCAAACCTACTTGAGCTCTTAATTTCAGATATTCTATATATGTATATATTTCAATTTGATTATTTTAGGAGATTTTAATTAAGGGGTGAAATCCTGTTATCTGTTTCTTTAGTAAATTAATCATAGTTATTTTAAAGTCCATACTGATAACACCAACATCTGGATCCCTGTGGATCTATTTCTATTGTCTGTTTGTTTTTTTCTCTTTTATATTCAGTCATATGGTCCTGTCATATGGAATGTCTGATAAATTTTGGTTGTATACTAAAAAATTGTGGTGGAGACTCTGCATGATGTTCTCTTTTTCCTAATAAGAGAAACTCACCATGATCCAATGAGGAATTGAGATGTTTTGAGACTGGATTTCAGTGTTGAGGAGAGCTAGTGTTTTGAGCTTTGCTCTCACTCCAAGGGCATTGCCCTTCCAGGGTTGTAACCACAAGCCTGGGGTGTTTACTATCGTCTACCTTCCTTTGTAAAGTCAGAATTCCAGTTTTTGTCTCCCCAGTACTGGGAGATGGTTGAAAACTTTGCTTAACCTTTTAACCTCCTACTATTTACTTTCTTCTTAGCTTCTCAGCCACTTACCCAACCCCAATCCGTTCCCTCCCAGTGTAGCTTTCATAATGTCAGTTTGCCTTGAGGAGAAAGCAGTATAGCATGTCAGGCTTGTTTCTCTGCTGTTGCCTTTTTCTCTGGGGTCCTGGCTTCTCAAACTATGACTTTCAACAGGGTCCTTAACTTTACTTGTCTTCTTGGCTCCATGAGGTGTTGGGAAGCTCTGGAGCTACACTAACTTCTTAGTCTCTGGCCTCCATCACTTAAAAATTGGCAAATGTTTCAAGAGAAAAAGCAGCGGGGCCTACATTGGTGTTTTCCTGTGATCTTGGCCCCTTGGTCCTGCATACCTTGATTACTCACAATGCATTCAATTAGCTGTTTCTTGTATTTTATCCATCTTTTGTAGTTGTTTTCAGGGCCAGAGCTGATCTGATGCAAACTGCTCCATCATAGCAGAAAGCAAAAATCTCCTGGAAAAGGAAAGCTGAATTATTGATCTCTTGAAATTTATACCCCACTTACCTCCCCTCCTTCCAAAAGAGTATTTGAGGCAATTTACAATGAAATACACATACACATGCAAGAAAAACCTTAAAATAAGGGTTAAAAGAAAGGTGCAAGGGCAGCAGGGAAGGCAGAGGAAGGTGTAATATAGAGATGGAGAAAGGAGGTTATTAGAAATTTAGACTACATATGGTTTTCATAGTTGACCATCATCTTTAGTACTGGACTTTCTGAAGCTAAGGTACAAATGACGCATGAATTTTATGTAAGTTGGGGGAAACAGGACTTGGGATTTGGAATAGAAAAAAGAGATGAAGTTAGCAGTAAAGATTACATGGGGTATTTTTTGTTTGTTGTTTTTTTTTTTTTTCGTAGCCTTAGGCAAATTTTTTTAAAAACAGGAGTTCGGAGACTGTAGGAGGTGCTGAGACTTATCTGTAAGGGTCTAACCCAATTAGGGCATTGGGATGTGGGGGGGCCACTTAGGAATTGGGAATGCTAATGCTTTGGCCTAGAAGCCTTCGTACCACTGCACAGATGTGATGTTAAAGTGCCCTTATTTTGTCTTGAGTTTCAGAGGTACTCTGGGGCTGTGCTAACTGGCTTGAGTACAAGAGATACCTACATACTTCTTGTTTTCTGGGGGAAGGATGTACAGTGGTCCATCAATAGTTTTTTTTTTTTTTTTTTCTGGCACTGAATTTTGAGGGAATTTTATCATATAGATTCTTGTGTCATTGAACAACACAGTAGTTTCCCCAATAGTACTTTTCATATGAAGGTTTCTTATATTAACCCCTAAAAACAAGTGAAGCCACAATTTAAAATTATTACTTTGAAAAGACATATTTATGGAGAGCTGAATTAATACAGTTTGGTAACCTTTAAGGGTCTGGGGCTCTTAATTTGAAATACTGGTAGAATTTGGAAAACCAGAGGAAAATTTTGTTCTTGTTCCCCTCAGTTATCAACTGTTACAAGAGGTTTTGACAAAAATTGGCAATGGGTGGCTATGCAGATACTCTTTGATTTGAAAAGAGCCATATGCTTTAATTTTTTACAAGTTCTATTTATTTAAAAATATTATTAGCTGTTATTTAACAATATTAAGGGAAATCTGTGCTGAATACCAGACTGCTCATAGCAAGTTGAAATTCTGTTACCAAAATTTAAAATCTTGATTTGTACAGATGAGGGGACATCTCTGTTCTGCATGCAAGACACTGCTTGGGTTTATATCCTTTTAGATTAGAATTTGCTCTTTCAAGCATCTGTTCATACCTGCTTTACTTTTCCCAGTGGCATGATAACATAGCCAGCATTGGAGGGATTTTTACAGGTTGAGCTGGAACATGGAGGCAGGAGTGCCCAAGTGATCCCAGGAGAGATGGGGAAGGCTTCGCAGAGGTGGTGGTGCTGGAGCAGTTTCTTGAAGGGGGATGAGGAGCATTTCAAGTGAAGGAGACACAGAAGCAGGACCCATGGGGCACATGAAAGCAAGGCATTTCGAGAAAATGAAGGGCCATTTGTTTTGTTGGAGGGTAAACTTTAGAGGGTGGGAGAATGGCAGGAGATGGGGGGGTAGCTGTGGGCCAGACCCTGAATGATCTTGTATGTCTTTTATTCACTCATTTAGCAAATATTTATCGAACAACTGCTATGTACCAGGCCCTGTTCTAGGCACTGGCATTCAGCAGTGAACAAAGCAAATAAAAATCACTGCACTTGTAGAACTCACATTCTAGTAAGAAGAGACAGACAATAAATAATAGTAAAAATGCACAAATACACATCAAGTATGTTAGTGATAAATGATAAGGAAATTTGGCAGTGCAAGAAGGTGTGCGTGCACACACGCGTGCAGGAGGCTGACCCGGGAATAAAGATCTGAAGCAGGTGAAGGAGCCTGCAGGTGGAGTGTGCTCTGACGCAGGGAGTGTGTAAGGGCCCCGAGGGGGAAGTGGATCTGGTTTGTTCCAGAAATAGGGGGAAAGCACGGCTGGCTACGGTCAAGGGAGCCGGTGGGAGAGGAGCAGGAGGTTCTGGAAACAGAGGGCCGGGTCCTGTGAGGCCTCTGTAGGCTGGGGCTTTTACCTGACATGGGGAGTGATTGTCGAGTGTGCAGCAGGGTGATGACGTAATCGAGCTTAAGGTTTAAAATAGCACACTGGCTGCTGTGAGGGGAGTGGAGGGCACGAGTGGAAGCCAGGGGCCAGTTGGGAGGCTGTATCCTTCAGGTGAGAGGGATGGTGGCTTGAACTGGGGTGATCATGTGGGAAGTGCTGGGAAGATGATTGTATTCTGGAGGTGATGAGGAGCCTTTACAGACCTTGACCAGTGAACGGACATATGATTTGTGTGTTAAAAAGATGATTTTGGCAACCATGTGGAGAAAGGATTACAGAGCTGAGACTAGGGGCTGGGTCAGTTTCCAAAGCTCCAATCACTAAAAAGAAAGAGTGAGACCTTATAAGGGCTGTAGGCTCCTGCCTGAGGGTGCTGTGGGCAGCTTGTTAACCCTGGTCAACTTCTTGACAAGGGGACAGGAATTGACAAGATTTACACATTAGGGAATTCCTTTGTAAACCTTGCCAAGAAAGCAGAGTGGAAGGCTTGTGATCCGGTTATTCTAGCACAGTCTGCAAAGCAGATAGCTACAGCTCCTTCCCAGCGCGGGGCTCCGTGATGAGGGCGCACAGTCTGGGGGTTGGGGGGAGGGGGTTACTGCTGTCTCTGCTTCACATGAGCAGATGAGGTCCATTGGCCTCAAGGAGGTTAAGCACCAGGCCGTACTGTCCCTGAAGGGTCTCTCCCCACGACACTTCTTCTGAAGGGTCTCTCCCCACGACACTTCTTCTGAAGGGTCTCTTAGGGAGATGCAGAATTGTCTGGTCATGGCTAAAATTAAACGTAAAAAAGAGATTGCATATTTCCTTTATGAACTCTGGTGACGGACAGCTTCAGGGCTGGATAGTTCTGTATTATTTCAAGGCCCTGGGTTGCCAGTGACAGAAATTCACCAAAGGAATGTAAGTGGGGAGGAGAGAAATTGCAAGAAACTGAAATGTGCGGGGGAGGAAGTATGTGCGTGCGTGCGTGTGTGTGTGTGTGTGTGTGTGTGTAATGGTTAAATGGTGTGGCTGGATCCAGTGGCTTATATGATGCTGTTGGGTCACTAGGTCACATTCATTCCACTCTGGTCCAGGTGCTGGCCTGGCTCTCCTCTCTGGATGCCCTCCCTACTCAGTCAGGAGGGCTGCCCAAGTGCAACTTCAGAGCAAATCATCTCTCTCTCTCTTTTTTAAATTGAAGTACAATTGACATAAAATATCAGATTTGTTTCAGGTGTACAAAATGGTGATTCAACCTTTGTATATATTGTAAAATGATCCTCAATAAGTCTAGTTACCATCTGTCAACATACAGAGTTAATATAATACTATTGACTGTATTCCCTACGCTGTACATTATATCCCCATGACATACTTATTTTCTAACTGGAAGTTTGTACTTCTTGATTCCCTTCACCCATTTCACCTTCCCCAACTGTCCTCTGGGAAACCACCCATCTGGGCAACCACCAGGCTGTTCTCTGTGTCTAGGAGTCTGGCTTTTGTTTGATTGCTTTGTTTTTTAGAGTCCACGTGTAAGTGAAATCATATGGTATTTGTCTTTTTCTGTCTGATATGTTTCATTTAGCAGGATACCCTCAAGGTCGGGTAGACACCCAGAAGTGAAATTGCTGGATCGTACGGTAGTTCTATTTTTAATTTTTTGAGGGACCTCAGTACTGGTTTCCACAGTGGTTGCAGCAAGTTACATTCCCACCAACAGTGCACGAGGGTTCCTTTTCTGCACATCCTTGCCAACACTTGTTATTCTTGTCTTTTTGATAATACCCCTTCTGACAGGTTTAAGGTGATATCTCATTGTGGTTTTGATTTGCATTTCCCTGGTGATCAGTGATCTTGACCATCTTGTCATGGGCCTGTTGGCCATCTGTATGTTTTCTCTAGAAAAATATCTATGCAGATTTTCTACCCATTTTTAAAATCAGATTGTTTGGGCTTTTTTATTATTGTATGAGTTCTTTATATGTTTTGGATATTAACTCCTTATTGGATATATGATTTGCAAATATCTTCTGTTCAGTATGTTGCCTTTGCATGTTGTTGATGGTTATCTTTGTTGTGCAGGAGTGTTTTAGTTTGATGTAGTCCCATTTGTTTATTTTTGCTTTTGTTGCCCATGCCTTTGAAGTCAGATCCCCGAAAAAACATCACTAAGACCAATGTCAAGAAGCTTACCACCTATGTTTTCTTCCAGGAGCTTGGTGGTTTAATGCTTACATTCAGGCCTTAGATCCACTTTGAGTTGATTTTTATATATGGTGTAGGATAGAGGTCTAGTTGCATTCTTTTGCTTATAGCTGTTCAGTTTTGCCCAGCACACTGTATATTCTTGCCTTTTTGGTGATAAATTAATCAACCAGATATGCATGGGTTTTTTTGCTGGGCCCTATTCTGTTCTGTTGATCTGTGTGTCTGTTTTTATGCCAGTAACATACTGTTTTGATTACTGTAGCTTTGTAATACAGGTTGAAATCTGGGAGTGTGATTCTTATGACTTTGTTCTTGTTTCTCAAGATTGCTTTGGTGATTGGGTCCTGGGGTCTTTTGTGATTCCATAAAAATTTTAGAATTATTTGTTCTAGTTTTATGAAAAATGCCATTGGGATTTTGATAGGGATTATACCGAATTTGTAGGTTGTTTTGGATAGTATGGACATTTTAACAATATTAATTCTTCCAACCCATGAGCATGGAATATCTTTCCATTTATTTGTGTCCTCTTCAGTTTCTTTCATCAGTGTCCTACAGTCTTCAGTATCCAGGTCTTTCATCTCCTTGATTAAATTTATTTAATTTATTCCTAGGTATTCTTTTGGGTGCAATTATAAATGGGATTGTTGTCTTGATTTCTCTTTCTAATGTTTCATTATTACTGTCTAGAAGTGCAACAGATTTTTGTATGTTAATTTTGTATTCAGCAACTTTACTGAATTCAATTATTCTAGCAGGGTTTTCTTTGTGCAGTCTTTATGGTTTTCTATCTCTAGCACTGTGTCATCTGCAAATAGTCAAAGTTTTACCTTTTTCAATTTGGATGCCTTTTATTTCTTTTTCTTGCCTAATTGTTGTGGCTAGAACTCCCAATACTATGTTGAATAAAAGTGGGGAGAGTGGGCTTATTGTCTTATTCCTGATCTTAGAGGAAAAGATTTCAGCTTTTCACCATTGAGTATGAGGTTAGCTGTGGACTTGTCATATATGGCCTTTGTTGGGGTATGTTTCTTCAGTGCCCACTTGGTTGAGAGTTTTTATCATAAATGGATGTTGAATTTTGTCAAATGCTTTTTTGCGTTTATTGAGATGATCATATGATTTTTATCTTTCATTTTATTAATGTGGTATATCATATTGATTAATCTGTGGATGTTGAACCAGCCTTGCTCCCTGGAATAAATCCCACTTGATGATGGTGATCTATTTAATATATTGTTGAATCCAGTTTGCTAATGTTTCATTGCACATTTTTGCATCTGTGTTCATCAGGGATATTGGCCTGTAATTTTCTTTTTTTTACGGTGGTGGTGTCTGGTTTTGGTATGAGGGGAATGTGGGCCTCATGAAAGGAATTTGGAAGCATTCCCTCCTCTTCAGTTTTTTGGAAGAGTTTGTGAAGGATAGGTATTAAGGCTTCTTTGAATGTGTGGTAGAATTCACCAGAGAAACCATCTGGTCATGGACTTTTGTTAGGAGGTTTTTGATTACTGATTCAATCTCCTTACTATAGTAATAAGTCTTTTCAGATTTTCTATTTCTTCCTGATTCAGTCTTAGAAGATTGAATGTTCCTAGGAGTTGATCCATTTCTTCTAGGTTGTCCAATTTGTTGGCATGTATTTGTTCACAATAGTCTCATTATCCTTCGTATTTCTGTGGTATCAGTTGTAACCTCTCTTTCATTTCTATTTATGTGATTCCTCTTTTTTTCTTGGTGAGTCCAGCTAAAGATTTGTCAGTTTTGTTTATTAAAGAATTTTGTTTATCTTCTCAAAGTTCTTAGCTTCATTGATTTTTTTTCCTATTATCTTTTTAGTCTTTATTTCATTTATTTCCACTCATGATCTTTAATGTTTCCTTCCTTCTAATTTTGGGCTTCTTTCGTTCTTCTTTTTCTAGTTCCTTTAAGCATAAAGTTAGATTGATTATTTGATACTTCTCTTGCTTCTTGAGGTAGGCCTGCATTGCTATGAATTTACCTCATAGAACTACTTTGCTGTGTCCCGTAGATTTTGGTATGTCATATTTCTGTTCGTTTTTCTCTAGATGTTTTTTCTTCAATTTCTCTTTTGATTTCTTTGTTGACCCAGTGGTGTTCAGTAGCATGGTGTTTAATCTCCACGTATTTGTGGGTTTTTTTAGTTTTCTTTTTGTAATTGATTTCTAGTTTCATACCATTGTGGTTGGGAAGGATGCTTGATATGATTTCAGTCTTCCTGAATTTATTGAGACTTGTTTCACGGCCTAACATGTGAGCTGTCTTGGAGAATATTTCATGTGCACATGAGAAGAATGTGTATTTTGCTGCTTTTGGATGGAATGTTCTGTATATATCTGTTAAGTCCAACTGGCCCAATAATGTGTTGTTTAAAGGTGATGTTCCTTGTTGATTATCAGTCTAGATGATCTATCTACTGATGTAAGTGGGGTTTTAAAGTCCTCTACTATGATTATATTGCTGTCAGTTTCCCTCATTAGGTCTGTTAATAATTTGCTTTAAATATTTTGGTGCTCCTGTGTTGGGTTCATGAAAATATATAAATGTTATATCTTCTTGCTTGCTTTAACCCTTTATCATTATGTAGTGGCCCTCTTTGTCTTTTATTAGAGTCTTTGTTTTAAAGTCTATTTTGTGTGATGTTAGTATAGCTGTATCAGCTTTCTTTTCATTTCCATTTGCATGGAATATCTTTTCCCATCCCTTCACCTTCAGTCTGTGTGTGCCCAAGTGAGTCTCTTGTAGGCAGTGTATAAATGAGACTTGTTTTTTAAAATCCATTCAGCCATTCTGTGTCTTGATTAGAGAACTTAGCCATTTACATTTATAGAGAGGTATGTACTTCTTGCCATTTTGTTCATTGTTTTCTGGCTGTTTTTGTAGTTCCTCTCTCTGTTTTTCTCTTCCCTTGTGGTATGATATATTTCTTTAGTGTTACATTCCTTTCTCATTTTCTTTTGTGTATTTACTGTAAGTTTCTGCTTTGTGGTTACTATGTGTTTACTGTCCTATGTATATAACAGTCTATTTGGATTGACAGCAACTTAAATGTGAACACATTCCAAAACTCTACGCTTTTACTCCCCGCTGGCCCACATTTTGGTTTTGATGTCACATTTTACCATTTTATTTTATACATTTATTAACTAGTTATTGTAACTTTAATTTTACTACTTTTATCTTTCAACTTTCATACTAGCTTTATAAGTGGTTAATCCACTACTTTTATTATACATTTACCTTTTTTTTTTTTAAAGATTTTATTTATTTATTTGACAGAGAGAGACAGCGAGAGAGGGAACACAAGCAGGGGGAGTGGGAGAGGGAGAAGCAGGCTTTCCGCAGCACGGGGAGCCCGATGCAGGGCTCGATCCCAGGACCCTGGGACCATGACCTGAGCCGAAGGCAGACGCTTAATGACTGAGCCACCCAGGCGCCCCTACATTTACCTTTTCTAGTGAGATTTTTACTTTTGTATGTTTTCTTGTTGTTAATTAGTGACATTTCTTTTCAGTTTAAAGAAGTCCCTTTAACATTTCTTGTAAGGCTGGTTTATGTGATAAACTCCTTTAGCTTTTGCTTATCTGGGAAACTCTTATCTGTCCTTCATTTCTGAACAATAACCATGCCAGGTAGAATATTCTTGGTCAGAAGTTTTTTCAGTGGAATATGTCACTCCACCCTCTTCTGGCCTGCAAAATTTCTGCTGAAAAATCTGAGGGTAGCTTTATGAGGTTTTCCTTGTATGTAACAAGTTGTTCTCTTGCTGCTTTTAAGGTTCTCTCTTTATCTTTAACTTTGGACATTTTAATTATAATGTGTCCTGGTTTGGCTCTCTTTGGGTTTATTTTATTTGAAGTTCTCTGGACTTGCTGGACCTGAATGTCTGTTTCTGTCTCCAGGTTAGAGAAGTTTTCAGCCATTATTTCTTGAAATAAGTTTTCTGCCCCTTTTTCTGCCTCTCCTCCTTCTGGGACCCCTGTGATGTGAATGTTATTGATGTTGTCCTATAGATCTCTTATCTTCATTTTTTTAAAATTCTTTTTGCTCCTCTGTCTGGGTGATTTCCAGTGCTTTGTGTTCCAATTCACTGATCCATTCTTTTGCTTCATCCAGTCTGCTCTTGAACCCATATAGTATGTATTTCAGTTCAGTTATTGTGTTCTTCAGCTCTGTGACCTTTGCTTGGTACTTTTTTTTTTTTTTTTTTTTTTAAAGTAGGTTCCATACTGGGCCAACATGGGGCTTGAACTCATGACCCTGAGGTCAAGAGTTGCATGCTTAACCAACTGACCCAGGCACCCTGCTTGGTACTTTCTTATATCTTATCTTTGTTGAAGTTCTCACTGGGTTCATGCATTCTTCTCCCAAGTTTGGCAAGCATCTTTATGACCATTACTTTGAATTCTTTATCAGGTAGATTACTATCTCCCTATCATCAAGGTCTCGTTTTGAGGTGTTTGTGTGTGTGTGTGTGTGTGTGTGTGTTCTCTTGTTTGGAACATATTTCTCTGTTTCTTTATTTTGTTTGACTCTCTGTTTCTGTGTATTGGGTGAAACAGCTTCCTCTTTCAGTCTTGAAGGAGTGGCCTTGTGTAGATAATGATCCTTCTTGTTCAACCTTGCCCTAGCTCTTGGTTGTCTCTTGAACCTTTGTGGCTGTCTAAGTAGCCTGATTTATTCTTGATATGTCCCTGTTGTTGAGGGTGTGCCAAGACCTGTCAGTGTTCCAAGGGGACGAATCTCATTTATCACCTAGTTTCAGGTTGATTAGAAGCCAGACCCTTAGGCAGCAGTTTTTAAAGTATGCAAATATATGCAGTCCTGTGGGGCTGCAGTTGTAAACCCTGCTGGCCTCCAGGCCAGGAGATTTGCAGGTGTTCCTTGGGCAACCATTGCAAAAATTGGGGCTCCAAACGAGTGTATAATCTCACTGCAAAGTCTCATCAAGCCATAGTGAGGCCAGTGGGGTGCACAGGGCTGGTATCTCTTTGAGAGATACCCAGACACTTCCCTGAGAGCTCCTTCATAGCCTCCAGATGTGTTGGAAACCTGAGAGTTGTCCCTCAGGCTGAAGCTTCAGGGTAAGTAAATAGGCCTTTTTCACAGGAAGGCAGTACGTGTGTTTCAGTCTGCTGTCTGTGCAGTGCCCTGCGGGTGTTGGCCTGCCAAGAACTGTCTTTCTGATTATTAGAGTCCCTTGGAGCTCAGGAACACCAGCCCCCTTGGCCACCAGGGCCAGGCAAAGAAGGGCTGTCTCCTGCATGGTTTCTGTGTGGCTGCTGACCTTAGCAGGGCAACGGGGGCTTGTAGGGGTGAGGCACACTCACCAGCTTCGGAAAGGCAGTGGGAAAATGCCCTCACTGTGCATGCCTCCGGGGTTTAGCAGTGCAGCCGGAGTGGGCCCTGTCTGCGTGCATGTATTGTCCCAAGTTGGGGAGGGGGGAATGCCATGACCACTGGTGCTCACCAGCCCCAGCCAGGGGGTGGGGGCGTGTCACAAGTGCGACCTGCGCTCATGGACTTTAGCACGGGAGGGAGAGAATGCTGTGATTGTTCATGCTCGCTTGCCCCTGCCAGGAAGCCGGGAATTCCTGCAGCCGCACAGGATCTCCAGCCTCAGCAAGGCGGCAGGACAGCGGCATAACCGTTCCCCACCCCGTCCGACCCGGTGAGGCAGTCGGAGGGTGTGTGCCCAAGCACCCAGTCTGCGCTAGCAGGGTAGGCAGAGAGCTACAAACAGTGTCCACCAGTGCCTCCATCCCTGGAGAGAGCCCGGGCTGCCCCCTGCCCCTCCATCAGATGCCCCCAGGCCAGCAAATGAACCTCCTTTACATACAGTCCAGGTGCTTTTGAAATTGGTGCTTTTTCCGCCAGATTCTGGGGCAAGTGAGACTGCAGGTGATCCCTTTAAAAGGAGGATATTGGTTTCCTATGGCATTTTGGGTTCCTTGGATGGCAGCCAGAAGTTTTTGGGAGCTCGTCTCTCTGATGCAGATCCCCAAGGGTTGGAGTGCCTGATGTGAGGCACTGTGACCCCTCACTCCTCCAGGAGAAGTGCCTGTCTGGTGAGATCCTTCCCTCTGGCGGGGTCACTGCAGGGCGGGGTTGGGGGGGGGCGTGTTTTGGCCAGACCGTGTCCCTGCCTCACCCATTTCAGTGAAGTCCTATTATCTTTTGTTGTGGAGAGCAGTTCATCTAGTTTTCAAATTTTTTCCAGAGGGAAAGGATCCCTGCGTAGCTGTTGATTTCATGTGTCAGGAGGTGAGTTCAGGACCTTCCTACACAACCACCTTGGATTCTTTTTTTCCACAAATCATCTTTATAGTACTCTGATTCCAGAGGAAGTGAAAGTTTCTGAGTAGCTTCAGCAAAAATGAGCCAGGAGGATCCTGACTGACCTGATTTCAGCCAGTGTCCATCCCTGGGGCTGGGTCATTTAGGGTCAACCCCATCTGAGGAGCAGTTGAGGAACACTGGGCCACAGGCACAGATATGCTGCGGTTTGTCAGAATTAGTAGGTGTGAGCTCATCGGCGTTGTCATCCTATGAGCACCAAGTTGCCTCAGGAAGAAGGTAGCAGCATGTTTCAGCCCTACTGCAGAAGAATATTTGGGGTTGGGGGACGCCTGCGTGGCTTAGTCGGTTAAGTGGCTGCCTTCAGCTCAGGTCATGATCCCAGGGTCCTGGGATCGAGTCCCACGTCGGGCTCCCTGCTCAGCGGGGAGCCTGCTTCTCCCTCTGCCTGCCGCTCCCCCTGCTTGTGCTCTTGCTCACTCTCTCGCGTGTGTGTGCGCTCTCTCTCTCTAACAAATAAAAATAAATAAAATCTTTAAAAAAAAAAAAAAAGAATATTTGAGGTTGGTTCTGTTGTCTGCAGGAAGAGATGTGACCCATAGGCCTGAGTTGCAACTCTGTTTTTAAGGGGAGTGCTTTTGGGCGCAGCATCTTTTCTTCGAACTGGGCAGCAGTCTGGACCTGCCCCCCAGCCAGGCTGGCACACAGCCCCCTGCTCAGAGCACACACTAACCTTACCACCATTTCTCTCCTGTGGATGCTTTCCCTTTTCAAGGGAAATGATAATGGGTGGTGAAAACCAGAGATGGCTTTTAAAAAGTGTGCAACTTTTTTTTTCCTTTTTACTCCAACACAAATTAAATGTTTTCATCGTATTCTGGTACACACACACCTTTGTGTACGTAAAATGTACTGAAACAGTATTTACTCCTTACTAAATGCAGTGGACTCTAATATTTCCTCTTCTGTTTCATTGTATTAAGACACACACACATGCTGGTCACAACCACTATAAATTCATTTCACAACCACTAAATGGCAACTCAGACTTTGAAAAACATGAATTAAATCATTGAAAAACAAGCAACAATGGAATATTAGTTTGCTCGGGCCGCTGCAACAAAGACCCACTGACTGGGTGGCGTAACCAGCAGAAGCATGCTCTCTCACAGTTCCAGGGCTGAGCGGCTACTTGTCGGCGGGGTCACTTCCTTCAGAAGGTGAGGGGGAGTCTGTTTCAGGCCTCCCCGCCAGCTCCTGGTGGTTTGTGGGCCATCTTTGATGTTCCTTGGCTTGTAGAGACTTCACCTCCATCCCTGCCTTCATCTTCTCATGGTGTTCTCCCCGTATGCATGTCTGTGTGCATGTGGGCTTCCCCCTTTTTAAGGATACCAGTCATTGGATTAGGGTCCCACCCTGTTCTCGTATGACCTCACCCAATGGTGTCTAATAACCACGGATCACGTCTGCAGTGACCCCGTTCCCAAGGTAGGTCACATGTTGAGGTACTGGGGGCTAGGACTCCACCGTATGAGTTTTGTTGGGGGGGAACGGAACTCAACCTGTAACAAATGATAAAAATACAAAATCAAAAAGACATAAGTTCCTATGTGATTGAGCTCTTATTACATGGCAGACTCTCAGCCAGGCATTTTATTTCATGAACTCAGTAAATCTTTCTTGCCCCATATGATAGTTGAAGAAGCCAAAGCTGACAGAGGTCACTCTCTCAGATTTAAACTTAGGTCTCCTTCAGAGTATATCCGTGAGGGTAAATCTGGTGTGGTAGTTGCTCTTGCAACTAAACTTTTTGGGGAAATTACTCAATTTTATGTGTGATTTCTGTGTAAAACATAACTGATTCCCTTATAAAAATATAATCTCTTTGTATCAGGAATGAGCTCTTCCCAGTCGTTCTAACAACTTCATGCTTTCTTTTCCTTTCACTATAATTGTTAGCATAGTGTTGATTTTGTTCAGTTTTTTAAACAGTGAGTATTTTTTCAAAATTCTTACAGTTTTTGAAAAAAGATTTTATTTGAGAGAGAGAGAGAGCTCGAGCAGGGGAAGGGGCAGAGGGAGAGAAAGAGAATCTCAAGCAGACTCTGTGCTGAGTGCAGAGCCAAGGCAGGGCTCCCTGAGATTGTGACCTGAGCCAAAATCAAGTCAGATGCTCAACCAACTGAGCCACCCAGGAGCCCCTTGAAATTTTTTTTTAAAGATTTATTTATTTATTTTTGGGGGTGCCTGGGTGGCTCATTCGGTTAAGGGTCTGACTTCGGCTCAGGTCACGATCCCAGGGTTGGGGATTGAGCCTCACATCAGGCTCCCTGGTCAGCATGGAGTCTGCTTCCCCCTCTGCCCCTCCCCCTGCTCGTGCTCCCTCTCCCTATCTCTCAAATAAATAAAATTTTTAAAAATCTTTAAAAATTTTTTTAAGAAGATTTATTTATTTATCTTGAGAGAGAGTGCAAGCACGGGGAGAGGGGCATAGGAAGAGGGAGAGAGAGAATCTCCAGCTGACTCCAGCTGAGCACAGAGCCCGATGTTAGCTGGATCTCACAACCCTGAGACCATAATCTGAGCTGAAATCAAGAGTCAGATGCTCAACCGACGGAGCCACCCAGGCGCCCTGAGTGATGTTTCTTTTGACATAGCTATACCTGATGTTAATATTGAAGAAGAAGTTAATTTAGAGAAACTTAGTGAATGTGCCCTCATCCCAGTACGGGGAATATGTGTGGAATGCGGGTGTTCTATTTTGTGTTATGTCACTCAAATATAAAATAAAAGGAATTTTTGACTTAAGAAAATAAACAAACTTGGGTCTCCTGGATTTCAGAGCCCATGCTTTCCCTTGTTTGCCTTAGTGCTGTACCTGTTCCTAGAACATCAAGCAGGAGCCAGACAAGTTCACTTGGTCCAAATTGAAATGCTATGCACAGGTAATAAATGCAGTACAAAATCGCACTGAAGTTCATGGCAAAGGTGACCCCTTAAAGGACACACAGGTGAGGGTCCCTAGAGCCCTATCAGAGGCCTGGGAGGTGTGTGCTCTTGGGGCAGGGAGTGCCAGTAAACTCTTGGCTTTATCCACTGAACTCTTCCCCAGCAAGCTGCTGCATTCCTAACAACGCCCAGCAACCAGTGAGACAAGGCACGGTCTCCCTTTGTGCTTCCCTATCCTCATTCTGAATTTAGATCAGGGTGAAGAGCAGAGAGAAGGAAATGAGCCAGAAAATAGAAAATTAATACTTGGTGGAGTCGTCATATTTTAATATTAATTTATAGGCAATGTCAGATAACCAGAGTTAAATCTTTTTATCAGCAGGCCGCTCTAGGGTTTAAAAATTGGCATCGATCATTGTAAATCAGGTCTCAGGAGCCCTGGGGAATGGTCTCTAGGGATGAGGGTTGATCTAGGGTGGGCAGAAATGTAAATACTTGATTAGCTGTGTCCTTTTCTTTCACACCACCCCTAAAATACTTCTACATCACATTGAGTGACAATGGTATGTTAAATAGTAACGGGAGGGAAGAAGCTATTCAGGTTTATGGTTAGCCTACTTTTAATACTTGTCTTCTTCCCTGTCAATCCTAGGAAACTGTTGTGGGAGAGGCACTCATTTCAGGGTCGTATTCCTGGCTCCCAGTTCTAGGGATAGGCTTAACCTCTTTCTGCTCAGCCCCAGGAAGCACACCATTTTCCCAGGTGGCCAGATGTCACATTTTTTTTGCCACGAGCCCGTGAGCAGGAGCACCCATGGGTTTGACACATTTATACTGGGATGACCTTCTGTGACTCAAGTCCCGCCTCTCATCTCTTGTCATTGCAGCTCTTTGTCGAGGGCGCGTGGTGAGAGTCCCCACAGGGAGCCTGGTGCGGGTGGTGGGCACTGAGCTGGTCATCCCCTGCAACGTCAGTGACTATGACGGCCCCAGCGAGCAGAACTTTGACTGGAGCTTCTCGTCTTCGGGGAGCAGCTTCGTGGAGCTGGCCAGTACCTGGGAGGCGGGCTTCGCAGCCCAGCTGTACCGCGAACGCCTGCAGAGGGGCGAGATCGTGTTGAGGAGGACCGCCAATGATGCTGTGGAGCTCCACATCAAGAATGTCCAGCCCTCAGACGAGGGCCACTACAAATGTTCAACCCCCAGCACCGACGCCACCGTCCAGGGCAACTATGAGGATACAGTGCAGGTTAAAGGTAACATCCTCACCGGGTTCATCAGGGGCAGACTTTTCTCTGCCACTCTGCTTTGTCAAGGTACTTAACTCCTCTGGGACTCTGCTCCCTCCTCTGTCCAATGGACAGAAGTATCTTACCTGATTAAAAGTGGAGGATAGGCCAGGTCCCCTCGGAGGGCCCTTTCTCTTCACTACGATTCTGAACCATCCGTGGCTGGCGTGGTGGCAGAGCCCAGCTCTGAGCCAGGCTGCCCGCACTCAATCCAATTGCTGGCTCTACCACCTGTCACCAAGTGGCCGTGGGCATGTTACGTGCCTCATCTTCCTCGTCTGTGAAAGAGTGCTCCCCTTAAAGGTTATGAGGACAAGGTGAGTTAGCATGTGTCAGGCCTCAGAGCAGTTCCATAGTAAGCATTCATAAGGTTTGCACTGAGAAGGTGATGGTCACGATGATGTTCACTTTTATGGGAATATCACACTTCGAAGCTCATGTCTTTCTTTGTGCCCTCCACCAAGGGCAGTTTGTTTTGGAATTTGTGTGGGTTATATGTAGAGAAAGAACGATGTGGTCACTGCTAGCTTATGATGGAACCCTACTAGCTTATTGGCCTGATTCTGCAGAGAATCACACCTTATATATCTGGAAGGTTTGGGGTTTTGTGGGTTTTTTTTTTTTCCCTTTTCCAAGTCCTATTAGATTTATTCCCACATTCAGTTCTCTAACCCAATGAAGAAGATCAGGCAGACTATTTCCCTGATTTACATAGGAGGAAATGGAAGAGCATAGGTTAATTACTTGCCCAAAAATCATATAGCTAATTGGTAAATGAGCGAGAACAAACTAATTTGCGGTCAACAAAATAGAAACATGGTTATTATTTTTTTAAGATTTTATTTATTTATTAGAGAGAGAGAGACAGCGAGAGAGGGAACACAAGCAGGGGGAGTGGGAGAGGGAGAAGCAGGCTCCCCGCCGAGCAGCGAGCCCGATGCGGGGCTCGATCCCAGGACCCTGGGATCACGACCTGAGCCGAAGGCAGACGCTTAACGACTGAGCCACCCAGGCGCCCCTAGAAACATGATTATTGTTATTGTTACTTAATTATGCATTTATTTATAGCCTGCCTTATTCCAAAAAGCATTTATATCAGAGTAGGGAATGTAGGTAACGATTGGGAAAGTAGAGGATGTACGTGATGATCTAAAAAGAAGGGGCTGATCCAGGTATTCATCCCCTCTGTAATGATGTACAGAAACTGTTATGTCTCAGGGGCTGTTCCCCCCATTCGACTCAGGAGGGAATAAAACAGCCATATCCATTATGTAGGTATTAAAACATCGAATCTACCTCTTCCATCACCTCTTCTTTATAGAAAATCCTAAAGATGTTTTTTAAAAAAAGTCCCATGAGACATTCTTGCATTGCAGTTAAATGATGTGTTGCTTTTAGTCATCACAAACATGCTGTACCTCCATTAGGTTAGATGCACACTTATCTCCCCTGTAATTCTCATCTTGAGGAGTAGGGGGCAGCAGGAGAATTCCCCCTGACCCTGTCCCCCCAGTGTCTTCCTGTTTCTTCTGCAGTCTTTGGAAGGAAGGAGCAAGGAGAGGCTTTCCTTGGGTGAGGAAAGCAGATAGATGGCCATGAATGAGACTGGCTGGCTGCTTAGGTAGGGCCTCTGGTGGCTGCCATGCAGGGTCCACGGTCTGTCTGGTCTTCAGCTTTGTGGGTCTTGAAACTGTTCAGCCATGTGCTGACAGGTATCTGGCCTCGAGAACCAAGTCCTGTTAACTGGACTCACAGACTGGTGGATATACTAGAAGGTCATTATATTCATTTTGCAGTAGAGAAGGGTCTTTGGGATAGGTCTTTCTAAAGATGGAGCAGTTTTTTCTCAAGGACACTAAATTAGTTTCTAAGTGTGGAATTTCGAGAAAAACCAAAGAGGTAGTGAATAGTAGGGTTGGAGGGTTCTTTTATCCAGTTTGTAGACAAGCCTCAGAGATTGGGCACGCCCCTTGATAGAGGCCTTTTCTCTGGTTATCTCAATTATCACTTCCCTTCCTAAATAGCACTCACCAATACTTTCTGGATTTCTGGTCCCCTCATTCTAGGCTCTGTAAAGAGCCAGCCTTTTAGGGTACAATAGCTGAGGGTTCTGTTTTCCTTGACAGGTTCCTTTTCTGCATGTACTTTCTGCTCACCCTAGTTGTTCTCAGGCATTTCCCAGGCCTCAGGGCACAGGCAGCTCATGCCACACTTTTGCCCTCTTTGGATCATGCTGCTTTAACTGGTAGAAGATTCTGGAGCCTGGTGCCCTAACAGAGGAGTGTGTGACGGTAACAGCCAGTTATTTTACCAACATTGCTGAGCGCCAAGCACCTCTGCTTATCACTCTTTCAGCGCTGTCAGCTCCCTGAGATGGTTCCAGTTGTCATCCCTTTTTAGAGATGAGGAAACTGAGGCACAGAGGAGTGAAGTAACTTGCTCAGGGGTGGCAGAAACCCATCCCCAAGGCACACCCCCCAAAAGGGAGTGTTCTTCCTTCAGTTCTAGCCGGGGCGGGGGGGTGGGGGGAGCGGGGTGTCTTTAGTGCCTCTTCTTTTTTTTTTTCCTTCCTTTTTCTCCCCGTTCCTTTTTCTTCTTTTTTTTTTTTTTTAAGTTTCTTTTTCAGGTCAGAAAGTCAGTTGGGATTACACACGCATTAAAACGGGAGAGCGTTCCCGTGTGGGCGCTAGAACAGGGCAAGGGCGCGGCGCGCCAGCGCGCCGCTCCCGCGGGGGCCAGAAAGCCCCAGAAGGGGGCGGGTGCGGGCAGGGCCCGCGGGCTGGGCGCGGCGCGTCTGACGGCTGTGCTTCCTCCCGCAGTGCTGGCCGATGCCCTGCGCGTGGGTGCCCCCGCGCCGCCCGCCCCGGGCCTGAGCCTGCGCCTGGGCGAGCCATTCGAGCTGCGCTGCGCGGCCTCCACGGCGTCGCCGCTGCACACGCACCTGGCGCTGCTGTGGGAGCTGCAGCGCGGCGCGGCCCGGCGGAGCGTGCTGGCCCTGACCCACGAGGGCCGCTTCCGCCCGGGGCCCGGCTACGAGCAGCGCTACCGAGCTGGCGACGTGCGCCTGGACACCGTGGGCGGCGATGGCTACCGCCTGGCGGTGACCCGCACCCTGGCCTCAGACCAGGGCTCCTACAGGTGCGTGGTCAGCGAGTGGATCGGCGAGCAGGGCAGCTGGCAAGAGATTCAAGAGAAAGCCGTGGAAGTGGCCACCGTGCTGATCCAGCCAACAGGTGAGCTTCTGGAACTTGTCTGGCTTACGCTCTGGCCTGTTTTCCGGCCAGGGGCCGGGTAAAGAACCAGCCGGGAGCCCCGTCCTTTGCGGGACAAGGTCGGTGCTGGCCACGTGAGGCCTCCCGTTGACGGGCAGGGCGAGTAGGGTGGTGGTGAGAGTTTGGGGAAGGTGTATTTGTTTTGTGCCGGCTGCCTGTGGTTTGGCTTTACAGCTGCTTCTCATCTGGATTCATACTCCTGGGACTCTGCGAGTTGCATAAAACACTAAGACGATTTGTTGACTGAAAGATTAAGTCCCTTCAAGTGCCAGAATGAGGTCTGGCCTGGTGTTCAGGGGGACTTCGGGGCGGAGCTGCCCCCCCTCTGCTCCCTTTATTTTGTTTTGGCTTTATCTTATTTGGGTGTTTCCTGAATTTCTGGATTGACTATTTTGCACAGCCGTTGGAGTGCGTCCGGCTCTCCCCCAGACGTCTGGTCTACCTTGGATCCTCTAGATATGCCATCCCAGCTAGATGAGACTTCTCTAGGGCTGGGCCTCTTCTTGGTCTGTGTATGACACATACCCCAGGAGTGTGCATCCAGCCCTGGGGTCTCCCTGCAGGCGGTTCTCTGTGCTCTCACCTGTGAACCAGCCTTTGTTTTTGAAAAAACACACACACACTTTCCTACTCCTATTAGAAAGCAAGAAAATACAAGATACATTTTTAAAAAACCATAAAAAGTAAGAGAGGATAAACAAGCTGTTATTGACTCAGTGTTCAACAAACATTAATAAAGAACCTACTGGATGATCAGCTCTGTCTGGTCCCTGGGGTCAGAGGTGCTTGCGGAACATACCTGGGCCTCATAGAGCCTCTAGCTCCAGCAGAGACAGTGTAGGGAGACCATCTCAGGATGAGGTCATTGCTGTGGATGGATGGCTGTCCTTGGTTTTCTGGGAGGCGAACATCCTCAGATCTGTCGCTGCTGCCTCCTGCTTTGTAAACTGGGAAGACCTTGGGCAGACTCATTTCCTGAGTATAAATGTGAATGTGTGGCCGCTCTGTTGCTCAGATGGGAAGGAAAGCAGGAGACGGTCCTCACGGGGAGTATTTTCCCCCTGCAGGCTGCATGGTCCTGAGCACTTCATTCTGCATTTATACCACTGCCCAGGAGTTGGATTTGGTAAAAAAGCAGCACTGAGGTTCCTGAGTGACTGCGGCCATCAGTGA
>NC_138372.1:90242712-90330036 GCF_054177405.1 Leptonychotes weddellii
GGGGGGGGGTGGAGCGGCAGAACGATTAAGAATTTCATATTTGCAACAAGTTATCTTTTTGTGCAGAATTTCAATTGTAAAGGTATTCTTTATTTCAGACAAGCCACAAAATCCATAATACCGAGTGTAAGACTTGAAAACTCTGAACTTCTTATGCACGTAATAGCATCTGGCTCTCTCCTGAGCCTGGGCTTCATAACCATTTTGTTGCCATGGGCTTCTTTGAGAGTCTTGAAGCCCACAGACCCCTTCTCGGAATTAACGTGTTTTAATTCATTAAAAATGTATATAAGATGACAAGGGAAAATGATTCTATTGAAATAGTTATCGAAATATTTTAAGACAAATTTGTTACATAGTAATATTGTGCTTTATTAATGCATTAAATAATATATAGTAAAAGGCGAAAGATTTATACGCTATGAAGAGAAACCAGAGTATAGTGGTTTGTTGCTTAGTTTCGTAATGAGGGGAGATGCTATATTTCAGGTAGAGATTAGTAAAAACAAAGACAAGATTTTTTCCCACCCAGGTCACAGACTTCCTAAATTATCTTCTTGGACCCCAGGTAGAGGGCTGGCCTCTCTCTTTTTGTCAACACCTGTACTATCCATAGCTAGCTTCTTAAATATTCTTACTGCATTGTTATGATAAACAGCCCAAAGCTACTTAAACAGTGGGGCTGTGTTATATATGTGGCAATACCCCTCTCCCCCCCTCCCCCATGTTGGGAGTGGTCTGCTTCATGCAGATCTTGGTATCTAATTTATGGCTTCAGTTCTATCCGACCAGAGAAAGCTTCACCACCACAGGCTTTGTCCGGGGTATCCCCTTGCATTACGAGTCCTTAGAAATTATTCTTTTTTTTCCTTCCACCTGCTCTGTCCTGTCTCCCAGCTGTGAATCGCCCCGCAATCCAGAACATACGGGAACAATGGTTAGTGATGTGGCAAGCTATTTAGCGCCTTGCAGAGAGAAGATTACAAAGTGAACTCTTCAGTTATTCTTAAAGCTAAGAATCCGTTTTGTCCATACCTGCAGTCCACCGCTGTGTATTTACCCCTTCCACACTCACCTGCTTCCCTCCTGAGCCGCCTTTTACTTCTAGCCGGCACAGAGGTACTCCGGCAGTATTCCAGGGTCTCTGACCATAGGCATTGCTCGTGGGGCTGTTCGAAACCCACACAGTGCAGGCTCAGAGTGGCGGTTCCCATACTGACCCCTCTCAAAAGATGCCCTCAGGTTACTTTTGGCCCCTTTAAAGGGGTGAAGGAGGAGGAAGAATTTGGAGAGTGGGTGGAGGTGAGAAATCAGACTTTTAAATTCCCTTTTATAATACTATACCCACCTCATTTTCTGTCTTCATCAAGGTGGGTCTTGAACTTGACCTGAAATGCTTGTTGAAAATGTTGTCAGGCTTTAGATACATTTATATGAAAGCAGTCTGCTCCAGAGGGCATGGGCTTTGGGGTTGGGCCTTTTCTGAGCCAGGCACGAGCCTTTGTTGCTGAGCTTACTCAGGATAGCAGCTGAGGCTGAACCAGTCTTGGAAGACCAGGGCTGTGCCTCCACTCGAATCCCCTGGGAGGTGTTAGCTATTTCTCATCTAAGCAGTGGTTCCCAGAGCATTACCATGAATTGAGTGCTTTTCTACTCTGATTACAGATGTTCAACTTCTTTAAAAATAAAACAAAACACTCAAAGTAAAATGTTTCCATGTAAAAAGCTTTGACAGGGGAATGCTGAAACCAGATCTGCCCTGAGACTGTGACACCAAATACTTCAATACTTCATCTAAATATAGTCTACTTTTAATTATCCACAGTCTTGTGAGAAGGCAGTGGCATGGATAATCCGAAAGTCATTGTGTTTTGGTTTTAGAATATCTGTTTTATGTTTGGCTTTAAGGTGGGTATGTCTAATGGAATAAATGATGCTCTGCATTTATTCCATTACATTACATTTTGAAGGCTTGACTCATAAGGCATATTGTCTGGTTTCACTTTCCTGGTCCTTCTGTTTAGGATTTTCTCCTTTTTCACCCAGAAGATGGTTTCACCCTCACCTCCTGCAGTCCAGCCTCCAACCCCAAGCCCCTGGTCCCCAACTAATAACGCATGCCGGTCAGCACTGAGCTATCCTTTCTCTGTAAAATCACCCAAGTCTTACCATGCACATGGAGAAGCTATAATTTTAGTTTTGTGATGTTTCGACTTCTTTTCAAACAAGCGTTAACAGTTAAGAGCAGAGCCCCTGGAGGCAGACAGCTCACATTTGAGTCCCTGCTCTGCCAAGTATTACCTGTGTGACCTTGGGCAAGTTACTTAACTTCTCTGTGCTTCAGTTTCCTTATCAGTAAAATGAAGATAATAATAGTACTTACCTCCTACGGTCGTTTTGAAGGTTAACGTTTCTAAGGCACTCAGAGTAGTGCCTGGCATTTCATAAGTGTATGTAAGTGTTTACTGCTGTTAGTATTTTCATGTAATGGAAAGAAATGTATTATAATTTCCTTAATTTATTCAGTAAATATTTCTCAAGCACTTAGAATCGCACAAAGCCTTCTAACTTTAATGCCATAAATAAGAACATAGAAGGAGATGATCTAAAGGGAGGGAGGGAGGGGCAAACATAACCCAGATGATCTAGATGTATTTTTTTTTTTTCATTTTCATTTTCAAGTTCTGCGAGCAGCTGTGGCCCGGAGCGTGTCTGTGGCTGAGGGAAAGGAGCTGGATCTGACCTGCAACATCACAACAGACCGAGCAGATGATGTCCGACCCGAGGTGACGTGGTACTTCGGCAGGTCGCCCGACAGCACTTTGCCTGGCTCGCCCGTGTTGGCACGGCTGGACCGGGATTCCCTTGTGCACAGCTCTCCCCACGTTGCTTTGAGCCATGTGGATGCACGCTCCTACCATTTACTGGTTCGAGATGTTAGCAAAGAAAACTCCGGCTACTATTTCTGCCACGTGGCGCTCTGGGCACCCGGACACAACAGGAGCTGGTACAAGGTGGCAGAGGCCAGGTCTGCCCCGGCCAGTGTGGACGTGACCTGGCTAGGTGAGTGGCTGGGAAGGTGGCCCTTAGCCTCTGGGGCTTTACTCCCTCTGCTAGGATATCAGGACTCCGCAGAGCTCTGCGCCTTTTGCATTATCCTGGCATTCTTTACATCAGGACAAGCATGCTTTAGCCTGGAGAGATCCCAAGCTGGGGGGCGGGGCGGGGGGAGGGGAGAGAAGCAAAGCAGGCTGAAATAGAATCTGGCAGGCAAGGGAAATGTTTAGATAATGTGGCCTCAGTTGTCTCAAGGCCCTCATTTGAGAGGATAGAGTTTCCTTTTGTTGTCAAGATTTGCAGGGTGGGCCCTGCTGAATGGCTCTTTGAAATGGATCTTCGTTGGAGTGAGAACACTGGCCATTCTTCCTTTCCTTTCCTAGACTCTGAGGTGCTCTCTGGCAGGAGCTGGTGCTTTCCTAAAGCCCAGAACAGAAAGAGAATTCCTTCAGTTAACGGAATGTGGTGCTTTGGGTGTGTGTTTGTTTTTTCCTGAATGCCCTGGAATCCCAACATGATTTTATTTGCAGATACCAGTTAAATGGAAGGGCCTTCCTGGCTCCCTGGGCTGTCCTGGTGGGCTCTTTACCCAGCTGGAGGAGCAGAGTGGCCCTCAGCTGTTGGCCACCATGGCCCTCACTTTATAACAGCTTGGCATATATGTGAAATTGTTGTGCCTTTCTTTCATTCGCATCTTCCCTGGCCCTTATTTTCCTAAATGCTTGCCCTTCAGGCCTGACTTTTCTAATTCCTGTTACTGTCTTAGAATAGCTTAAGCAGGGTAGGGGCGAGTGGAGGATGGGGTGCTTCGCCTCCCACCTCTGCCATTACAGAGGTGGAGCTGGACCTACCAGTCAGACTCTTCTGTTTTGAGCTTGATCTCTTCGCTGTCCCGTGGCTGTTCTGAGCCCCGATGCGGGCATTTGGCAACGCTCTGGTGTTAGTAGGTAAACCAGATCTTTAAAGGCCGGGAAATCGTTTCCTCCATCGTCTGATGCTGAGCATCCTCCCACCATGACCCTCATCTCACACTTCGCTCTTCCTCGTCTCCGCATCAAATACTACCGGGTTAGTGGCACATTCGCTGTCTGTTTCTTCCTAATGAGCCTTTATTTGGCGGAGAGGGGGAGT
The DNA here is from genome assembly GCF_054177405.1 of Leptonychotes weddellii. NCBI lineage: Eukaryota > Metazoa > Chordata > Mammalia > Carnivora > Phocidae > Leptonychotes > Leptonychotes weddellii. The sequence goes on from NC_138372.1 coordinate 90,246,901, forward strand.
TGGCAAGTGGGGACAGAGGGGGCAGGGAGAAGAGGAGGAATAAGAGAGTGAGCAGAAGGTATGGCCAATTCCGAGTGAGCCCAGGCAGGGTGTTAATCATCCCTGGTAGCAAAGTGATTCTTTGATATCTGCACAGTAAAAGGAGCAGGGTTTATCTGGCGAGCTTTTATTCCTGCCGTCTGAACCCTGTGCGAGAGTCTCTCTGTGAAGTACTGAACTGGAACAATGTTGGCCCAGCTAGAACTCTCCTTAGCAACCTTCAAAATAAAACAGATGTTGTCAGCACCGAGAGAAGACTTTTCATCTCTGGAGCTGAATTTGTCTCATGGCTCTGATGCTCGGTGCACTGTGTGGTGCCGTCAGATCCCAGCGCTGACTCCCGGTACCCCCTTCTCTCCCCCCACCCAATTTAGAATCAGAGCTCTGGTGGATTTTCTCTCTTTTTTTCTAGAAAGCGCTGCCTGCACTCCAGTGTGAGAGCCTCTTTGAAGTGCTGGTGTACTGATCCCAGCATTGCCCGGGGAGACGCAGGGACTGTCAGGAATCAGGAGGGTTGCTCCGGGAGGGAATGGGGCTCTTTTCACCGGAAGGGACTCGTTGGCGGCTCTGGTCTCCAGAGGGTGAGAAGACATAAAGAGACTAAATTGTGGGGAACGGCTCCATTAGGATCCTAAGGATCCAGTTGTTTGTTTTCCTGCAGAGTGCCAGCACCCCGTCAGTGAAAGTCAGCAGTGTGCTTTACCTTGACCGACGGAAGGGACGCAGAGCCCGCACCTCGCGCGGCGTTTTGCACGTGATGGGCACTTGGTAAAGGTCGGCTGAATGGGTAGATAAACCTGGATAGTGTGCAGGCGTGTGCACAGGAAAACAAGAATTGCAAAGAAAGCAGTAACGTCCAACTTACAGAATATGCAGAGATATTAGCACGTGGGTTAACCTTCTGGGCGTGTAAGTGGTAGAAAAACCGCTTGTGTTCTTCTTTCTTCCTCCTGTATCTCCTCCTCCTTCCCTGTGCCTCACACTGTTACAGCTGCTTGGACACTTGTTCAGGAGGTGAGTCAGGCGTGAGTACAGCAGCTGACCTTTCTCCAGGACCTCCAATCTGGATTCTGCCCGGGATTGGATGGGCCTGACCTGATGCCCTACAGTTGTCTCTAGATACACAACATGTATGTGGATACCTTACCTCATGCACTGTGGGGCCTGTTGGAGATGACTGAGAGGTGTCCAGAAGAGACTGGAAGACAGGTGACCTGCCACGGACTCTGTTTATGGAGATCATCTTACGTTATGTGATTATGGGATGTTGGCACAAAAGAGTTCTTGAGAAAGTTGGTTTCCCGTGCAGGTGTTACTCAGAACTTTCAGTTTTGCTGCTTGATAGATTAAAAATAATAGTTACTGTTTATCAAACACTTACTGTACACTGGGCACTGGGCTAAGGACTTTGCATGTGTTAAATACCACAATACCCTTGTGAGTGAAGGACTCTCCCTCTTTCCCATCTGAAAACCACTGATTTTTATTTTGCTTATGATTTTGACGGTCAGGATTTAGGGAAGGACTCAACAGGGTTCATCTCTCATGCACACAGGGACAGCTGGGACGAGTAGGGCTGGGGATCCCCTTCCAGATGGCTTTCTCATGCACGTGACGCTGTGTCCCCGGCCCTCTCCACGTGGCATCTCATTCAGGCCCTTTCCACGTGGCTTTGGCTTCTTACCAAATGCTTTGCTTGGGACGGTCACACTTCTTAGGTGGTGACTGGCTTCCAAGAGGCAGGAAGTGGAAGTGCCCAGCCTTCCACAGTGGAAAGCTGTCCCAGGGCTTGACACAGTGTCTCTTTGGCTGTTTTTTTTTTTTAAGATTTTATTTATTTATTTGACAGATAGAGCAGGAACACAAGCAGGGGGAGTGAGAGAGGGAGAAGCAGGCTTCCCTCCGAGCAGGGAGCCCGATGTGGGGCTCGATCCCAGGACCCTGCGATCGTGACCTGAGCTGAAGGCAGACGCTTAACTGACTGAGCCACCCAGGCACCCCTTCTTTGGCTGTTTTCTATCGGTCAGAGCCATCACAGCGTCTGCCCAAGTTCAAGGGGGCAGAGAAAGAGACCCCATCTCTTAATGAGAGAGTAGCAAGGTCACATGGTAAAAGGGCGTGGGGGATAAGAAACATTACTGCAGATGTCTTTGGAAAATAGAATCTACCAATTGGTGTGAATGCTTGTTTCTTTTATTTCAAAAGAAATGTTTAAAATGACTTAGAAAATTATGTCCCAAAGTCAAGTCTGTCCCAAGTATTGCCATCTTGTGGAAACATTTTGGCTTTGGGAATCGCCTTTATTCCTGAAACGCTAGAGCCTAGAGGCCTCAAAGCTGGGCCATTCTTGTCCTTATTTGCTTGGGGTTGGTACACAGAGCAGATGAGGGAGTTGAAGCTAGTTGGGGTCTTCTCATATGTTCCGTCGTGTTAACCAGACAGAGATCAGGGCAGTGATGCGCATGGGTCCAGCGAGTCCAAGAGCACTTGCAGCAGCTGGGAGGACTGTGATGATTTTGTAGAAGGTAAGAAAAAGCCTCTTTTACTAGGATTTATGTCCTACTTTTGAAGGAGGGGGGGAAAAAAAGACTCCAGTTGGCTTGCAAAATGAAGCCTGATTTAAAGTAAGAGACATAAAAATAAAATCAAGATTGTAAAAACAAATCAAAGAATAGATACCGCAAGGTGGTTGGGATGCATTAGTTAGCTGCACTTGAGCGCTGAATTTGCCTCTGAAGTTTTGAAGAGTTGGGGCACAGAGAAATGTGATTGCACAGTTCACCTCTGATGAAGGAAGCCCGGGAGAGCCAAACTTTTTGTTGGCACTGAATTCATCATGTGCTTTTTTTATGTAAGGGCATTGGAGAACATAATGGACAGTGCTTTCAACTGTTCTTTATGAAAGGCTCTGAGTGATTGTTAAAATGGATGTTTCTCATATCCACTCTCTATAAAAGCTGAGGGCGTAAATCTTAAGTGTGTGAAGGAGTTTCTGTAAGAAGCTGAGTTACTGTGGAGGACAAACGTTGCTTTGTGTGGATCCAATTTAGTCTATGGCTAAAACTAGAGAATCTAAGGAGGCGTGGCTAGCTAGTCTGCATAGTAGGCCATCTCTCTCCGCGATCAGATGTCTCAAATGAGTCTTTGGCACGAGTTGGATACTAATCAGTTTATGGTTGGGCTCTGTGCCCAAAGTACCAGGCTTCTGTGGTGTTAACTGGGGGGCGTTCCACGGGTTTCAGCTACAAGAGTAGAAGGCAGAGCCGAGTTGGGCGTTTTAGTCTTAAGAACCTGATTGGCACTCTCCCCCACTAGAGGACTGTCCCCTCTTCCAGCAGTGTGCCAGCAAAGGAGGCAATTATTTTTCTTTAAAAGGAGCTGCTAATCTGCTCAGTACTTGGTAGAGACTTCAGAGTCCTGCGCCATCCACAGGAGATCAGACTCAGGTCTGCAGACCGTTATGGGCAACTATTATCAGCTCTCTGCCCACGGTTATCTCTGAAGGCAAGGTAGCACTGGGCAAGTGCTGGGGTCCTGCTCCACCACGTTCTAGGCGTGTTATCTTGGGTGTGATGCTTTGGTTTCCTTGGTTTCATGGGAGAATGCATATGAAGTGTTTAGCACAGTGCCTGGCACTCAGGGTCTCTGTTCATTCTCAGGGTGGTATTAATGATACTGGTGTTTGGGGAAGGCAGGGTCAGTATGTAACATACTCTTCCGCACCAAGCGCTTATCTAACTAAGACATACAGGTCTGTCTCAGGGCATGGAGGGACTAGGGATGTGTGTCCTGGAAGCAGCCGCTCCCAAGGAGAAGGGGTTGGGCTGACCATACCCAGCCGTCTTTCTGCCCCTGCTCCCAAACCTGGGAATTCACTCTTCCTCTTCTGGGAGCAGTGAGTGAGGATGAAGAGAGAAAAACTGCACAAGGGTCATCCAAATGATACTACTATTTCCTCCAAAATGGCTAGTGCTGAAAACAACCTCCTAATAAAGATTCTGCCCACGTGGGGTAAAGTGTCTCCCCCAAACAACAGGCTTTTAGAGCCTTGTCTGTTTAAACGGGAGAGAACATTTAATTGTTTGGCAAATGACGAGAGTGGCAACTCTGACAATTAGTCAACTTGCTCGGCTGCCCCCGGAGCACCTGCCCAGTTCAAGAGACTAGACCCGGCCTCAGCAGAGGCGAGGGCACGCCGTCTCCTGGTTTCCTCTAACTCGTGTACGCAGCCTGCTCCTCTGATGAGCTCTCCCAAGTTAACGAAGCTTCAAAGCGGGTATTAGAACAGGGCCCTGTTGTACACAGTTCGGGATCAGTGCCTCGGCTGTGATTACCACTCTTGCCTTCTGGGACGGAGCAGGCTTCGAGAAAGCATTAATAACCGGGTGTATAAGGAGGTTGTGCGGTTTGGTCCTGGTGGGAGCCAAGCCGTCATTCTGCTCACACGCGCCGTGCGAGACCTTCGGCTTCCAACCTGACTCCTCTGGGCTTTGGGTTTTGTTTTGCTTTGTTTGTTTTTTTTTTTTTTTCCATTTAGGAAACATACATGAAAATCGTACCTGGGTCATGAGGTTGTTAAGCTTAAGCGAGAAGGCAAGGAAAATGTACAGCACGGCCCCCAGCATACAGGAAGCCCTCAGTCAGGGCCAGCTGCTGTGCTTGTCATTCTCAAACAGGGATGATGAAACACCGCCCTTATTACGGAATTACTGTGAGAGGAAAAGGAGGCAGTCTCTGTGAAAACCTCCAGTGCAGGTCCCTGCGCACAGTAGGCACAAAGTATCTGCTTTAACAAATTAGCCAAGGACTCTGACAGCTTTTCACTGTTTTTGGAAGTTGTAACAAGGGAGTTTAATGACCCGTATTAAAAAAGCCAAGTCTTTCTTTGGGCAGGGGGTGGGGAGAGGGTTGCAGTGTTGGAGGCCGTAGCTTTAGGGGGTGGTGTGTCTATGAGCAGACAGCGTCCTGGAGCCCGAATAGGGAGCAGATCCTTAGAATTTCTAAGAATAGAAGTGATGATGTCATGGTGAGACTGGCCTCAATATTCTGTGAAAGGGCTTACAGTGTGGGTGGGTGGGTTGTTAGGTTTTTTTTTTTACTTTTTGGAATATAAATTTTAAAAAAACTAACACAGAAGTAGAAAGAAGCACCAGCTTCAATAATTACCAGTATTCTGCTAATCTTATTTCATCTCTCCTCCCTCCTGCAGACACACACGCATGCACGCACTTTAAATTCTTCTGGAAGAATTTAAAGCATATCCCAGACACATGTCATTTTGACATTAAGTACTTTAGTATGCATCCTCAACTGATAAGCATTTTTTAAACATAACCACCATAGCATTCTTAGCCGATTTCTTGATGAGATCAAGCAGGATATAGTGGTAATCAGTAGTGATGAAATGCTTATGCCAAAAATGAGCATTTTTATGCAAAATATTAAATTTACTCCAATTCAGCAAGAGTGTTAGTGTCTTTTATGTGCAAGGCACTGCAGGCATAGCATGTACGGATGAATTAGGTAGGGGGTCCCTGTCCCCGGGCAGAGTCCTACAGAAGGTCCAGAAGACATATATACAATAATAATCAAAGTTCAAGGCAGCGTTCAGATAAAATCCTTAGAGAGCAGTAAGCCTGGTGGGTGGTGGGGTCTCTGTGAAGGTTTGTTGAACATGAAGTAGAGGTATGACAGGTAAGTTCAAAGTAGGCATTCTCCTTTAAGTAGGAAAGGCTATATAGGAGAAGTACTTGCATGATGGATTTCAAGGAATGGGCCGTTTCTGCACAGAATGTTTAAACTTGTAGAACAACAATAAAGGAAAATGTCTACACGTGCACTAAAACAAAAACTAAAGAAGAGCCCACCGGCGCTCCTGCCACTGTGACATAGTGGAGCCATAGCTTCTCCGGGAGTCCAAGTCCAAAGTGGACCTGAAAGGCTGGTGGGTAGTCCAGACGACCCTTGAACATCCTTTAAATCCCTGGAACCTGTGCCTTATGAGTTCCCAAGCCAGGAACCCACTGGTTTTTGTTTGCCTTTGCATTAAGGTCCTCCCTTTTGGGGGCCTGAGATTTAATCTTAACAGAGAATGAGACCAACCAGTCAACGAAGAGATTCTCCTCTCCTGCCAGGCCGCGATTCCTCTAGATGTGCACACTTGTTCATGCATGCACATGAGTGTGTATATGTATATGTATGTATATGCCCTAGCTGCAACCCCGCTGTGCTCTCCTTTCTCTGTATTTGGTTCCATAGGGTTTAAACTGACTCACTTGGAGGTGGAGGATGGAGTAGAATGGGAGAGTCTGTTCAGTCATCTGTTCAGCAACCAACCGAGCAGCTGTCCCAGGTGCTGAGGCAGAGGGAGCAGCAGGAAGGGAGACAGAAAACCTGGAAGCATAGGAGGTGGTTAGGGAATGGTGAGAGGTGTGGTCTCAGTGGAGCGTAGACTATGTATTGGAAGGAGGGAGGCGGTGAGGCTGGACACATGGGTTAGACTCACACTGATGAGCACCTTGCATGCCAGGCTGGGGAGTGTGTTCTTACTCAGGAAGTGAGAAGAAAAGCCACGGGAGGTTTATTGTGCAGATAACTGTGTCTGCCTAGAGGTGCGTTGGGAGGTTATCATGATCGTCTTGGCTGGAAGCAAAGAGAGCCCGAATGAGGATGGTGTTCATGAGGTTTCCACTTTTGTTCACAAATATTTATAGAGCATCCACTGTGTGCAAGTCCTGGAATGGGGGCAGTGTGAGAGTTGGGGACCCTCAGAGTGGAGAGTCGGAGATGGCACACAATTCAAGCAGAGGTGACTGGGAGAGTGAATGGGGGTGTGGCAGCAGGAACCGTAATTGGAAGTTAGGAGGAGTTGGCCATGTCTGTTTGGAGTGGGAGTCAGCTGTGTCCGTGTGTGTGTGTGTATGAGCACACGCATGGATATGAGTGTGTATATATACATGTGTGCGCACATGCATGAATGAGTGTACCTGTGTATGAATGTGTGCTTGTGTATGTATACTTGCACTGTGTGTATGCATGGATATATGAGTGTATATGTATATGTATGTGTGCATGCATGAACGAGTGTGCCAGTGTATGAATGTGTGCACACGCACGTATACTTGCACACACGTGTGTGTGCATGGATATACGAGTGTTTATATGTATATGTGTGTGCATGCATGAACGAGTGTGCCAGTGTATGAATGTGTGCTTGTGTGTATACTTGCACACGTGTGTGTATGGATATATGAGTGTGTATATGTATACGTGTGTGTGCGTGCATGAACGTGTGCCTGTGTATGAACGTGTGCTTGTGTGTGCGCACCTGCATGTATGAGTGTATGAATGTGCTTGTGTATGTATACTTGCACACGTGTGTGTGCGTGCATGAACGAGTGTGCCTGTGTATGAGTGTGTGCACACATGCATGTATGAATGTGTGCTTGTGTATGTATACTTGCACACTGTGTGCATGGATATATGAATGTGTATATGTATATGTGTGTGCATGCATGAACGAGTGTGCCAGCGTATGAATGTGTGCACACGCATGTATACTTGCACACACACATGTGTGCATGGATATACGAGTGTCTATATGTATGTGTGTGCATGCATGAACAAGAGTGCCAGTGTATGAGTGTGTGCTTGTGTGTGCACACATGCATGTATGAACATGTGCTTGTGTATGTACACTTGCACACTGTGTATGCATGATATATGAGTGTGTATATGTATATGTGTGTGCATGCATGAACGAGTGTGCCAATGTAGGAATATGTGTGTGCATGTGTATACTTGCACACACGTGTGTGCATGGATATACGAGTGTGTATATGTATATGTGTGTGCATGCATGAACGAGAGTGCCAGTGTGTGAATGTGTGCTTGTGTGTATATTTGCACACGTGTGTGTATGGATATGTGAGTGTGTATATGTATGCATGTGTGTGCATTCATGAATGAGTGTGCCTGTGTATGAGTGTGTGCTTGTGTGTGCACGCCTGCATGTATGAGTGTATGGATGTGCTTGTGTATGTATACTTGCACGTGTGTGTGTGTGTGTGTGCACGCGCGTGCGCATTGGCAGAGGCAGGTGGAGAGTGAGGGAATTAGGGTACAGATGTGCTGTGCTGGTGATGCCATGGAAGCATGAAACCGAGATGCCTAGAAGCCTGCTCTGTGCCCGTGTTAGGGTCTAAGCCTAAGGAAGAACCCACGGGAGCAGCTGGGTTCTGGAACAAGGAGGGCGCCCTGGGGGCTGCCAGGCCAGGGTGTAGGAGGAGAGGGAGAGGGCTGCTCAGGTGGTTGGTGCGGGAGCTAGTTTTGCCTACCTCTTCCATGTGTCCCATGGTCTGACCACTGATGTCACCGCTTCTCTACCATCTTTCGTGCTAACTTGGACAGCCTTTATTTTCACAGTGCCACTTCAGAGGACTATGCTCAAGGGAAGGAAGTAAACCCCAAAGGACCAAAGGGTTTCTTTTTAAGAGCTGGTGACTGATGAGACAGAAGAGAAATACGACAGGTTGCCTCCTGGCCGTTGGACTGTGCTGGTCATCCAGGCTGAGGGGACGGCCTGTGGGGAGCGGTCTTCCTGGGTCAGATCCCTGGTGGCAGGACCATAGTCATGTCATTGCCAGTCACGGCATTCTGTGTTGCTGCAGGTCACGAGCCAGTCAGTGGTTGTGAGAAAATAATGGAGTTTAGAAGACAGGGAGCTTGGCTCATCTGTGAGGTGCGGGTGTCCGTGAAAGGTGATAGAAGGGACATGGCCCTGGGTTCAGATTTGCCACTTTTGAGCTATACAGGCACGTGACTGACTCTTCAAAGCTCTGGATGGGGAATAGTAGTTCACAAATACGTACGTTTGTGTGTATATATATCTATGAATATGTGTGTGTACATATACATTTGCACACGTACCAGGCACTAGTTTAAGCATTTTCATGTATATTTTAAGTCTTTTTAAAAAAAACTTTATTTTTGGGGTGCCTGGGTGGCTCGGTCGTTAAGCATCTGCCTTCGGCTCAGGTCATGATCCCAGGGTCCTGGGATCGAGCCCCATATCGGGCTCTCTGCTCGGTGGGGAGCCTGCTTCTCCCTCTCCCACTCCCCCTGCTTGTGTTTCCTCTCTCTCTCTGTCTCTCTCTCTCTGTCAAATAAATAAATAAAATCTTTAAAAAAATAAATAAAAAAATAAAAATACTTTATTTTTAAGTCATCTCTACACCCAGCATGGGGCTCGAACTTACAACCCCGAGATTAAGAGGCACATGCTGTGCTGACTGAGCCAGTCGGGCGCCCCTGCATACTTTAACTCTTCATCCTCACAGCCAGGTTGTGAGCTAGTTACTGTTACTACCTCTGTTTTTACAAGTGAGGCACCAGAGAGGTGAAGGCATGGGCCCAAGTACACAGCAAGCCGATGGCAGAGCCAGGATCCGAACAGGCTGGCTGCAGAGCCCCGGCCCTTCACGGCCTCAGTTTGTCGTTCAGGGTAACATGGGAGCACGTGAAGGGTCCCCGTGTCATGCTCCACACGGGAGGCGGGCCGCCGCCGTGTCCCGAGCGCTCGTGACGGTGCGGCGTTCCGGGCCAGTCCTGACGGAGGGGCGCCATCTTGCCCGGCGCCCAGCCAGTCCGCGGCTGTCCTTGCCACGTGAGGGAACCTGGGTGTCCTGGCTGCAGCTACGTTGCTCTGGCAGAGTCCGCCAGGAGGGAAGGGGCTGAAGCCTGGGATGTCGGGTCCCTTGGGACACCTTGTCTTACGCACGTGACAGCCTAAAGGCATTTCGGTGGTATTTCCTCCACAGTCGGTGTTACTGCAGAGGCAGTGTGGGGTGCTAGCCCTCCGCCCAGGAGGCAGAACACCCCCGAGCTGTATAGCTCGGGGGGGTGACACTCTAGCAGCCCGCGGTGTCTCTGCACAGTGTCCCCCTCATGACGCGGCGTGCTCCTGTTGGCGGCCGGGGCCCGTTGGTTTAACTGTGTGTGCCATGGGGACCACCCTCATTGCAATTAAATGCTCGTGAAGATGACATTTGAAGGGGACAGGATTTTGACTTCTTTCCTTTTCCTGGCCACTGAATCATTCTTTGGGAAGTCATGATGTTACACATTTTATTAGAAGCGTAAATCACAAAAGAACAGTTCCTTGACCTCAGCAGTTTATAATCTGAGTGAGTCATAAATAAAAGCAACGTTAAATAAAACTAAACTGTTTGATTGAGGTGATAGGAATAAAGATAGTGGTGGCAGATGGAAAGTTCTGTTTAGGGAGAGTTCGGGTGCTCCTAGCAGGCCACGTACCACAAGAGAAAAGTGTAGCCTTCTCTAAAAGCCAGGCAGCACACATTGGCTGAGCGCCTACTGAGCTTGTAAGGCTGTGTGTTTGGAGCTTGGGGACGAGACCTTCAACAAGGCATAATAACAGGGAGAGGCTGCTGTTGACCAAGTGCCCCTCCATGGCTTGTGGGAGCATGGAGAAAGGGGGCCACGCTCTGGGGACCTGGGAGGGGACCCCAGAGGAGGTTACATTGAAGAAGGAGTGCAAGTTTGCAGGGCGGTCAAGAGGCGAAGGCCACTGCTGGTAGGTGAGCACAGTGGTGTGACATGGTGTGGGGGCTGGAGATCCTCAGGTCATTGGGAATGACCTGGGGAGGGGGTGGGGGCAGAGGGAGGAAGGCGACAAAGAGGTTCCAGTACCAGTTCTTGGCAAGCATGGAGGAAGGCCTAGGGGTCAGCGAAGACAGAAACATGGAGTTACAAAAATGGATGAAACCGGCACAGTGAATGTCAGAGGAAGAAGGGGTTTCCACACAAGTGAAGATGAAGAGGGCTGCGACAGTGGCAGGGGACCCCAGGAAAGGGCTAGCTTTCCTCCCACCCCCGTCAGAATTTGTACCGGGCGGGGGTGGGGGTGGCCCTGAGGGAGCAGGCTTTCCTAGAGCCAGGATCCACAGGAGCCGGCTTCAGGGTTGGCAGAATTGTGTTGGGAGGGTTACATGTGGCTGTGAAAAGGATGTCATCTGGGGAGTGTGAGGATGGGTGCTTATTGATCACTGAACACAGATTGAGTGGAAAAGGCAGAGGACCAGGAAACTGAGAACGAGAATCGGCAGGGGGAAACCCGAGGGCCTTGCGTTTGGGGCCTGGCCAGGGATGGCAGGACCCCAGGCCCCGTGGGGATTGGCCTCGAGTGCTGGAATGTACTCTGGGATGGGGTTTCCCTGTGCAGCCCCAGCGGGGGCTTTGGAGGTCTGTGGGCACCGCTTGGCACTCCACGCAAAACCTTGGTGGAGTGTGAGCCCCGAGCCGTCTTAGATCCTTCTTGGAGGACTAACCTCCCAGAGACACTGCCGGGAGCTCCCAATCCTATGGAAAGGTCCAGACTTGGATTGCGGACATTTGGCTTCTGGCCTTGGAAGGTGTCCCGGGGACCGTAGCGGTGCAGGGTTGTACGAGTTTTGCCATAACAGACTCTTTCCGGATCCTTCCTGTCCGGGGCGAAGACTTTCCTTTCCATCACTGTAGTTGGTGGGTTGGGCATTTGATTGTCAGGACAGGAGTAGCCCTCGCCTCGTTCCTTTGGCTCATTCTTAGTATGTAGCTGTCTGATTTTTTTTTAATCCTCGCTCCTCTCTCGTTCAGAACCAGACTACCAGGTGTACCTGAATGCTTCGAAGGTCCCCGAGTTTTCCGACGACCTCACAGAGCTGGAGTGCCGGATAGTGGACATGAAGAGCTCGGAGGCCAGCGTCCGCTTCACCGTGTCCTGGTACTACAGGGTGAACCGGCGCAGCGACGACGTGGTGGCCAGCGAGCTTCTTGCGGTCATGAGCGGGGACTGGACGCTCAAGTATGGAGACCGGAGCAAGCAGCGCGCCCAGGACGGAGACTTTATTTTTTCTAAAGAGCACACGGACACGTTCAGTTTCCGAATCCAAAGGACTACAGAGGAAGACCGAGGCAATTATTACTGTGTTGTGTCTGCGTGGACCAGACAGCGTAACGACAGCTGGGTGAAGAGCAAGGATGTCTTCTCCAAACCCGTCACCATATTTTGGGCATCCGAAGGTAGGCGCTTTATTCTTGTTCACTGAGGTTTGGGGTTTTTGTTTTGGCCCAGCTCGTCGCGCTGCGTGGTTTTATATGCCAGGTCTCCCTGCTAGGAATCCAAGAAAATGGGAGCTCAGATGACTACTGCTCTAAAAACAGCATGGACCCCTTCAAGATGCTGACGCTGGCGAAGGCTCAGTCCCCGTGAGAGAGCTGGCGCTTGGGGGTGGTAGCTCATCGGTTCCCACAGCCCTTGACGCTGTTGCTCTGCAGGGTGGTCTTGGGCCTTGGGGGTGTGCTCACGTCTGCGAGTTCCCGCTGGATGCAGGGCCACATACCGGGGGCACGGGGGTGGGGGCCAGACTGTTGCACCTGCTTCTGAGGTGCCAGTCATCCCTTCAGAGAGATCGTTTCTGGAGAGGGGTGACAACTTGAGGGAAAGTTTCTTTGCTACATCTCCTCCCGATGCTCGGAGCACTGTCTGCTTTGGGACATCGGACTTGTCAAGTCCATCATTACAGGAAGCCCAGGCCTCCTAGGTCCCCCTCGTGCCCTGGATGTGAAGTATCACACGCCCCTCGACACGCCTTAGTTGACTGATTGCCGCCACCCCCCCCCACCCCGTCCCCAGCCCCAAACAGGGCCCTCTGGGAGCTCAGCAGAATCTCCTGTTGCCTGAGGCTCAGCTTGGAACGTTCCTTGCTCTTTCCCACGTTAAACATGACCAACCTCGCTCTCCTCCTCCCCCCTGAGGCCGCTGTTTGCCCTGGGGTCTCCTGAGCGGAAGTGTTTTCTCCCCATGCTCCTCATACAGTGGGGCCTGTTCATCAGCTTGTGTCACCCCCCTCATTGGACTCCTGGGTCCTCCTCGTTCCCTTGGGGAAGTGGTTAACTTTTGTTTCACAGCCGTGCTCTCAAGTACTGTCACTGATTTGTAGCTTCTCTTCCACATACAACACTGGCCCACACTTGGACTGCACCTCATGATTACCTGAGGAGCTTTAAAAAAACACTGATGCTTGAGTCCCACCACAGGTCCTATCTTAGTTGGCTGAGGGTGTATGCAGCCTTGGGCATTGGAATTTTTTCTTTTTAAGATTGTATGTATGTATGTATGTATGTATGTATCTACCTACCTACCTATCTATCTATCTGTCTATCTATCTATCTTATCTATCTTCCTTCCATTCTTAGATATGTCCAGGGGTGGAAGAGAGGATAAGATGGACAGTTACCCTACTTAGATTCCTGGCCAGCCATAACACCCCCTTGCACCCCAAGCTCCCTTGCCCTGCTCTTGTTTTGCATTATGCTCTGGCCAAACCACAAACCAGTCCAAAGCCAACCTTCTGCTACCTCCCTACCTACATTTGTAGTTGGATAAAAACATTTAAATGTGTTGACTGGCTTCACGTTAAATCTGTGATCATTTATGTCAACGGGGCTCTCAACACTGCCTGGCAATCATTCTGCATTTCCATAATCCGTTTACTTCCCTACTCTCCAAAATGATTATTGCATACCACCTTCTTTGTCTGAAAACCTCCTCTCCCAGCCTTACTCTCAGCTGTTGGTCCTGGGTTCTCTTTCCCTAAAGAAACAGAAACAGAGGAGAATTTCCACATGCTTGCCCCTAGCCCATGTCCTAGCAAAGGCCAGCCCCTCTCACTGGTCAGACATGAGGCCCCTCTCTCTTATGTCATCAATATTCCTCTTTTTTCTGGACCTTTTCTATTGGCCTCTGAATATTGTTAGACCTCCTGTTCCTGTTTTAGTATTTTATAAAATAATTTTGAACTCACTTCTCTCTCTGTCTTCCCCTTCTCCAAACCGCTTTGCCCCCGCCCATTGCTCTTTCTTTCCCTTTATAGCCAAAGCATTTGATTTGTCTGTACTCAGTGGGTGTCTCTGCTTTCTCTTCCCGTTCTCTGTGGCACCTGCTTCTTATCAGACTTTTGCCCCGGTCCTTGTGTTAAGACCAGTAGTGATTGACATCCTGCAAAATCCAATTGTTTGTTGTCTTGCTTCACTTAGCAGGATTTAGCGCAGGTGGTCATTCCCTCCTCCCAGAAATCCCTTGGTTTTCCCTTGGCTGTGGGATGCCACCCCCTCTGGGCTTTCCTCCCACCTCACCACAACTCCTTCTCTGCCACCTTTGCTGGATCTTCTTCATTTCCTGACCCTGAGACATGAGATTACCTCAGAACATAGTCCTCGGACTTCTTCTCTAGTTGACTTCCCTCCCTTGATGATGTCTTCTAACCTCGTGAATTGAAAGCTGCTTACACACCATTAACTCCCGAATGTATATTTCTACCCCAGACTTCTTCCCAGAATGCCAGATTCAACACTCTGTTGCCTTGTTGACACGTCCACTTGTCTAACGGGCATCTCAAACTCCTGTTCAAAATGGTGCTTCTGGTCATCTTTTGGCCTTCTCTAGCACCTTCGTTGTAGTTGTTCAGTCCAAAACCTTCATCCTCAGTTCCTCATTCTTCAGATGGACTCAGAGTCTTGCTGCAGCCACGCTCCCCTGTTAGCAAGCCACCACCATCTCCTGCCTGGATTTTATCACTGCCTTCCTGACTGTTCTCTTTGCTCCCACCCATGCAGTGGCAGCTGGAGCAGCCTTGTTAAAATGTCAGTCAGATCATGAAACTCCTCTGCCCTAACCTTCAAAGACTTCCCATCTCACTCAAAGCAAATCCCAGAGTCCTTTTGGTAGCCTTGCATGCCCTATGGCATCCGGCTCCCATTACCTTCTGACCTCACCTATAACTCTCCCCAGTGCTCACTCCTCTTCATCCCCTCTGCCTTTCGCATGGTGCCTCCAACACGCCAGGCATACCTCTGCCTTTTGGCTTTCTGCTTGCTCTTCCCTCTGCCTAGAATGCCACATGGATACGGGGCTTGTTCCCTCACCTTCTCAGCTCCTTGATGCCTCGTCAGGGATGCCATCCCTGGCCACTCTGTCTAAAATTGTGTTGTCTCTCCCTGCCCCCCCCCCACACACACACACTGTTTTTCTCCTCTTTCCCTCCTTTATTCTCTCAAACATTTGTCACCATCTAACTGTACCATATATTTTACTCATTTATTTTGTTCATCTTCTTCCACTAGCATGTAGAGGGAGGGACTTCTGTATGCTTTGTTTACTGTGGCGTTCCCAGTGCCTGGAATACGGGAGGCTCTCACTAAGTACTTGTTTAATGAATGGGTGGATTACCAAACTCACGGGAGAATCAGGAAAGAATGTGGGTGGCTCAACGGAACCTCAGGAATCTGTGATACTGGAGAGACACTATAACACACTTGTTCTGCTTAATAGGTTTGGTGGAACAGCCCACAAAACCCAACATGAAAATCTTATTTTATAACTAGACAGATTATAGAATTAATAATCTTATTAAAGGATAAAAAGCATGTGTTTAATTCATTTATTCATCCAGTCAACAAATATTTAAGTACCTTCCAAGTGCCTGACATTGAGCAATTATAATGTAGATGGCTTCTAATGTGCATATGCTTAGGGATTTCTTTTTTCACAGAGAAGCAGGGAGTAACATACTTAAATGTAAAGTTAGTGTAGCCATGGACACTTGCCCAAAATGTTAAAATGGCATCTCTGTGGAAATCACTAGATGGACAGGTGTGTGTTCCGGTCACCTGACTAATAATCTGTTCTGTACTGTGACCATGATATGATTAAACAGAAAGAACCCATTTCTCCCTTGCTCTGATCTTCCAAGCAGACTTTCCCTGCACTTTTCCCAGCAGAACCTCAGGGAGATGATGCCCCTGGCATGGTCTAGGGCCTGACCTGGGTGTTGTGTTCAGGCTCATCTCCTCCTATTCACGAAGAGTGAGCCCTGCCTCACGTCCTTGAGGGTACCAGTAGTCTCCTGGATTCCCTCACACCCATTAAATCATTTCAGACTGTTCTGCTTCATCCAGCATGGTGGTTCGTAGCCTGCTTACAGATAACACGTGATTTTCTTTCTGAGTTTCCAGATTTTCTTAAGTGCTATTGTGCAGCAATTTGCAAATAAATTCCAATTTCCTTGTCATTGTGCTTTCAGATGCATATCCATTTTCACTAGTCCTGTTGGAAATCACCTCTTTCTGGTACTTCATTCCAGATTCTGTGCTCGTGGTGAAGGCAAGGCAGCCGAAGCCTTTCTTTGCTGCAGGAAATACATTTGAAATGACTTGCAAAGTGTCTTCCAAGAATATTAAGTCACCACGCTACTCTGTTCTCATCACTGCTGAGAAGCCTGTGGGGGACCTTTCCAGTCCCAATGAAACCAAGTACATCATCTCCCTGGACCAGGATTCTGTGGTGAAGCTGGAGAATTGGACAGATGCGTCGCGGGTGGATGGCGTTGTATTGGAGAAAGTGCAGGAAGATGAATTTCGCTACCGGATGTACCAGACTCAGGTCTCGGATGCGGGGCTGTACCGTTGCATGGTGACAGCCTGGTCTCCTGTCAGGGGCAGCCTGTGGCGAGAAGCAGCCACCAGTCTCTCCAATCCTATTGAGATTGACTTCCAAACTGCAGGTGAGCCAGGAACCCTGTTGAACCACAGACTGAACTAGAACGCAACCCTAGGATTTTGAGCCAGTGGCTTAATTTCTCTTAAACAGCTTTCTTTATTGAGATGTAATTCACATGCCATATAGTTTTACCCATTTAAAGGGTATCATTCAGTGGCTTCCAGTATATTCACAGAGTTGTACACCCATCACCACATTTGATTTGTGGAACATTTTCATTATACCTCGAAGAAATCCTGTCTCCCTTAGCTGACACCCTTCAATTCCCAGCCCTCCAGCAACCACTCATCTACTCCCTGTCTCTGTCAGCTTGCCTATCCTGGACATTTCACATTACATTAATGGAATATAATGCATGGTCCTCACGTCTGTTTTCTTTCACTGTAACATAGCATTTTCTTTTACTTTCTTTCTGTCCGTCTTTCTTTCTTTCCTCTTCATTGTTATACAGTGTTTTTGAGGATCATCCGTGTCATAGCATGTATCAGTACTTCATTCATTTTTATGACCGAATAATACTCCACGGTGTGGAGACACTACGTTTTATTAATCCATTTATTGGCTAATGGCCATTTGGGTGTTTACAGTTCTTGGACTATTAGGAATGATCCTGTGAACATTTGTGTACAAATTTTTGTGTGCACGTACTATCCTCATTTCCTTTTTTTTTTTTTAAGATTTATTTATTTGACAGAGAGAGAGAGTGCACAAGTAGGCAGAGCGGCAAGCAGAGGGAGAGGGAGAAGCAGGCTCTCTGCTGAGTAGAGAGCCTGACGTGGGGCTCGATCCCAGGACCCTGGGACCGTGACCTGAGCTGAAGGCAGACATTTAACCGACTAAGCCACCCAGGCGCCCTCCTCATTTCCTTTTTTTAATAGGTGAACCAAAACTCAGCTATTTTAACTCCTTTAGAGAACACAGTGGAGTATAAATAAAAAGAAGAGGGCACTGGACCTCCAGAGGGGTTACATGACTTGCCACACGTGCAAGGCTCAGAGACAAGTTCATCAGGGGTCCCTAGGACTGACGGTCATGGGCACTATTTTTGTCCCGTCTTATAGAGCAGTATTTCCACACAGGGGATAAGTATCCCAGCCTTGTGCCTCACCTTGTTTTGGGACTGGAGAAAGATTTCCCATCAATTAGTCGAGTTGCCAGAGCTATGCTGGTATGGATGAATATGTGTCAACCAGCTCGTTAAGAATAGTTACTGGTGGTGGTCATGTATGGCAAGGTTAATTAAAACAAGAGCATTTTTGTGTCTATTCTGAATTGATTTTGTTTTTGGTTAAGTAAAATGTTTTTATGCTATAAGACGGAAAGGTCAACTTTTTTTAATGGCATGGATACATATTCTCAAATAGAAATATGTCTTATTCATCCATGTAATTCATTAAACTCCTCTGAAATAATTTGTATGTGTGTGTGTGTGTGTGTGTGTGTGTATGCGTGTATATTTCAGCAGGTAGATATTTAAAAGTTTTTGATCCCCCAATTTTATTTAGGATATCAAGATGAAGGATCATCATTTATGAGTTTAATATTGAATGTTTTCACTAAATCTGCCATGGATTCCAGTTAGAAATTTCTGAATGTATAAATTTATAATCACCTGTAAAAATTCAGGTATTAATTGAATCAGCATAATGAATACAAGATATTTGTTGAATTACATGATTACCTTTTAGAGTAAAGGTAAACTAGACCTTAAAGTTTATTTTTCATTGAAGTTTTTTATTAATATTCTTTTGTATTAATATAAACTTCAGTTGGGACGCCTGGATGGCTCAGTCGTTGGACGTCTGCCTTCGGCTCAGGTCATGATTCCAATCCTGGGATCGAGCCCCGCATCGGGGGCCCTCCCACTCCCCCTGCTTGTGTTCCCTCTCTC
This sequence comes from Leptonychotes weddellii, assembly GCF_054177405.1. Lineage (NCBI taxonomy): Eukaryota > Metazoa > Chordata > Mammalia > Carnivora > Phocidae > Leptonychotes > Leptonychotes weddellii. The sequence continues at coordinate 90,265,449 of NC_138372.1, forward strand.
GCTGTGTCTCTCTCTGTCAAATAAATAAATAAAATCTTAAAAAAAATAAATAAGTAAACTTCAATAGTGTATAATGAAATTATTTTCTAGTTTCTTCAATTTGTTAACATTTAGATTAATAAAGAGAAAATATTGATTTAAACCCTTAGATTGGAAAGAGCAGAGAAAGTGCAGGCTTCTTTTATTGTGTATATTTGCTTGTTTGTTTTTTAATAACAGCTTCATTGAATTATGGTTAACATGTAAAATTCACCCATGTGAAGTGTACAATTGAGCGGTTTTTAGTATGTTCATGGAGCTGTGCAGTTAATGCCACAATCTTATTCCGGAGTTTTTAACCACTCCAGAAGGAAACTCTGTACCCGTGAGTGCTCACTCCCCACCCCCAGCCCCTGACTACCACTAATCTTTCTATTGGTATCGATTTGTCTCTTCTGGACGTTTCACGTAAATTGAATCATATGTGTGGACTTTTGTGACTGGCTTCTTTCATTTGACGTAACGTTTTCCAGGTCCATCCACGTTATAACGTGAGTCAGTACTTCGTGGTTTTTTATGGCTGAACAATATTCCATCATGTGGATGGACCACATTTTGTTTATCCATTCATCTGTTGACGGACATTAGGTTATTTCCACCCTTGTGGCTACTGTGAATAATGCTGACATAAACATTAGTGTACAAGTTTTGGGGATGAACATCAGAGTTCATTTCTCACCTAGGAGTGATGCTGGGTCGTGTGAGCTCTGTTTAACTCTGAGGAACTGCCAAACTGTGTTCCAAAGCAGCTGCACCGTTTTATATTCCCACCAGCGATGTGTGAGGGTTCTAAGTGCGCCACATCCTCACTAACCCTGTTATCCTCCGTCTTTTTTATCATAGGCAGCCTGGTGGGTGTGAAGCTGTATTTTATTGTAGCTTTAATTTGCATTTTCTTAATGACTGTTGATGTTAAGCATCTTTTCATGTGGTTATTGGTTGTATGTGTATCTTCTGTGGAGAAATGTCTACTCAGATTGTTTGCCCATTTTTAAATTGAGTTATTTACCTTTTCATTGTTGATTAGACAAGTTTTTCATAGAGTCTTGGAAAAAGCCTCTTAACAGATACATGGTTTAAAAATATCTTCTCCCATGGGTGCCTGGGTGGCTCAGTAGGTTGAGCATCTGGCTTCCCCTCAGGTCGTGATCCCAGGGTACTGGGATCGAGCCCCACGTCGGGCTCCCTGTTCAGTGGGGAGCCTGCTTTTCCCTCTCCTCCCGGTTTGTGCTCTCTCTCGCTATCTCTATCACTGTCTCTCTCTCTCTATCAAATAAATAAATAAAATCTTAAAAAAATATATCTTCTCCCACTCTGTGGGTAGTTTTTTCACTTTGCTCATGGTGTCCCTTGAAGCACCCAGGCTTGTAATTTTGATGAAGTCCAATTTATTTTTCTTTTTGTTGCTTATGTTTTTGGTGTCTTAACTAAGAAACCATTGCCTGATCCCAGGTTGTGAAGATTTATGCCTCTGTTTTCTTCTAAGGAGTTTTACAGTTTCAGCTCTTACATTTAGTACTATGACCCGTTCTAGTTAATTTTTCAAAAGATTTTATTTATTTATTTATTTGAGACAGAGAGAGAGCACATGAGCCAGGTGGGGATGTGGGGGGGTGGGAAGTAGGGTAGGGAAGGGCAGAGGGAGATGGAGAGGCAGACTCCCTGCTGAGCAGGGAGCCTGAAACAGGGCTTGGTCCCAGGACCCTGAGATCATGACCTGAGCTGAAGGCAGACGCTTAACTGACTGAGCCACCCAGGCGCCCTGATTTTTGTGTGTAGCAGAGGATGATATTCAGCTTTATTCTTTTGCATGTGAACCACCCAGGTGTTCCTACACCATTTGTTGAACAGCCTCTTCCTTCCACCTTGACTTGTCTTGGCACACTTGTCAAGAATCATTTATCCATGAATGTAAGGATTTTTATAGACTCCCAGTTCTGTTGCATTGCTCTGTATGTCTTTTCCTATACCAGGACCACATTGTTTGATTACCGTAGCTTTGTAGTAAATTTTGAAATCAAGAAGTATGAGCCTTCCATCTTTGTTCTTTTTCAAGATTGTTTTGGCTATTCTAGATCTCTTGCATTTCTGTATGAATTTTAGGATCACCCATTAATTTATGCAAAGATGACATCTAGGAATTGTGTTGAATCTGTAGATCAGTTTGGAGAGTATTGCGTTTAACAGTATTGCCTTCCAATCCATCAGCATGGAACATCTTTCTGTTTATTTGGGTCTTCTTTAATTTCTGTCAGTGGTGTTTTGTAGTGTCAGTGTACAAATCTTGAACTTCTTTCATTCAATTTCTAAGTATTTTATTTTTTGATGCCATTGTAAATGAAATTGTTCTCAATTTCCTTTTCCCTTTATTCATTGCAAGTATATAGAAACACAGCTGATTTTTATATATTGATGTTGGATTCTGCAACCTTGCTGGACTTATTATTAGTTTTAATTGTTTTTTGGTTGATTCCTTAGGGTGTTTTAAATACAATAAAATGGCCTCTGTGAATAAAGGCAATTTTACCTTTTCCTTTCCAAACTGAACACCTTCTAATTATTTTTCTTGCCTAATTGCCCTGGCTAGCACCTCTAATACAATGTAGGATAGTAGTGGCACAAGTGGACATCCTTGTCTTGTTCCTGATCTTACAGGGAAAGTTTTCAGTCTTGTACCATTAAAAATCATTGTAACTGTGGGGTTTTGTTGTTTTGTTTTGTTTTGTTTTGTTGTTTTAATAGATGCCCTTTATTGAGTTGGGGAAGTTTCCCTTCGTTACTGGTTTGTTGAGTGTTTTTGCCATGAAGAGATGTTGGATGTTGTCAAATGCTTTATCTGTGTCTATTGAGAGTCAGATGATTATGTGGTTTTTGTCTTTTGTGTATCTGTTTTATTCTCTGTAGGGGTTTATTCCATCTTGTTTTACATTTGTTATTTGATGTTTCTCTAGAATTGTTATGGGAAATAGGGGAGACATAAAATCTTTTGTATTTCTGGATGAGGAATGGGTATTGAATCTCTTTCTCAATTCTTTACATCTCTGCATAACAGGTAAAATGACTGTAGCTTCCAGGTTGAATGAACTGGCTGAGATTTTTATTTTATTTAGTCCACGGAGTTGTCATGGCCAGTTCATGGTTTAATTAGGAGAAGTTGCCATCTGATCTGCCCAGCACAGTGCCCTCGCCCTGAATGGCTCCCAGCAAATACTGACTAGATACTGAAGAGTCTTCACTTCCTAAAAATCAACAGCAACACCGTAAGATACACATAACAAAGAGGTCCTTCTTGGTGTCCACCTTTCTATCCCCAGGTTCTGGGGTGCTTGCCTCTTGGTATGAGGACCATGTTTCCCAAGGGTTGCTGCTGAGTCATGAATTTCACTGACCCAAAGTGTCAGGGGGAAAATACGGATTAAATGTTGTGGTGTTCAAGATGTTGGCCTTTAATAGAAAAAACTTGAAAATACGGTAAAGTAGAAAGAAGGAAAAGAATTAGCCATAACCTACCTGACACTGTTAATTTGTGTTGTTTGTCTTCCTAGAAATCTTCCCTTGCATGTTTTCTTCATGGCTGTGAGATCAGGCTGTATGTGCAGTTTTGTAATCTGCTTCCCCCCTTTAACCTTTTAAGATAAGCAGTTTTCACGTTAAAACAAATTCTAGGTAAATAACAACTTTAATGACTACACTTCCCAGAATTTAGTCATTTTACCCTATCGATGGACACGCAGATGGTCTGCAGTTTTGGCTTTCACAAGAATACTGCTATTTACAGCCCTTTTTAGGGGCTGGAGTTAGAACATGGTTCTGTCAATGTTTGTATTTAAGAGCTGAGTGTGGTCCATGTACTCTCCGCAGATTAGGAATCAGGGGACATCTAGTGACTCTGGTTCACTTAAATTCTCCGTGCCGTAGTCTGTCATCCATGAAGTTAACCAGACAAATTCCCTCGCGAAAACAGCATTATCACAGAAATTGACCATAATAAAAGTATTTCCAAGCCTGGGATAATGACCCACATTAACAGTGAGTTGTTCATTCGAAGGAAATCCACTGCTGTGAATATTTTACAATGAAGGCCTTCTCCCTGGCCCATGTCCGCATGGTGAGCCATAGCACAAATGCTCTGTTGTTCCCACAGCCATAGCCACTAGGGGAAATGAGAACCATAACTTGTGACCTAGAAGGCATTTGGGGTTTTCTTTGGAAATATAAAGAAAAGAAAGTGAAATGTGTCCAGATTGGTAAGTCTTGCTGTGTGGTTTCAAATTTAGGAACCTAAATCCATTATGAGGTCTTTATGTTTTATCATTTTGTGGTTTCTTAGAAGGGGCTTCGGACACTTGAAGAAAACCCCTTGGTGTAGCTCTGTTTATTACCATGAAATTTCTAGTCAGAGAAAACACCGTGGTCTTCACTGCTCACCTGGGTTGCTACTAACCTGTACTCCCAGGGGGCCATATATGGTATGAAGTGCTCCGCGGTCATGAACACAGGGTCAGGTCAGAGCCACTGGCTCAATCCTGTCCTGCCTCGCTCCAATAAGCAGAGCAAATCCAGGGTGGTCGGGACCTGTGGGAACTGTGGCTGGGAGAGAGGTTGATTGAAGGGCAGGCTACCCGCAGTAGGTCAGGTTTCCTCATCTTCTCTGCTTTCCTCCCTTTCCCGATGCCCCGTGACCACCATTCTGTTACGTTCTCCCCTGCACCCAGAGTTGATGCCCTCCTGCTGCTCTGGTCAATCTGAACTCTCACCGCAACCTGCTCAGGGCTGCCCCACCTCCCTGGGTTGCCATCTCCTCCACCCGCCCTTCACCTTTCTCCCAACAGAACACCGGCTGCTCCGGTTCTCGGTTTGAGGAAAGCAGTCTGATGAGTTCATCTTCTCACTCATGGTGAAGTGAAGATACAGCCTTTTTAGCTCTTTGCCTTATCGGTTCTCGTGACTTGCCTCATTGGTTTGCGTGACCTTTACACACTTTCTCAGTCATTTTTTTTTGTATGTTAAAGTACTTTTTCCTATTTGGTGATCTGATTTAAAATGTAGTAGCACTTGTATTCTTAGCTTGTAATGAGTTTCAGAATCAGTGTCCAGGGCCATCTCTTTGCTTCCCAGGAAACCCAGGGGAAATCCCATGGCACTGGTATTCAGGAACCTTCTTCAGGCTTGCCTGTTCTTATTAGGATAAGGTAAATATCGGGCTCTTAGGATCAGGTTGACTTAAAGCTGTGCAATGCTGTCACCTGAAACTGAGGAGTAAAGGGTTTAAACAGAAAAAAAAAGAATGTAGTACGTGGCCCCTCTCTCTAAGAAGCGACTAGGAGCCAGATTCCTTCCATGCAAGGCATACTTTTTTTTTTAATTTAATAAGTCCCTTATTTATGCCTAGTCATCAAAGCATAATAATAATTCTACCTACAGTCAAATGCACCCAGTTGACTCTATGATAAATATTATTCTAACACTAAATTCTACGTGTTCAGTCTTTATACCTCATAGTTTGTTGCTCATTTTTATGCTCACAACTCAAAAAGTGGGAGCATCTCTGCCTTGCACAGTTCATTTTGGGTAGACACGTCTTTTGGCCTCTGGAAGAAGGAAAGAGTCTTTTTTAAAGCAAACTGAATATCAAGGGGGTGTTCTCAGGAAGGGGTGCGGGTCTGGGTAGTGTTTTGAAGCGATGCCCGTGCTGCCTCAATTTCTCCTGACAGATTGGAGCCATACCTCTGGTGCTCCCACTGTCCCCTACAGAGTGTCGTCATAGTTGACATGTCTGTCTGCTGACTACATTTCAGCCTCCTAATGGCAGAGCCCCTGTCCCCAGCACAGTGAGGCCGCCCACTCCATCGGGGCCAGAAGTGTCACCGATTCAGTCCTGTGCCCTCTGCTCTCCTGCCACCTTGGCCTGGAAGGGAACCACGCAGAACCAGAAGTGGCACCCGGGTAGCAGGTGGGGGTGGCCTTCCAAGGGGACCGTGGTTGTCATCAGAGAAGGGGTAAAGGAAAAGCCAAAAGCAAAGGTCATTCTGTAGGAAGAGTTCTGTTGTGGTTGTAATTCAGATGATGCTCGTTTGGCTGTGCCTGCTGCACGTGTCTCTCTGAAGAGAAAGGAAAGCAGCCTGAGAACACCACCTCGCCCACTTCCAAGGAAGGTGGGCCGCACGTAGATGCCCATGAGAGCGTCGGGAGTGGAATTGAAACAAAAGCGTGAGTGGGAATAACGAGGTGCTGTCACTCTTCCCCAGGGCCTCTATTTAACGCCTCCGTGCATTCGGATACACCATCGGTCACCCGGGGAGATCTGATCAGATTGTTTTGCATCATCACTGTTGAAGGAGCAGCACTGGACCCAGGTATTTCTCTCTGTCCTCTCTCCTTGCCCTTGTCACTTTCTGTAAATGCCCCCTCGTGTCATCCCCACTGTGTGACACAGACGTGGCGTCAGGGATTGGACTGTCTAAATCCCCAAAATGCCTCACTCTGTACTTGGTACTCAGTAGGTGTTTGATAAATCCTTGTTGATGGACGCATCTGTCTGTTAGATGATTTGGAAACCCATCCAGACGCTGGAATCTGAGTTGTCAAGGCGGTCAGTGGGCCTCTTCCAGGGCTGATTCAAGCTCAAGCTGCTTTGAAACCTACCAGTAGAGTCTAGCTCCTTTACTTTATCTTTCACTGCATTGATTCATTCAGATATTTATTGAACTTCTTCTAGTAACAGGTACTGGGAATAGAGGAGGGACCAAAGGCTCCACATCATGGAGCTTGCAACCTGGTTAAGGAGACAGACAACAAAGCAATCCTCATGTAATATAATATCAGATGGTGTTAACTCTATGGTGAAGGACAGAGCAGAGTAAATGAGTAGCAAGGACCAGGTGGTGTTATTGTAGTTTAAATTCTTGGGAACTCTTTGTAAATCTTTTCTTTGCAAAAATTATTAGCATTTGCCAACGGGCCTAAGAGCTTTAGGACGTCAATCTTAACACCTTTTCTTCAGTGACCAGTTGGTGTCCCTGCCTCACTCGTAGACCCCCGGGGTTTGAAAGAACATTAAAGGCACATAAGGTGTCTGCTGCTGAGCAGGACGGTACCCTCCACTGCCATCTCCCAAAGAGACTGCGGAGAGCCTGCTTCACTGCATGGTAACAGTCACCTCTAGCTTCTGTAATTACCCTGGAGGAACAGAGAGCTGTGCTCTCTCCCACACGCTTTGTCCTTGAGCATCTTTGTGCCGCCCACCCCACCACAGGCAGAGCCCAGGCCTCTCACCGATCAGCGCCTTGAAAAGGCCAAAGTGTACAAGGCTCTCAACGTTCTGTGCAGAGACCACTGGGTGTGTGGCCCTGGGGTGGAAACTGGAAGCGGGTTTTCATTCTGTAGTAAGGGCAGGTTGTAAGCAAAGGGAGGATGGCCCGCAGTGAACCAGAGTGGACAGCATGAGCAGGGCACTGGGCAGAGCTGGCCTCGAGGAGCAGTGGCCTGGGTGGCCACCAGCTGAGATCTAGCTCCTTCGGGACCGCCGGTCAAAGGTGCAGGTGGTCACCAGCTCCGGGTCGGCAGTTACTCCGGTAGGAAGTCTTTTTGGCCTCGTGGGCCAGATGGTCTCCGCAGCAACTGCTCGGCCCTGTTGCACTTGGTGTGAAAGTAGCCGTAGACAGCATGTAAGCAAATGGGCTTGACTGTGTTCCAGTGAAGCTTTATTGACAAAACACAGGTGGTGGGCTGGATTAGGCTACCGAGCCCTGGACGAGCTGATGGATACCAAATTGGCTCTCTCAGAGAGCCTGAACATGGCTGAGCTGCAGAGGTAGGAAAAAGAAGGTAGAAGAAGAGGAAAAGGAATCCATCCAAGCCACCGGTTGGTGAGCTGTGTTCTCAGGGGCACAGGGTAGGGAGCCCAGGTCTTGAGGAAGCTGAGGTGCAGAGGATTGGGGACAGAGAGTGGGATTCAGAAGTGAAAACGAAAGTGAAAGTTGAAGGGGCTGCCAGGACACGGGGGAGGGAATCCTGTTCAGAAGTCGGTACCATGTTTACCCTCGAAGCCCATGGATGATATATACCAAAATAAATCATTTAGATGTTCTTTCTCAGTAAATTAATGGGTCGCCAGTTGTGCCCTTAATATAAAAGTCTTTTCCTCCAGGGTAATTACAGAAGCTATAGGTGGCTGTTATCATGCAGATCACAGTTTTCCAGAACTTTGCACTCTTGGACTGTGTGGATAGAAGATTCTGAATAATTAAGCACACGCTGTAATTGAGTTTTTCCTCACGCACCCGACGGGCTGTGAAGGAATTTTCTTTTGGAAAGGACGTACCGCGTAAGTGGGCCTAGCACCAAGGTGCTCCGGTGCGGAGAGGGGGAGGGACAGGGCAGATCACTGCCCTTGAGAGGCAGTGTCTTAGGTCAGGTTCTCTAGAAGCAAAGCCTGAGACGAGCGTGCAAGTGATTGAGGATGTGCTCCCAGGGAGCAAGGGAGTCAAGACAGAGCAGGGAAAGAAGCCAGGCAAAGATGTGAATTCAGAACAAGTCAGTTCCCCCCCCACCCCCCCAGGGAGCTCTGGAGCATGGGTGGTACCACAGGGTACGGCCTCTGTGAGCTAAGGCGCTAGGCTTTTAGCTCTCCGCCATTCCTCAGTCACTGTCCACAGGCCGAATGCTTGGGGAGTAAGGGTGTTTCTTGACCTCCAGGAGGTGGCTTCCATCAGCTGAAGCCAGTCCTCTGGAAGAGGGTATGGGTGTGAGAATGTTAGGGGCACCAGGGGCCTCTGCTGCTGGCGGTAAGGCCCTCCCTGTTGGCAGCATCTGTTCGTAGACTGTGTATGTTGCAGTGTAGAGATAAGGATGTTCACGGCGGGCAGGCAGTGAGTGCTTACTATGTACCAGGCAGGTGCACTTGTAAGCATTTTGCAGAGATGACTGACTTAACCATGGGCGAAGTTGTAATGTTCCTTCTACAGCTGAGGAACCTAAGTCACAGAGAGTTAAGTCACTCGTCCAGGCCACATGGCTAGCAAGTATGGTGCTGGGAGTCTGGCGTGGTAGCCTGGAGCTCCACGAGGCATGGCGGGACTGGGGCTGGCATCTGCACCCAAGTAACGGGGACACAGCCGTGACTTCTTGCCTTCAGCCCCTGCAGGTGACGGCAGCACGGTGTGAGGGCGTGAGGGCGTTGACTCCCCCTGCCCCCAGGGAGGTGGTCTTCTCGGGACGGGATGACCCCTAACACTGGCAACAATCAGATTTTCTGCCCAAGTGCCACAGTGGGCCGATGGGGTGGAAAAGAAGGTACTTTGAGCGTTGGAGTGGAGAGCAGTCATCCTGTAGATGGGATTGAGGTTTGCCCTGGCCCTTAACATGTTCAGAGTGAGCTGGAAAGGAATCATCATTTGGATAATTTTGTAGAAAGTCTTGCTTTTCGTTTTGCTTCTCTTCCTTTCCAGTACGTAAGCACCTGAATATGATTTGTGTAATCATATTACAGCACTTAAGATAGTGCTTTCTGAGGTTATTGGTGTATTTTCACGAAGTGAATAAATGTTATTTTTTGTGTAACAAAAATGGTGTCGTTTAACATTTATATAGAAAGCCTTACCAGGTGAATTTAAGATAAAAGGTGCGTGTGGCCTTGCAGTCCTTCCTGGCCTGCTGAATGCACCCTGGGCCTGACACGGCTGGTGTCAGTAGGGAATGGGCCAGAAGACGAGGTCAGGGGCTTATGATGTGTGCTCCATCTTCAACGTGCCAGAGTCTTCCTTCTCCTATGCCCACGTTCATTTGTTTGAGGCTGTTAGAACCTTAACTTTGCAAAGTGCTTCGAGATTCAGCAGCATCCTCTCTGGGACTGTTGAGCTGTGTTCCACTTTCTCAGCTGAACGTGTTTTTTCCTCTTGTCTTGAACTTAAGCACATCTGCAAGGGAAAAAACACAGTGAACAATAAAACCTAAACTGTTGGGACGCCCCACGTGGCTCCGTCCTTTAAGCGTCTGCCTTCGGCTCAGGTCATGATCCCAAGGTTCTGGGATTGAGCTCCGCATCTGGCTCCCTGCTCTGGGGAGCCTGCTTCTCCCTCTCCCTCTGCCTGCCACTCCCCCTGCTTTTGCTCTCTCTCTCTGACAAGTAAATAAATAAAATCTAAAAAAAACCCAAAAAAACAAAAAAGCCCTAAACTGTTTACCACTCTAAGTTGTGTACAGTTCACTTTATGTACCTTTTGTTCTTGACTACATTAGTGTCTTCCCAGTCTTGGGCTCTTCTGCCTGACATGTCAGAGGACCCTGCTTTGGCAAACAGAGCATGCAGCGTCGCCACCTAGCAGCTTTACGTCCTGTGTTCCCTGTGGGAGACAGTGTTGGGTGCTCCTTAGGTTGGGTGGTGGTAGCGGCATGGTTAAGAGGGAGGACTCTGGAGCTGCACTCCGTGGGTGAAGCCATGTGCTGTGCTGCTCCCGGCTCTGTGACCTGGAACGAGGTATCAGGCCCCGCCACAGAGGCGGGGAGTGTGACAGTACCTCCATCGTGGGGCTGGCCTAAGACATGACGAGCCGCGCTGGCCCCCAGTGACGTGACGTGCGTGTTAGCCACACGTGCGATTTCTGCCCATTGCACTGACCCAGGGTTTCGGCTTGGTCTGTCACCCGCAGACGACATGGCCTTTGACGTGTCCTGGTTTGCGGTGCACTCCTTCGGTCTGGACAAGGCTCCCGTCCTCCTGTCTTCCCTGGACCGGAAGGGGATTGTGACCACGGCCGAGAGGGACCAGAAGAGCGAGCTCAGCCTGGAGCGCGTGAGCGTGCTGGAATTCTTGCTGCAAGTCCACGGCTCTGAGGACCAGGACTTTGGCAACTACTACTGCTCGGTGACTCCGTGGGTCAAGTCCCCGACAGGTTCCTGGCAGAAGGAGGCCGAGATCTACTCCAAGCCCATCTTTGTAACTGTGAAGATGGATGGTAAGACCGACACGTGGTGAAGTCTCTGTGCTGCGCTGCAGCTGACGGGCTTAGGTGGCCACTGTTTGAGACTGTGCTCTCTCCACACCTGGCCCGGGCCCGCAGCTGTTTCCCCGGGTGTGGTACCGTGCGCCGGAGGCACCACTGGGAAACGATTTTTAAGACTTCCCGGAGAGATTTCTGCTGCTTTCTGTAAATTCCGTGCAAACCCACTTTCCTTGTCATAGGGTTGGCATGGACTCTGCCGGGCAGAGGCAGAGAACATCATCGAGAGAGTGGGTTCAGGTCCCCAGCGGAGGCAGTGAGTGGGTTCCTGCCACTCCTGCCCTGCTCCTGGTTTTGCTTCTTGGAAAAGGGAGGCTCTACCTGGTTTCGTTAGCATAGAGGGGGTTCTCTCTGGAACCCTGAGATGGGAAGGGGGCTCCCTGCTTCATTAGCCCACACTGCCGCCAGAGTCATTCTAACTAGGTGGTCAGAAGGCCCCCTTCCCACCCCTCTCCTCCCCGAGCATCCCAGAGTGGGGGCACTTGGTCCTTGGCTAGTGAGAAACCCATCTTCTCTGCAAAAAGCTTCAGACTAAATGTTAACGGGGAAATTCCATGGAGAGCATTAAAGCCCCAGGACCTCCGAGGGTTAGGAGGGGCCTTGGAGTATGTTTCCCTGATGCGATGTCAGTTTGGGGGAGACTGGAATTGGAACCCCAGCTTCGCCACAGATGACTTAGCCTTTGTGGTCCTTGGTTTCCTCTCTCCTACAATGGGGTACCCGTCTTTCGTCGGGCTGCTCTGAAAGGTGAGCCACGTGAAATGGCAGGCAGCAGCCCGCATGCCAGCATCCGCCCAAGGAGTGCTGGTGCTTCTGGGCGAAGGGACTCGGGATTTGAATTGTGCGATCTGTACGGTGTTTGTGCATTCCTGAAACTTCATCATTTACACCCTATTTGCATCTTAGAAATTCCTTGCTTGAAGTAGCTCCATATGAAAACCCAGATTTCCCGAACAAGGGAGCGATTATTCACTTTGCTAGGTAATTTACTATAGTGTTACTTAAAATAGCTCCCCGAGTACACTTCAGTTATTTGATGCATAGAATTGATTTATGAACCGTTTTTTTAAGGATGCATCTGCTGCTGAATGCGCAGTGCCCTTATCCTGACTTTTAAAAATCCATCTCCTGCCAAAACCCTAAAAAGCAAGTTGACATTCAAAGACATCAGATGAATTCTTTTTTTTTTTTTTTTTTGTTTCTCCCCCACAGAACTGAGAGGGGTGTGATCTGCTCACTTTGTGCGCAGAGAAGAGTGCTCGTGTCTCGAGAGCACTGTGCTAGATGCTGGATACAGCTCGAGCCCTCTGGGGCGGGGGTGGGAGGGGGTTACCTCTCCTGGGGAGGGGAGGGGAGGCCAGGCCAGGCGGTGGGCTTCCCGTGGCCGCCTCCTGCACCACTAACCCGGCATCCCTTCGTTCCCTTCCTCCCAGTGCTGAACGCCTTCAAGTACCCGCTGCTGATCGGCGTGGGCCTGTCCACCGTCATCGGGCTCCTGTCCTGCCTCATCGGCTACTGCAGCTCGCACTGGTGCTGCAAGAAGGAGGTCCAGGAGACAAGGCGCGAGCGCCGCCGGCTCATGTCCATGGAGATGGACTAGGGCCCCGCCGGGGAGCGGCCACCGGGGCGGTGCAGGAGTGATTTGGGCGGGAAGAGGACAGCGAGCTTTTCACGTGCAGTGTGTGACACTAAAAACCAGTCCTCTCTCATCTCAGGTGGGACCTGGCGCGCTCTCTTCTCTGCATGTCCAGTCCTGAGCGCGGACACGTTTACCAGCACACGGCTCTCCTTCCCACGGCACTTTCTGGTAGAACAGTCGCGTGTGTGTGTTCCCAGCTGCGGCTTTTTAATGGTTACCCCTTCGTCTAATTTTTTTTTCTCCTGCCGGTTTATAGATCTCTGACCTACGTGTGTTCATATGTTTGGTTTCGAGGGGTTGCGGGGAGGAAGGACGATGGCTTTCAGAGTTCTTGGTCTCGGGGGGTGGGGGGAGGACAGAGCTGCCCGCCGGGGCCAGCTTCTGCGTGGGGGGCAGCCCTCTGCCCTGCCCCGACCTGTGCCGAAGGCTAACAGGTGGCTTTTACCACCCTACCCACCCCGGATTTTCAGGGGTTTAGACGACATTTGAAATCTAAACTTGCAGTATGTAACTTCTTACTGAGCCCAAATGCTTTTCTTTTTTTCCTTTTTTTTTTTTTTTTTTTTTAATGCTTCTCTGCCCCCTTTCCATTTCTTTTGTATTTGCTTTTATGTGAGCGTGCTGACATGGCCCTGGAATCTAGAATTTGGCTCTCCACCAAGCACCTTATCTTGCCACCTTAGCCTTAAGAATGAATATGACTACGAAGAGAAATACACAGCCACCTCTGTCCAGAGCAGTACGAAGGTCCTCAAGGAAGAGGACGATGGGGACAAGGGGAGGAGGAGGCATTCACTGCAGTGGTTCCGAGGCCACCGTGCCTCGGGGGGCCCCAGGAAGAGTGGAAGAGGGTCCTGGGAGTTAGATGCCCGCGGCTCGTGCCGGGGCTGTGTGCGGAGGAGGGGGCCACCGCCGCCCCCCCCCCCCGCCCTTTGTGGGTGGCAAAGGCCTTGGCCACCAAGGGACTGCCAGTGGCACCCACGGGTGCCCCGCGTCCTTCACGGGCTGCTTGGGCTCCTTCCCGTGAAGGTGTGTTGCTGCTTGCAAGACTGCCTGACTTCACAGAATCAGAAATTGCCTGGAAGAAAACCATGCATTTTCCACGACCTTTTCAGTCCTTCAAGTCTTTGTAAGATCCCCTGCAGGGGGTTAGCGAGAAAGGGTATGCTTTGTGATATGTTTGCTTTCCTGTTAGGCACACGGAGGAAACCAGCAATTTACTGCCGTGTGAACAGCCTACAAAGTAGATCTGAGAGCAATCCATTTTGCCCGATTGCTTGTCCCCGGAGTAGGACACGGACCAAAAGAGATCCTCTGCTCCCTGAGGTGTCTGCCCCTGCACAGCACTGGCCTTTCGGAAGCATCCCAGTGGGGTTTTCTGAGGCTCACTGGTGACTCATGCCCTGCATTGCAATCCTCTGTGCTTTTATCCTGGCTCTGACGAATCTAACACTGCTCTGTCTTCCGAAGGGAAAAAAGATTCGTTTGTTTTGAGCAATAAAGTCATACAAAATGATGGCCATTCATGTGCGGCTCTTTGTCACAATGGGCCGGACGAGCCACACTCCCCCTCAGCTCACCATTGTCCCCTCCCCTTCCCTCACTGTGCTGCCGACAATCCGTTCTGCCCTTGTCACCGAGTCTCCCCTCCTGCTCCCCGGGGGGCAGGGGGTACAGATTGCCACCCAGCTTCCCCTTTTTGTTCTACCCACCCAGGGGACCCCTCGTGGTAGACACCATGCTAATGGTAGAAGCACAGATGAGTTCCCGGCCCAGCGTCTGCCCCACCGGAGCACGGGCGACCGGAGGAAGAGCTGGAGGCCTTGATAGCTCTAGATTCGGGTCTTTCCTACCCATCGTTTCTGGACTCTGCGATTTCAGAGGAGGTGGGTCACAGGTGATTGTAGATGGGGAATTAAAGAGAGACCACATATTCACAGGTGCTATTAGTGAATCGGTGCCCTTCAAGCCTACACACTTATCACTCCTAAAAGATTCAGGATTGTTGTAGTGCAGGCCCTTCTTGGTAGAGGAAAGGATACTTAGCTGTACATGTGACCGGGTGGCCCCAGGTCGATGTGAGACCAGGGAGGGGTCACAGCAAACACTCGGCAGGAGAAGTAACATGTGCTCACGCCGTACCTTCTCCTTTCGAACTCCGTTGTCGCTCAAGGCTGGGGGTGTTCAGGCATTGACCCCAACCCCACCCTCTGATCGTTGGGCCCTACTGCAAGTCGCCTAGAGGGGCTGGTCCAGAGGAGGAGGAAATCCCAGGGTCTTGTCCCAGGGACCACATTCCTTCCAGAGAGAAACTGGCCTGGAATGTGTGTCCCTTTAAAAGTGTGAGATACACTCTTTAGCTGTACCAAATAGGGCTCCCCACACAGTGCTCTTCTGGAAGGGGTTCCTGCCGGAAGCACTCATATGAATGGAAGAAGAACCTAGATGAAATTGCACTTCTTAACAAAAAGAAACTTTATCAAAAGTTTGGGTTTTTTTCTAATCACAAAAATATCCCCAGAAAGAGCCTGAGCTATGTTCAGATAGAAGCCTCGAAATTACTTTAAATTGTTTACTTTATAATGTTTACATACACTTTTCACTTGTAAAAAAAAAAAAAGAAAAAAAAATGCAAACTCTGACTTTTTAACAACTTTTCAGATTTTTTCATGGGACGGTGGAACTCTGACTCACCAACTGGATTTAAATCTTAATTTAGACATTTATTTATTTGTGTGTTTTTTCCCCTCCCTACCCATGTGGCTTTCCCCCAAGATCCTGGCAAAGGACGCCCCTCCTGCCCAGACCCTTGTCTGTCTTCCCTGGCGGCTCTTGCTTCTTGTTTTGCAGACTGCCTGCAGCCATGATTTTGTCACTGACTTCTGTGAGCCAAAGACTGAGCCTTTTTGGCAGGAATAATAAGCAATACTACACAACTTGCTACTTTCAGAAAACTTTTTTTTTTTAGCTTCACCGATGACAACAGAGGAAGAAGGGAACTAGGATTTGGGTAAGTTCTCCTCTGTTATATGAGCAAATTCTCAGTGATAAATAATGTGTGCAGATCACTAGGAGAAGAAAAGGTGACTTTCTGTCTGTCTTAGCGTGTGGCACATAAGGATCTGCCGGATTTTACGTAGACAAAGAAAGGGTCTTGTGTATTTTTGTCCATATCCGATGTTATACGAACTAATTGTATTGTTTTATACTGTGACCACAAATATTATGCAATGCACCGTTTGTTTTTTATTTCATTAAAGGAAGTTTAATTTAAATTAAAGTTGTGTGAGGAACTTGATCTTGGTCTCCTTGCCCTTTCATCTCTGTGTGAGGGACTGTGGCTGAATTTCCAGGGGCATCTCCAGCACCTTCCAGGCTCTCTGAACGCTGTGATAGCACTAGAGGTCTTCCCTCAAGAGAAAAGAAGTGGATTTAACAGGATCCGTACTGGATCCCCGCCAGGCGGGAAGCTGAGGGTCAGGGTCCTGTTGCCTAGCAAGGTCCCCTGGTTCTTTGGTGAATTCTCATGACCTTTTGGGTCTCTCGTCATGAAAGGGGGAAGTTAGATGTTGTTCCTGTCTGTAGATGACAAAACAAACACAGGGTTCTGTGATCGTATCGTGGTGAGCACAACGGCGCTTCTGACTCATGACCCAGTCCGGAGCCAAACCGGTCCAGAAGGTGCCAGCCCCTGAGATGTAAAAACGGTGCTCCTTCCCAGGCCGCCAGCTTCCGGAGCCCGGACTGGAGAGGACACTGAGAACCCCGACTCCCTGCTGGCCTCCTGCCCCACCTCCCCTGTGGGCCCTGTGGGTGTCCTGGGCAGGGAGCATCTCTCATCGTGAGGTCTCCAGGGGCTGGGGCTGTGTCCTAGTTCCTAACCTGGCCAAGAGATTGAGAGTTCCGGACACGTAGAAGGTACACGCAGTCTGTCAATGCACAATTAGTGCTCTGCTGTGGGAAATGGCCCATCACTGCGTGCTTCTCGGTGAACAGGGAGCATGGTGCCCACGTCAGAATGGGACACAGAGCTGGGTTTTCGCGGTCCCCTTCTGATGACTGGAACTGTTCCTGCCTCGGTTTAAATTAAAAACAAATCGAAAATTTGCTTACACACCTACTGTGAGCCTCGGCATTGGGCTGATCAGCACAGGGAACTTGCCACTTAATTAGGCGTCTGCAGGCCATGGCACATACTGTTTGCTTTCTTAGAAAGCTCTTCCTGCCTGTCTAGCTCGTACTTCTTCAGGGCCCAGGAAGCCTTTTCTGCCCCTCTAGGCTAGGCAAGGGTCCCCTGACAAATGCTCTGGGAGCCTCAAAGTGGTGTGAGGGCAGGGACCGTTGCCTGCCGTGCCCCCATCCCCACCCCAGGGCCTAATTACGGCAAGAGCTAACACCGGGATTATTACACCATGCCATGGACCGGGTGCAGTGCCTCAAGTCATCCCAGGGTGGCTCCAGCAGAAGCTCTCTTAACTGCTCTCCCTGTAGCTGGATCTTCCAGAGAGAAGCTACTAATCTCGGACCCACAGCCCAGTGCGTGTGGCACCCTGTTTTTTAAAATACAGGTTTTGTTACTAGGTAATACAGGGATAGCAGAACAAGAGATGACTGCCACTGAAAAGATAGTGTGTTCTCACAGATCCCAAGAGGAGGGGGCACATCATGTCACAGTCTGGGAAGCCACAGGGGGAAGGCGAGGGGCCATTGGGAGGCAGAGGGAGGGAGAAGCATGGGCAATAGCCTTTATTGTGGTTTTCACGGGAAGAACAGGCGAGTCAGGATCCGCAGGCTTAGGGATGATTCGTTTGGATCATTTCAGTGGGCTCTGGGGTGCAGGGGTTGTCCCTAGTTTTCTGGGACCTGGTCCTGGGGTGAGCAGGGCAGGGGATAGTGGTCCTAAGTGGGAGCACCGGGGGAGAAGGTAGCGGGGATGCGGGCTCTGGATCCGTGGCTTTGTACGTGGAAGGCGGGCTCACGGTGAATCAGTTCCTCTCTCTAGGAACTGGCTAGCTCCGGGAGGGGCAGCCCCCGGGATCAATGAGGCCCTGGATAGCAAAGCCTCAGAAAACAATATAGAATGACATGATTAATGCGCTCGCCACCTGAGGCTTGTCGGCTGCTCGGGCACACCTGAGCTCCACCCGCGGAGCTGGTATTCGCCTGAGTCCTCTCTGTCCTGGGCAGTCGCCGCCAGCGCTGTTCCTGTGATTGTCTGAATTCGTTCCATAGTCTGTACACCAGTGAAATGTGAGTGCCAAAGAGGTGTTGTGAGCAGATGCCTAGGCATTTTACAGGTGACAACGCTACTCCCGCCCAGAATTTGGACGCTCAGCCAGGGACCGAAGTTGAGGAGTCCTGCCATAAGTTCCTGCTTTGCTTTTCCCTGGGTACCTTTTAAAATAACCACTTAGGGTCAAGCCCTAGAGAAGTTAGTGACCTCCACCCCAAGCTCCTTCAAAGTAATAGGTGCTTGCTACCCTGCTGTCTGTCTCCTGCTCCCTCGTGACCTAGCGTGGAGGGCTACCCTTACCCCAGCTCGTTGCCCCCTCTCCCCGCCCCTGTTGCTGGGAGGTGTAAGTAATAAATCCTGTGACTTGACTTCCTTTGTGTGAGTGCACTTGACCCTCCATCAGAACGACCCTGGGGAGCATGGCTGCAGAGGAAGCTACCTGCTGGCCCGTGTGGGTGGCTTGTGTTCCCTCATGCAGCAGGTCATAACCTGCAAATTCGTAATTGAGTACACCAGCTCCACTTCCCAACCAAGTGTTGGTAAATGTAAGATGAAGTCTCTGGAAAGACTCAGCAGAGGCAAATTGCTTTATTTATTTGTTTTAAGATTTTATTTATTTGACAGAGAGAGAGATCACAAGTAGAGGGGGCAGCAGAGGGAGAGGGAGAGGGAGAGGGTTAAGCAGGCTCCCTGCTGAGCAGGTTCTCCATCCCAGGACCCTGGGAGCATGACCTGAGCCGAAGGCAGAAGCCTAACCGACTGAACCACCCAGGCGCCCCCGCAGATTGCTTTAAAAAAAAAAAAAAATCGTTGTCAGTAGGTCCAGGCAAAACTATTAACAACTGAGGGGGGACAAACCACAAAAATATGGAAAGATTCTATACTTTGTTGGCTTCACAGATGTTTGTTAAATTCTCACTTCATTTGAAAGAAATCCTAAATTCTTACTTCATGTGAAAGCAATCAAAGCTGAAAGTTTTAGACAAGACATGGTAGGTTTGGTTTATGCAGGGACGGGACAGGAGGCTCGGGACAGCAGACGCATACCCAAAGGAAAGACCTGGGCTTATGTCCAGAGATGAGCGAATGAGTGTGTTGGTTGGGGTGAGACTACCCTGTGTAAGATACACAGGAATCTTTCTACAGTTCTCAGCTTCACCTGACATTTTCTGTTAATTGATTAACAGTTCTAATTATCTCAGATAATGGAATTCCTACAGTTATAGTTCCCATTCTCAGAGATAAGGAGATTTAAGACAGACATTAATTTGCTCAAATGAAGGAGGATTTGAACCCAGACCTTTCTCACTTCAAAGTCTGCACACTAGGCCCTCCCCTTACCTGCAGAGGACATGTTCTAGGACCCCCAGTGGATGTGTGAAACCCAGATAGGACCAAATCCTGTATTTACTATTTTTTTTCCCTATAAGTACCTATACGCAGTTTAACTTATAAATTAGGCACGGTAAGAGGTTAACAATAATTACTAATAAAGTAGAACAATTATAACAATATGCAATAATAAAACTAGCAAATGTGGTTTTTCTCTCTCTCAAAATATCTTATTGTCCTGTACTCACCCTTCTTGTGATGACGTTAGATGGTACCATGCCTATGTGATGAGGTGAAGTGAGCTGAATGACGAAAACATGGCGACGTAGCGTTAGGCTACTCTTGACCTCGTGATGACATGACAGAAAGAGGATCATCTGCTTCCAAAAGGCCGGGTTGACTGCACAAAGTGAAGCTGTGGACAAGGCAGGGAGACAACTGTGCATATTCTAAATCAGTACACACCAGCTACAGTGCCTGGATATTTTAAGCATTCAGCAAGTATTTGTTTGAACAGATAGAAAGATGAGTAAGCACTGGACCCTGTCATTATGAAATTTATGGTCTTGTAGGAGAGGGAAGCAGGTAAAGAATTCATGTTATTATCATATAAAAATTATACAATGTACAAACGTAGGTTTTAAGTTTCCTGAATGAACAGGCATTTACCAGGTAGGGAGGGGGCAAGGTTCGAAGCAGAGGGGATAGCTTTTGCACAGGTAGGGAGGGAAATGCTGGTAGGACACAGCAAAAGAACAAATGGTTCTGTGTCTCATGGGTGAGGTGGTGGGAGAGTTTGCAAGGGCCAGTTTGTAAAGATCGTCAAGGAGTTTGCACTTGATCTTCTAGAAATATCTGGGGAGCCACTGAAACACTTTAATCAGGAGAATGCGTGGCGATGTTGACATGTTAGGTCATCCTGGTAGCGGGGAGTAAGGTGTGCAGGCAAAGCCAGAAGATGAACCTCGAAAAATCGAGGCCCTTGGTTGTGACAGCAAGAGGTAGGATGAGTTCATAAAAGATTTGAGGAAGAAGTGAATGTGGAGTGTGGAGGCCAAGCGTGGGTCTGGGTGGATATGGGTGCATCCAACCATGATGGACACCACCAATGAGAGAGAAGACAAGGATTTCAGTGTCAGACTCCAGTTTGAGTTTCCCGAGGGACCTTCAAATGGAGATGTTCTACACCAGCGAGGTGGCTGGTCTGGCACCGAAGGGAGAAGGTGGGGTTGGAAGTGTATCTGTGGTTGTCAGCATACAGATGGGGGATGAGAGCAGCGGGAGCAGCAAAGGGCTGCTGAGAGCCCCGGCGAAGACCATGGTGTTGGGGGTGGTTGGGAGGAGGATCCAGTGAGAAGGGGCCCACGGGGCTGAGGGAAGATCCTGGAGAGAGTGCAATCAGAGGAGGATGGAAAGAACTCCAAGCACGTCTGCTGGCGGGTGCACACACCTGGAGCCATGAAAGGGAGAACCGAGCCGTGTCCACTGTGTGACCGCGGGTGTTCGTGCGCAACCACCCCAGACTGCAGTGGGCCGAAGGGGTGAGTTTAGGAAATCAAACAGAATACAGGACACAGAAGTTTGAAGAGGGGAGGAAAGATAAGGTAGTATGAAACTAGGGTAAAAATGGGGCTGTTTAGTAGGGTCAGAAACACCTGAGCTTCTTTAGGGCCCCTGTATCTAAGGGAGGAGGAGGGACCCAGAGCCGAGGCAAGGCCAGCTTCCTGTCTCCCCTCCTCCTTTTTTCCTCTCTTTGGGACCTATTCTGAGCCCCACTCTGTGTTTTTCTAAAAGTTAACTCTACCCCTAACTTGGGGCTGGAACTCACAACCCCGAGATCAAGAGTCGCATGCTCTACCGACTGAGATGGCCAGGTGCCCCCCTCCACTCGCTTTTTTAAAAATCAGGGCTGGCTGTCAGTTAATCCCTGGTAGGAAATTTAAGGAATAGCCCTTACCAAGGGAGTATTTGGAAACAGCAGGTAGCCTAGGAATCCCTTCTGTTGCTCTTTCTCTTCTGCTAGCGCCCCCTATTCCCCCCATCTTCTACCCCCACCCCCATCCCCACCCAACGCCCTGGCTTTTGCCTCTGCCCACAGAAGTTCTGTTCAGGCTTTTCCCCACAGATGGGAGGGGTTGCCCTGAAAAGCTCTTCAGCCTCGGTTAACTAGTTGTCAGCTCTTGGTGGAGCCGGGCAAGTGGGAGGAGATCTAGATATCATTCTCCATTATGGGGGCAAGGTCACAGCCCAGGGCCAGCTCACAGCTGGGCCCGCTCAAGGCCTGTTTCTAAATCTGTTCCACAAGGGTGTTGACTGAGGTCACCGCGATCCCTTCCTGTGGGGTCACTGCTTGATGTTCCATGAATGTAGGCTCAGTCTCCAGGCTTCCTGTGTGTTGGCAAGTTCAGCACTTGCGGAGTGACCCTCAATTTAACCTGAATTGTAAGAGCTCAAGCAGGGGGAATCATGCCCAGCTTCCTGCTGACCCCTTGGGGGTTTTCTTTACCATCCTCCAGTCACACTGTATCCCACACACATTCTGTCTTCTGAAATCATGAATGGCAAGCTAGAAGGTAGAATGGCAAGAGCACTACCACCTCACACTTGTCAGAATGGCTAAAATCAACAACACAAGAAACAAGTGTTGGTGAGGCTGTGGAGAAAGGGGAACCCTCATGCACTGCTGGTGGGAACGCAAACTGGTGCGGCCACTGTGGAAAACCGGAGGTTCCTCAAAAGTTAAAAATAGAATTGCCCTGTGATCTAGTAATTCCACTGCTGGGTGTTTACCCAAAGAATACCAAAACACGAATTCAGAAAGGTATGTGCATTCCTATGTTTACTGCAGCATTATTTACAATAGCTGAATTACGGAAGGAGCCCAAGTGTCCATCCACAGATGAAAGGATAAAGAAGATGTGGTGTGTATATACCATGGAATATCACTCAGCCATAAAAAAGAAAGAAATCTTGCCATTCGCAACAGGATGGATGGCTCTAGAGGGCATAATGCTAAGTGAAATAAGTCAGAGAAAGACAAATACCGTAAGATTTCACTCATGTGGAATTTAAGAAGCAAAATAAAGGGAAAAAAGAGACAAACCAAGAAGCAGACTCTGAACTATAGAGAACACACTGATGGTTACCAGAGGGGAAGTGGGTGGGAGGATGGGGATTAAGAAGTGCACCTGTCATGGTAAGCACTGGGTGATGTGGGGAATTGTTGAATCGCTATATTGTACACCTGAAACTAATATAACACTGTATGTTAACTATACTGGAATTAAAATTTAAAAAAATAAAAGCACCAAGCCAAGAGCAAGAGGACAGCCATTTTTTAGCCATACAATCTGGGCCAGGTGATTCCTCTGAGCCTGTTTCCTCATCTGTAAAATGGGATTTCTAATACCTGTCACATGGTGATGTGAGCTCTCCTATGTGAAAATGTCCCTGTAGAAATAGTTTTGGGCCCGCATGCTTCAGAGAGGAGGCCACAATACCTGGGATTTCTGTGGAATATTTGTGCATGTCAAATCTGGAAAAAAAAAATTCTTTTTTATTAATTTTCCAGGAACTGGAACAGAATTTTTTCCTTAGTACATTCCTGTGTCGCTTTGTCCATTCCTGGCTCTCTCCCTCCATCCGACTCAGGAAGTGCGTTTTTACATTCTTTTCAGCTGATACAATTACAATGCAGTGATTCCGAAGGTAATAGAATAACACCTCTCTGGCTCTATTTTTTCTTTCTTCTTTTTTCCCCCTTGACAACAGAAAACTGCTTTTTTTTCTTTTTTGCTCCAGAAAAGAAACGACATCACTGTCAATGTTAATTCTGGCAGAAATGGAGCCACTTAAAATGGAAAGAGAGAAAAAAAAAATCTCTTTTGGCAACAGCTAGAAACGAGAAGTTGTATAGCATTTATTTGGTTGAATGTGTTTCGGGAATACCGATACTATGTATAATTGGCAATGATCGTCTCTGTGGTCAATGCTCACCTCTCAAAGAATTCTCTTTTCAAAAGTGCATGATTGCCTGCAGATTGACTGCATCGGTGGTTCTAGTTCTTTACTTCTCCTTTTGCCCTGTCACTTTGCAGTTCCCCTCACTAAAAAGATGGAGCCTGTTAATCCATCTCTTGCATTTGGACTTCTCCATGTGACCTGCTTTGATCTATGAGGTGTTAGCAGCCATGATAAAAGGAGAAGCTTTGAAAAGTGCTGTTGTGTTTCCATGAGTTCTTTTGGACCCCTGACATCACGGTGAAAACCTGCTCAGGCTAGCCTATTGGAGGGATGGGAGAGGGATACAAGCCAAGGCTGGTCCAGGACAGGTGATCCACAGGCTTGTGAACAAAAATGAATGTTTAGGGCGCCTGGGTGGCTCAGATGGTTAAGCGTCTGCCTTCGGCTCAGGTCATGATCTCAGGGTCCTGGGATCGAGTCCCGCGTCGGGCTCCCTGCTCCTTGGGAGCCTGCTTCTCCCTCTGCCTCTCTCTCTCTCTCTCTGTCTCTCATGAATAAATAAATAAAATTAAAAAAAAAATGAATGTTTACTGTTAACAGCAATAACTAACTGATAGGGTATATTTGCCTAAAATTTCGGTGCCCGGGGATGACCCATGATTTCTCCAACTGGAATGATGGACAAATTACTGTACTCCAAGTCCCACTGATACTACAGTCAACAGCCTGGGGAGGTAGTTTGAAATGCCCATTCAAGGTAAACTACCCTTTAATTGTTCCCTGAATATAACCTGCACATCCGTGCCTCCGTATCTTTGTACAGTTCATTTCTCCCTACTGGAATTTCCTTCCCTCCCTCCTCTGCCTATTTGAATCATACCAGATCCCCAAGGACTTACTTAAAACCAGACTTTTCTGAATGACCTATAGTTGCTTCTTGCCTGCAGTAGCCCCTGCAGCCTATTAACTCTTAGGACATTTCTTGTTTGAGCCATAAATGAGATACTCAACACATGCTCCCTTATTTGGTTACTCTTCCTTTCTTCCTTCCTCTCCCCTCCCCCTCCCTCCCTTCCTCCCTCTCTTCCCTCTCTCTCTTCCTTCTTTCCTTTTTCTCTAACAAATGCATATTCACACACACATATGAAAAAATGTTAAAAATTGTTTAAATGTAGGTGTAGGTTTGTGGTGGCTTTAAAATATATCCACAAATTCTTGACACTCCTCCTTTCAAAAGGCACAGCCTAATTTCCCTCCCCTTGAGTGTGGGCTGGACTTAGTGATTCACTTTTAACGAATAGAATAGGGTGGAAGTGATAATGTGTCACTTTGAGACTAGTCCATAAAAGGCACTGCATCTTCTCCTTGGTCTGTCTCTCTTGGATCATTCAATTTGGGAGAAGCCAGCCGCCATGTTGTGAGGGGACTCAAGTGTTGTGGAGAGGCCCACGTGGTTAGGAGCTCATGCCAACTGGCTACTGTTTCTTATCTATGGTTGTTTATTAAGCTAAATTTCAAGTTTCTGGAGGGAATGACTCATCTTCCACTAACCCTTGCATGGTACCTTGAAAAGGGAAGCTTTTCACTAAAGACATTAATATTTGTAGTTTGACTGACCTTGGAGTGTTAATTTTTAGATATCATCACTACTACTCAATAAATCCAGAGGGGGAGAAAGTGAAAACTTAAAAAGGGGTAGAAGTTAGAGGCTTCCAGACCTGAATTTGTTGAATGTTACCCTACTATATGGCCACTGGGAAAGTAAGTCCTGTCTTAAAATGTTACCTTTCCCCTGAACATTGGCCTGATTTCCCATTCTCCTCGAATCAGCTGTGCTCTCTCCCTCCTTCAAATGTCCATACCTCTTTATTTGTATTTGTCCTAGGCGACCTCACCTAACTTACCTTGTGTGAGAGCCAGTCGTGCTCCTGCTCACCTCCACCATGCTCTACCATCCCAGACAGAAGATCCTGAGATCAGAGGCTACCCTCTAATTCCAAATGCATCTCTAGCTATTCCTTTGCAATATTTTAAATGCTCTAATTCAGGACCTCATCATTGCTCATAGGGAAAACTGCAAAAATCCTGTAACTGGCCTTCCTGCTTCTAGCCTTGCTTCCCTCCTTCATCTTTCAACCAGTTAGCAATACACAACATGGAATTCAATTCAAAAGGAAAATCCGATCAGGCCATTCTCCTCCTAAAGAAGAAAAAGAAGGAGAAGAAGAAGAAGACCTCAAAAGCTCCCCTTGTCTGTGGGATAAAGGCCGAAGTCCTAGGCTTGGCATGCATGGCCCGGTAACATCTGCCCCAGCCTACCCCTATAGACCCTGCTCCCTTCATACCAGCCTCAAACTTTACTCAAACAGGAAGGCGTGGCTGGTGCATCATTATTCGCACTAGGCTGCTTCTCCCCCAGCTGTACCTGCCCCCCTTCCCCCCTGGTTGTCTCATTTGGCCTGGCCCAGCCCATCCTGACCTTCCCTCCTGCCCACCAACCTTTCTCACTCCATTTAGGGGCTGCAGTGATGGTTGTGCTTGCAACATCGCATCGTGGTTATCTGACTAAGTGGAAGTTTCCTGAGAACAAAAACTGGCTTGTTAACATCTTCGTACATGCAGAATTTACCAAAGCACCCAGAACATAGAAGTACTAAAAAATGGTTAGGTGGATGGATGGAGCAGGAATCTGCCTGCAACTCTGGCCCGAAGCACACGTGTTTATTACTGGCCTATCTAGCTGTAGCCTTGACCTAGGGAACTAATATCTTCGGGGAGCCCCTCCTTGTATGATCTTGTCTTCCTGGATTAGGCAGGATTAAGTTGGCCTGGGTTCAGTGCCACCTGTTAGATTTAGGTATTTACTCGCCATCCTTGGTGCCAGGCCCATCTTGGGCAGATGAAGACTCACTTAAATGTCACATGATGGCTTTTGATGTTCGCTGAGCACTTACCATGTACCCGATATCATTCTAAGTGCTTGACGTGAATGAGTTCATTCAACCCACACAGCGATCTGGTGGGGTACATATTATTAGCATCTCCATTATACAGAGGAGGGTCAGTAACTTTTGTAAGATCACACAGCTATTGAAAATAGAATCTGCATGCAAATCCAGGCAGCCTGGCTTAAGAGACTGTCGCCATTAGCAGCACCTTGTGTCTCCCCATGTTCGTGTTTTCCAGGGGCCCTTTTTGCCTTTCTTAGTCCTTCCCTCTGGAGAGAGGGAAGGGCTAAGGAGAGAACATTTCTGCTTGATTTTTGTATTTATTTGGTTTACCTACATTCCCCCGTGATGACCTAATGATGCACATTTAGCCAGGATGAGGCTCACCTTTTCTCATTTTTATCTGTATACACTTACTTACCCATGAATATCACTCACTTTTCTCACCCAGATTCAAGTGATTAGCAAAGAACTGTATGATGCAAACGGTTTTGCTCTTTGCAAGCCATCTGTGTTTCCCAGTGCTCTGCAAACCACACCATTGCTTCCTCTTTACCTTTGTAGCGAGAGCACAGTGTTTGTCACTCTGTGTCTGAGCAACTTCAGCGACACCACGAGGAAAGGTCTGTACTGGGCCAAATGGCACACATCCTACATGTGGCATCTTTCTTTCTCTTTCTGAGTAAGTGTCATAATTCTGCATGTCTCTTTTGTCCCAGGAGCTAGTCAACAGGAGCTAGTCACCAGAATTTAAAAGGAAAAGCGTGTGAAGGAGAGAATTTGCAATGTCTGACTTGTTGGAGGAGCAGGAGGCTGCTGGGCGGCGGAGGAGGACAGTTTGGTATTTACAGGCAAAAATTGTGCCACACATCTGAGGTGTAGGCACTCATTTTTGACTTACCGATAACGGTTTCCTGGTTTACCACGGCGTCCTTGAGTTCCAGGGAGGTGCAGTGCTTGGCTGAGTCTGTGAACCTGGGCCCGCCAATGTTCACATTTGTCTGTGCTGCCCCGACTTTACCTTATCCTCCTGGGCTAACCCATCCCTGGAGCGAGTGAGGGCTCAGCTTGCCAGACTGAGAGGTAACCTTACGTCTTGCCTGTTGTGTTTGCCTTGAGGATGTGGCTGGATGGAAGGGAAAGTGATGAGAGCACTTAGTAGTTTGAGGCGAAGCTGAAAGAAGGTGCTGGACGTCCCTGGGAGCTGAAGTGGGAATCGATCTGAGGGACTGAGAAAGGGCCAAAAGATTCACGGGGCTCTGCTGAAGGGCACACGGAGGGTCTTAGCTGGACCAGGAGCACTTAAACATATTATAACAGGGTGGAGGAAGGGGAGATTTGGAAGTAGACAGGAGAACAGGTGACCTTGGCTGGAAATGGAATCATTCCAGAGCAGGTAGCAGGTATGTTTTTGTGCCTTGGGTTCCTTTAGCATCCGATGAGGCCTATAGATCTCACCTTCAAATAATGTTTTAAATGCCTAAAGTAAAATGCATAGGATTATAGGGGAAATCCATCATACTGAAATGCAATTATCAGCATCGTTTTAAATGGTGATATAGTCATTTATTGGCTTCTTTACGGATTCCACCACAAGATCTAGAGGTGGTCTGTTAACCACCAAACTTCGAAGGAGTAATGAGTATGAATCATATTTCAAGATATCTGCAACAACTGTAATGTGATGTGAACATATCTAGGTTTGTTGTCTACCTTCATGACTGGAAGAAATGCTAAATTTTCATTAAGACTAGTGAAAATAAACATGTAGGGGTTTTTTTCACGTGAATTTATGGACCCTTTAATCCTGTGTGTGGACCCTGGTTAAGAACTGCTGTAGAGACTAGGTTGAGCTCGTGTGGGGACTTGAGTGACTGGGATGGTAGGGGAACTAAGTGATCTTAATCAGCAGTGTGGCCAGACCTGCGGCTAACACATGAAGAGGTGACAGCCTTCAGCACAATGGTGTGCTTCATAAACATTGGCTTGAACTGAACCGGGTTCATGTCTCAGCAGACGTTAGATTGTGTGATGTAGGGATCAGATCTGGGGCCTGATGGGATGAGAGGTGGCCTGCAGGGCTAGTTACGAGGATTGGTTAGCTGCTGGGTGATGGGTGGCCACCAGACTGGCTTGGCAAGTATTAATGGCTGGGCATATTGGTGCTGGCACATTCCTATTTGTCCTGTTCAGTTGTTGAGTGTGATTATGTGTTTATTTATTTTTAAATTTTATTTATTTATTTATTTATTTATTTAGAGTGTGATTCTTAAGTAGACATGCTTTGTGTATTTGGGCTGTGTGTTTGGCTTGTGTAGAGGGGAATACAGGGCATACATTGTGCAACAAGTCAGACATTGCAAATTCTCTCCTTCACATGCTTTTCCTTTTAAATTCTGGTGAGCAGGCTGGAAGCCTGGGGTGAAGGCAAGTAGTAACCGGGTTCAAAAAAGGAAAGCTGGAAGCTTTTCCTTAACCCACATAAACAATTATCCAAACTGGGGCATGTATTTATTGCTTCTAAGTTCTGACTCACTCTAAAGCACTCATTTTGTATAGAACCACGGTTTTTGTGTGAAGGGCATATAAATCAGGAAGCAACTCGAAAGAACTTTGGAAGCCTGCTATTTGTCCTGACAACTATGGAGGGAAAATTATAAATAAGGGAGGAAATTAAATGCCGATCAATTGATTGGTTGCATTGTTTAGCAAAGGTATACTTTGTCCGAATTAATTTTTTTAATAAACATAAAGACTGATTACTTCTGTTAGAACATGGCACTCGATGAGTTAATGTTATTGGTGAATGAGCTCTTGGACTTAGCACTCAGCTTTGTCTCCCTGATCTAGATCCGTCACCCCTCACCCTGACTAGCTGCCCTTCATATAAAAACCATTAATGTGGGAGGGTGCTAGGGAGGGACCCATTTTTTTTTTTATCTTACTGAGACTGTATTCATAGAAGAAATTTTTTTTGGTTGGAAGCTCTCTCCGCCTTCAAGGGCCTAGGGTTTTTGTACATGTAAGGAAAGAGATGTTGCTTGTTGTGTTTGATATTCTCCAGCAGAGAGGTTTTGTATAATGTGGAATCATTTGAAGTTGCTGTTTTTGTGTATCAAAAATGGTCAATTGTTGGGGTGCCTGGGTGGCTCAGTAAGCATCTGCCTTCGGCTCAGGTCATGATCCCAGGGTCCTGGGATCAAGTCCCGCGTCGGGTTCCCTGCTCAGCTAGGAGTCTTCTTCTCCCTCTGCCCCTCCCCCTGCTTGTGCTCTCTCTCTCTCTCTGTCA
The DNA here is from genome assembly GCF_054177405.1 of Leptonychotes weddellii. NCBI lineage: Eukaryota > Metazoa > Chordata > Mammalia > Carnivora > Phocidae > Leptonychotes > Leptonychotes weddellii. Next base: position 90,294,892 of record NC_138372.1, read on the forward strand.
AAATAAATAAATCTTTTTTAAAAATGGTCAATTATGGGCCATTTTATATGATCCAACCTAACAGCTTCCATTTAAATAATATTGTAGTGGTAAATTCGGCAATCCCAGTGATCTTTTTGAAAAAAAGCCAGTATCATCAGAGAATTGTTTGGGTTTCAAAAGTCGTAGCCCCAGTACAGTGTGTTAGGGTCCAGCTGTGTGTCCATCAGTCAGTGAGAATTTGAGCTGCTATGCAAAGGGTTCTAACCCTCTGTCTGTTAGAAGAGAAAGCAACAGAACAGTCCTCTGAAGTATTTTACTCCTGAGGAGGAGGAGACATAGGTACAACATCTCCCACAGAGAATATCTTTATAAAAGATGCTTCAGCGTCTGGTCCCAATGCATAGCCATTTGAGTTGACCTCCGTCAACCATTCCTTTCCACATCAAAAATACCTATGAAACTTCCACGCCGTTGCTTCACTTTTCTGAGAAAGCAGTACCTTCCCTCTCACGTTCGTGACCTCATGCCTCTACTAGGACCTTCCTCCATTCATGACCCTCTCTGGCGTCATCCACCTCTCCCCTCTGCAGCTCCTCTGCCCTTAAGCGTGTCCAGCCGGCGCCCCCTGCTTCTCCCCTGTGAGCTACACTTGCCAGCTACCACCCTCGTCTTTTGTTTCCCGGCTCCACAAAGCTTCCTGAAGTAGTCTCCGTCTCCTGCAGTCGCTCCTTACCCTTCTTACCCTTGAAATCCACGGCCTTTGCTCTATTGAAATCTCTTTTGCAAAGATCTCCTCATCAAACTAAAAGGACTGTCCCCTGACTTTAGGATCCTTACCCTCACAGCAGCTTTCAGCAAACAGACAAGTCCTTTAAAAAAATAAAAAAAAAAAAAGATTATTTATTTATTTATTTGACAGAGAGAGAGAGAGCACAAGCGGGGCACGGACAAGGAGAAGCAGGCTCCCCGCTGAGCAAGAGCCCAAAGTGGGCCTCGATCCCAGGACCCTGGGATTGGGACCCGAGCTGAAGGCAGATGCTTAACCGACTGAGCCACCCAGGCGCCCCCAGACAAACCCTTTTGTGGAACATTTTTCCTCCTTTGGTTTCTAAGGTACTACGTCCTGGCAGCTCTCCTATCTCCCTCACTCTTCCTTCCGTAGGTGTGTTCCTCATCCTATCCCCTAAATACAGAGAGCCTCCAGTAATCTCTCTGTAAGTCTCCTCCTTGTATTCCCTAACACTGCCCAGCGCTGTAACCAACCTAATCTGCACCCATGACCCAGAACCTTCCGTGGTTACAAACAGGCATTCACAGGAAGCAGTGAGAAGCAATGGAGACAGCCAGGGATTTCACATTTGCAAATCTAGGTTCCAGTCAGGCTCAACCATTTACAAGTTTGACATTGCTAAATGTGGGAATATCACAGACTTCTCAAAAGGATTAGATTACAGAGATTTTCAAAGGGTTGAGTAGACTTCAAAGTACAAATATACGTATATTTAAATATTATTTCCCAGTGTTTGCTGGATATCCTTCCTGTTTAATTTATGGTATTCAAATTTAGTATTCTCAAAATCAAATGCAATATCTCCTCCCTTACCCTGGAACACAGCAGACTCTTCCTGATACCCTTATTTCTATTTCTTTTAAAGATTTTATTTATTTATTTATTTAGAGAGAGAGAGCAGAGGGGAGGGACAGAAGGAGAGGGAGAGAGAGAATCCCAAGCAGACTCTGGGCTGAGCATGGAGCCCGACGCAGGGCTTGATCTCATGACCCTGAGATCATGACCTGAGCTGAAAGCAAGAGTCAGATGCTTAATTGACTGAGCCACCCAGGTGCCCCATGATACCCTTATTTCTATTAACAGAATCATTATTCTCAGTCAGCCTCACAAAACCTGCCATCACTTTTTATTTCTAACTGCCTCCCATCCCTCCATCCCCCCCTTCTACCTCCAGGCATCCAAGACACTGAAAAACTCTCTAGATTTTATCTCCTCAGTGGCTCTTATAGTCCCTTTCTTTGCATTCCTATTGCAGTCATCACTTCTCTCCTGGGCTACCATGATTTCCTAATGTTTATTTCTAACTTCTGTCATCCCACACAGCCGTCAGATTAATTTTCCTAAGACCTTTTCAACACTTCCAGTGGATTCCCCATTGCCTAATTAGTCAAGTCCAAACTTTTAGACATGATGGTCAAGACCTTCATGCTTTGGGCCCGAAACTCCTGTCCAGCCTTACCTCCTTCTATTAATCTTCATGTAACCTTTCCCCTAATCCAGTTTATCACTCCCTAATTCCTAAACAAGTCTTTTGATTCCTACTCATACAATCTTGTCATGAAGTCTTCCCCACTTAAATTATTGTAATCTTTCCGATTCTTGAAATTCCACTTCTCATACTGTCTCTTCCATAAACCTTTCCTGTTTCCCTCCCCTCAAAATGCAATCTCTCCTTCCTTCAAATTCCTTAAATACTTTTATCAGAGGACTACCATCCTACCTGACTAAATTATAAAATCACGAAGTCAAAGACTATCCCAAACTCATCTTCGGTGTCTTAGTTCCTGAAGCATCAGAAATACTATAGGTTGTTGAATAAATATTTATTGAATTGGCAAATAAAGCAGTAGGAAATAGAGTGCTAATTTTCACAGTAAAATGTTTCAGATATGGTACCCATCTCTTAAAGTAATGGAAAATGTTGAAAAGTGTTGCCTAGCCACCAAAATAACATTGTGGTAACATATCCTGTTAGAAACAGGTTAGTGGTACTTCAGAAGCTCTATTTCTAAAAACATTTTTGTTGTGGAATATAACACATAAGAAAAGTTAATAAAACATAAACATGGAGTTTAGCAAATAAGTAAAAAACTAAAAACCATGTCGTCACTATCCAGGTCAAGAAACAGAAGATTGCTAGGACCCTAGAAGTACCCACCCACTGTGCCGTGAGCCCTCTCCCAATTACAACCCTCCCCCCGACAATCACTGTCCTGACTCCCAATGATAACCACTTCCTAGCTTTTCTTTTTTTTTTAAGTGGTTTTCTGTTTGCATTTACTAGACGATACAGTGTGGTTTTGCCTGTTTTGGAATTTGATAAAGATGGGTATCATTCTGTAGAGCGTCGAAAGATTCTCCACATACTGCATCTTTCATTAAACACAATCATCCACATTACAACCAGTAGCAATTCTTTCACTTTCATTTCTGTGTAATATTTCATTTTATGGATGTGCCACAGTATGTCTGTTCTTGCTGATGGACATACAGGTGGTCTCAAGATGGGGCTAGGACGAACAGTGCTGTCGTGGGTATTCTTCCATACGTAGCCTGGTGCCCAGTGCACACATTTCTCTAAGATATATGTCTAAGTCTAACTGGCATTGCTGAAAGTGTTTTAAGTTGTCTCTGTTGAATAATTGTTTGGTAAGTAATAAGTTATATTTTTCCTATATATTTCCTATACATTTTTCCTATATATTCCTCAGTATTTATTAGAAGAGCATAATATCAATATATCACATTAACTGGGATTTACGAATAAATTGGTATATTTTAATTATTACTGGAGATGTGTGTAGTTGGTGGGATGTTCGTTTGTTTTCCAGTTTTGCATGAAGCATTCAATAGGCAATTTTTAGTGGACTGCCTCGAACGACCACTCGCCCTTTCTCCCCTTTTTTTTGTAGTCCCCCTTCTATTGGAATTGTTTCCATTCCAAAATTCCTCTCCTTAGCCTTATCATGAGAAAGAGAGACCTACTCTCACTTTTTTTCCACTCTAGTCTCCTTTACTTGCTGTTCTTGTGGATTTGCAAGATTCAGCAGATACTCTGCTTCTTCCATTCCTTCTTTTTTTTTTTAAGATTTTTATTCATTTATTTGAGGGAAAGAGAGAGAGCACAAGCGGGGGGAGGGGCAGAGGGCGAGGGAGAAGCAGACTCCCCGCTGAGCAGGGAGCCCGACTTGGGACTTGATCCTAGGACCCCGGGATCATGACCTGAGTCCAAGGCAGACATTTAACCGACTGAACCACCCAGGGGCCCTCTTCCATACCTTCTTCTGAGCTCTGTTCTGGTCATTCCACAATACCAGCAATTGCTCCCCATGGGACTCTTCTGATGTCTTTCCCCTCCTCTTCCCCTTCCACTGAGCCCCAGGCCCCTAGTGAAAGATCGGGCTCACCCTTGGGCATCTCTGTCATTTGCTCTTTGCTCTTTATGTAACACAAACTAGCCTTGAATATTAGCCTAATCCATAAACACATGCATTTTTCATTTCTGCAAAATGTCTGATTTTGAACAAACGCAAGTCAAAAGAAAATGTTGCCATTTGAGAATGTTTTCTCCTGCAAACTGAATACTTGAGATCTGTCTCAACAGGAAACACTCCATAGTCGTCCCAACTGGACGCTTTTGGTCAGAGAAGAACTGAAGGGACTCTGAGCCCAGATCCTGGCGGACTTGACAGGCTGTCTTTTACGAAGCCTTTTCAATAAAGCTGTAGTGGCACTTTAAAAAATGACAAAACAAAAAACCCTCCACAGTATATAAAGGAAGTGCTGCTGCCTCTTCAGCTGCTAATTTTAGCTAGTCCTGCATTAGACCTGGCCAGGAGCTACAAATAGTTCCAACCAGCTAGCAAGACAGAGAAAGTGTGGCACCATGGGCGGTGGGTAGATTTTCCTTCTCCAGCAATCTCGGAGAGAACAGCCTGACGGGGAGCCAGGAGTGAGTCGGAAGGAAGAATTTGCTGACCTTTCCCACAAAATAATGTAAAAGGTGAATTATCATGCATTGTATTGACTTTAAAATAAGTGCCGTTAGATAACACCGGGCACTAAGTGTTATCAGTTATAATAGTCATCATACTGTTGAAGCTAACCTTTTTTTTTTTAAGCGACTAAGAGTTACTATGGAAGTTGAAGTTATGAAAGACCAGTGAACTCATCAAGCCATTCCACCGCTCCTCAGCCTGAAGGAGGTCTATGAACATTTGAGTTGATTATAGCTAATACCCTGTGATCTCATTTACTAGAACTCTAGTAGAGGGTGCTGCAATAAGGTGGCACAGTGGGGACTGGAGCGCTAATCTATTTTTATTTCCCTTTCTTTCTTTCTCCTCCTTGCAAGCTAAGCTCAGCTTTGGCCAGAGAGAAGTAACCATCCAGAAAGGACCGCTGTTTCGGGCTGCAGGCTACCCCATCAGCATTGGCTGCAATGTCACTGGCCACCAGGGACCTGCTGAGCAGCATTTCCAGTGGTCTGTTTACCTGCCCAAAGCCCCGACCCAAGAAGTCCAGATCGTGAGCACCAAGGATGCCACCTTCTCTTACGCGGTGTATGCGCAGCGGGTGCGAAGCAGGGGGATCTATGTGGAGAGGGTCCGGGGCAACTCAGTCTTCCTGCACATCTCAGAGCTCCAGCCGAAGGATTCTGGCGAGTATGAGTGTCACACGCCCAACACGGATGAAAGATACTACGGCAATTACAGCGCGAAGACTAGGCTAATTGGTAAGCTGTGCCTGCCAGCCCCTCAGAAGCCAGAGCCCCACCATGACAATGCCTTGTGCCATGTGACATGGCTTTGCATCATGTCCTTGCTTTGGCAAGAGAGCCCTGGGAGCCCTCTGGATATTTTGCAGTTGGGTCACAAATCGGTATCTCCCCTTCTCTAGAACTCTCAGATCATCTTTGCCTCCAACTTTGCCGCCAAGCTTTAGATAGCAGGTCTTCCGAAGGCCTTGTCCACAGCTAGCCACAGGGTGATCGTAGTAACAGCATCAGACAAAACTCTGAGAGTTCTTCCCATGTCACGTCTCTTCTTGGAGGCAGGACGTTAACTTGGTAAGAGAGCTAGAGTTAATATGATCAAGTGGTAAGTGATTCACTTGGAAATGGATATTCCCAAACTACTAATCTCTGGCATATTTTCATAGACAGAAAGGTTCATAGTCTTTGCAATTACCATTTTGCCCCTTTTGCCTAGAATATCTTAGCACCCCTTTTTCAGTCTAGCCAACTCCCACATATACTTGTAGACCCAATTTAGGTCTTACCTCTTCTGTGAAATCCGTCCTGACTGTCTCAGGCAGTATTCCCATCTTTGTTTCCTCTTGATGCTCTATTCACATCACTATTATTAGCACTCACCCAGTGTATGTGGTATTTGGCTACTTATATGACTCCTTCCTCACCTTGAGCTCCAGGAGAATAGTTATCTCAGCCCCTAGCCCGGTGGCTAGCACTAAGTATCTGCTCAATAAATCTTCATTGATTGAATCTAAGTGTTGCTTTCCCATAAGCTTAGGCTGTGTGATTTCCTTTGAGGAAGAATACAGTGATAGGGTAGTAGGATGGTTATCAAAACTTTGGTAAGGGTTGCATTTTGGCTCTGAATGATTATAAGAGATTATTTCAGAACTTTACAAAGAAGCAGGTTAAGGTGTAAGGAGGTGAAGTGACTCGCTCCAATTCCTGTAGTCAAATAGGGACAGATTTAGGATCAGAATCTAGGTCTTCTAGCTCCCAGTGCTCTTCCCTTTTAAATACTCTGTCTGAGTAGCTAAATTGGTCACAGCCTATGCTAAAAATATAAAGTTGGGGTCAATACATCACTGAGCCATTAGTTTTGCCAAGTTCCACAGACTATGTATACAGATGCCAATGTTCCCCTTGGCAATAGGGAAAGCATATGGCTGGTGGAAAAACAACTGAAAGTATGTGCTTTACAGATGGCGGGTCAGGGCGCCATCTTCATCCAAGCAGGCTTGTCCGACAGGTTCTTGGGCCAGTCAGTTATCGTCATTCCTTTGCTTCCAGTTATTCCAGATACCCTCTCTGCCACCATGAGTCCCCAGACTCTCCATAAGGAGGAAGGTGAATCATTAGAACTTACCTGTGAAGCATCCAAAGCCACAGCTCAACATACCCACCTCTCTGTCACCTGGTACCTGATGCAGGATGGAGAAAGAAACCAAACTACCAAGATTATTTCCCTCTCCAAAGATTTCTTGTTGATCCCTGGGTCCTCATATACAGAGAGGTTTGCGGCTGGTGACGTCCAGCTCAGCAAGCTTGGGGTAGCCACCTTCAGGCTGTCCATAGGGAGGCTCCAGCCCTCAGATCAAGGCCAGCTGTTCTGTGAGGCAACTGAATGGATTCAGGATCCAGATGAAACCTGGACTTTAATCACAAGAAAGCGGACAGCTCAAACAGCTCTGAGGATGCAACCAACAGGTAATGATCTTCTCAAGAAATTCATTAGTATGTTGATAGTGGGTATTTATGGGATATCTTTTTGGTTTTTTTCTAATCTTTTGTTGTGTCTAAAAAGAAAAACATTTAGAAAGTTTGAATACATTTTGGTTTTGGCATCTGGGAAGTGTAAATAAGAAGAGGGACATTTGGTGTTGGGTCTGTCCACAGCATGTTTTCTATGGGATAAGATCTGTTGAATGGTTAGATAGATTCCACAAGTCATGCATGAAAATGGTTTTGTTACCATCCTTGCCAAGCCCTATGTAAGCATTTTTATCTATATAATCTACTTTATCTATATTATCTAATTTAGTCCTCACCCTGTGGGGCAAGTGGTCGACTCCCCATTTTTAAAACAAGGAACCTGAGCCTCAGACATGCAAAATGCTGGTAGAGGTGGAGCTAGTGCTTTAAGCAGGTGTGTCTCTCCAAAGCCCCCACACCACAGACCCCTGGGGCCTCAGAGTAGCTCCAGTTTCCAATGTGGAGCCTTATCTTAGTCACTGCCAGGATTTCCTTCCACCTGACCCCATTTCCTGCTTGGGGTGCTGTTACTCTTCATGATCCATTGGCATTTTCATCAAAGCAAACAGGAAGCCTCAGCTGTCATTCCTGGTTTCTCTATGTAGGCTATGGTCCAATAGGAAGAGGTTTCGAAAAACGTATATATCCATGCTAAAAGCAGTGATCCAATGGTGGCTCATTGAAGATTTCCTTCCTTCCTTCCCTTCCTTCCTTCATTCCTTCCTTTCTTCCTTTCCCTTCCTTCCTTCTTTCCTTCCTCTCTTTCTTTCCTTTCCTTCCTTCCTCTCTTTCCTTTCCTTCCTTCCTTCCTTCCGTCCTTCCATCCATCCTTTCTTCCTTCCTTCCTTCCTTCTTTCCTTCCTTCCATCCTTCCTTCTTTAGGAGGAGTATTATTTTATTTCTTTAAGAAACTGTCCTATTTGTCTTAAGTGTCCAAGTTACACTCAGTGAGTTCTGTGAGGGCATATCACATGTGCTTTTTTTCTCTCTTTGAGGCCAATTTTTTATGTAAAACAATCATTATTTTTACTTATTTGACAAAAATTGTATATATTTAAGGTGTACATGTTTTGATACACATACGCATTTTGAAAAGATTACCACAATCAAACTAATTAACATATTCATCATCTCACATTGTTCTTTTTGTGTGTAGCGGGGGTGTGCATGTGTGTATGGTGAGAACATTTAAGATCTCTATTCTCAGCAAATTTCAAGTATGCAACACAGTATTATTAACTGCAGTCCCCACGCTATACATTAGATCTATGAAACTTACCTTGCGTATGGAAACTCTGTACCCTTTGATCAATATCTACCCCCCACCAGATCCTGACAACCACCATTCTACTCTCTGCTTTTATGATTTCAGCAGTCTTAGACGCCACATATAAGTGAGCCCCTCCAGTATCTGTCTTTCTGTGTCTGGCTTATTTCACTTAGCCAGATGTCCTCCAGGGTGATCCATGTTGTTGAAAATGGCAGGATTTCCTTTTCTCTCATGGCTGAATAATATTTCAGTATATATATATATACTATATTTTCTTCATTTGTCTATCCATCAGTGGACACTTAGGTTGTCCACACCATTTCTATAATGTTACCTTCCCCCTAACAGTGCATGTCCTCCACATCCATTTCTCCACATCCTCACCAACATGTGTTATCAATTCTCCCAACCCATGAACACAGGCTATCTTTCCATTTATTTGTATCTTTAATTTCTTTCATCAATATTTTACAGTTTTCAGTGCACATGTCTTTCACCTCCTTGGTTAAATTTATTCCTAAGTATTTTCTTCTTTTTGACATTATTGCAAATGAGATTATTTTTAATTGAGATAAAATTAGTGTATGACATTATGTAAATTTCAGGTGTGCAACACTATAATTCGATACTTGTATATACTACAAGTGATCACCACTATAAGTCTAGTTACAATCCATCACCATACAGTTGAGCCCCTTCACACATTTCGCCCACTCCCCAACCCCCTTCCCCTCTGGGAACCACAAATCTGTTCTCTGTCTCTCTGAGGTTATTTTTGTTTTGTTTGTTCATTTGTTTTGGTTTTTAGAGTCCACAAATAAGTGAAATCATGTGATATTTGTCTTTCTCTGTCTGATTTATTTCACTTAGAATAATACCCTCAGGGTTCATCCACGTTGTTGCAAATGGCAAGATTTCTTTCTTTTTTATGGCTAAGTAGTATTCCTGTATGTGTATGTGTGTGTGTGTGTGTGTGTGTGTGTGTGTACCACATTTTCTTTATCCATTCATCCACTGATAGACACTTAGGTTGTTTCCACATGTTGAGTGTTATAAATAATGCTGCAATGAACATGGGGGTGCATATATCTTCTTGGTGTTTTTGTGTTCTTTGAATAAATACCCAGAAGTGGAATAGCTGGATCATATGGTAATTGTATTTTTAATTTTTTAAAGAAGGTTTTATTTATTTATTTAGGAGAGAGACAAGGAGAGAGAGCTCATGGAGAGGAGCAGAGGGGGAGGGAGAGGGACAAGTAGACTCCGTGCTGAGCACCGAGTCTGATGTGGGCGACCCTGAGATCAGACCTGAATTGAAACCAAAAGCTGGCCGTTAACCTACTGAGCCACTCAGGCACCCTATTTTTAATTTTCTGAGAAATCTCTATACTCTTTTCAATATTGGCTCCCCAATTTACATTCTTATTGGCAGTGTAAAAGTGTTCCCTTGTTGCCACATCCTCTCCAACACTTGGTATTTCTTGTCTTTTTGAGAATAGCCATTCTGACAGGTGTGAGGTGATAGCTCATTACGGTTTTAATTTGCATTTCCCTGATGGTGAGTGATGTTGAGCATCTTTTCATTGTATTTATTGGCCATCTGTAGAAATTTTCTTAATGTCTTTTTCCAATACTGTGTTGCTAGTGTATAGAAATGGAACTGATTGTTTTTTGCATGTTGACTTTGTATCCTGCAACTTTACTGAAATCATTAGTTTTAACAGGTTTTTGGTGGAGTCTTTTGGGGTTTCTATATATAAGATCATGTCATCTGCAAACAGATTATTTTACTTCATTTTTCTGACTTGAATGCCCTTTATTTATTTTTTCCTGACTAAGTGCTCTGGCTAGGGCTTCCAATACTATGTCAGATAGAAGTGGTGAGAGTGGACTTCTTTGTCTTTTACTGACCTTAGAGGAAAAACTTTCAGCTTTTCATTGTTAGGTGTTATGTTAGCTGTGGACTAGTTCTATATCACATCACATGTGCTTTAACTTAGGAAAATTCCACTGGACATTCTTAGCCAAAAAAAGAGAACAAAGCATCACAGCTTACAGCAGTTCAACATATTATAAAATATTTTGTATTTTTTATTCAAAAAAGATACACTACTATATACTTTATACTTCTATGCATATGTCTTGCTTAATAGGATTGCATTCAGAAAGCTATGTAGGCTGTTCTTTCTGAATGATTGAAGGAATAGTCAAGGACATTTTTGATTCTAGGCATTTCTGTGGCTGACCTACTCCTCAGAGCTCAGCTCCCACATGAAATTCAATCCCCGTACTATCCTTAAAGGGGGTATTATCTCTCTGTGGTCCCGAAAGGACAGTTGCTGTGGCTTCTCTAAATACCTGCGTTGCTTTTGTTTCCTAGTGAGAGATTTTCAAGTCAACATTTCAGCTGAGAGCACGTTTACTGCAGGGAAATCCTTAGAACTGGTCTGCCTGGTCGTAGGCAGTGGCCGGGACCCACTGCTTCAGGGCGTTTGGTTCTTCAATGGTAATGAGATGGCCCGCATGGATGCTGGCGGTGTTCTGGACCTGAAGGGAGACTACAGACAGAGAGCAAGTCAGGGACAGCTCCAGGTTTCAAAGTTAAGCCCCAAGGCTTTCTCTCTCAAGATCTTCTCTGCGGGCCCCGAGGATGAAGGCGTCTACAGATGTGCTGTGGCGGAGATGGCAAGAGCTCAGATGGGCTCCTGGCAGGTGCTTCAGAGCAAGCGGTCACCAGACAGCCACGTGCATCTGAGGAAGCCAGCAGGTACGTGAAGTCAGAACCAGACATGCCTGGGCTGCCCTCCGCTTCCCTCCTTTGTGAATACAGGCTGCCTCCCTGGACACAGTGGACTTCCCCTGAAGAGTCGGGTGTCAGTCGGATCACTCTGAGGTGGAGTAAAGAAAAGCACCTAAACTAGCTGAAGACTTAAGTCTTATTCCGGGGCCATTAAATGGGCTGTGACCACAGACACAACATTTAACTTCTTTAAATCTCAGCTTCCTCAAATATAAAATAATGACATACGATGAGATTGTCCTGAAGTCCCTTCTTGCTGTCTTAGATCCTTTGATTCTACTTGCGATCAGTCCTCATTTTTGTACGTTGGATTTTTCTCCGAGCAGAAAACAAGTGCGTTAATGAAACCCTCTATCTCCTCTTTGTTGTCTGTGTGGTGTGAGTATGGTAAGAGGAAAGAATGACACTTTGCCTCCTTCCTGGGGATCAAACACCTACATTATGGCCCCTGCCCCCCAAACATCTTTCAGATGCCTTTTGTCCATCCTCTATTATCTTAACCTGATACAGGGAATGATAGTACGTCTTAATTCTGCATCAAAGCATGACTCAGAATAAGGAATGAAGAGGTAAATGATAGCAGGCAGACTCTATTCCCTGCATTTTGCTGTAATGTGATGTGCCTGTTCAAACGGGTCTGAGTATCTATGGGCATCAAAGTGGAAGGCCACTCAGCTCTCGTTTCAAGTTTATGAAGGTTGGATGACCTTAAACATGTTTGAACACTGAGCGCTTTTTGTTTGAACAGAGAACAGACAAATCTACAACTAATATTAGGATGCTCTGGGCCGGGTATTATATTCAAAGTCTATAAAGATTAACTGTCCAAGAGCACAAAACAAAACCTGACTAAAAATAAAAATACCCTTGTTTCACCTGCTCACTGGCAGCATCTCCAAAGATAGATAGATTTCCCTTTCATGCTCTTCTCTGTCACCCCATTTGCTAGCAATGAAGACACACACACTTTGGCCTAGAGTGGCACGCCAGGAAGTGTGTTGGTGTTAGTTTTCACACTAAACATTTGGTCTAACTTTCTAGGATTCAGGAAGAACTGTGTAGGCGGGTTTACATATTTACACAGAGCTAAATCTCTGCTTCATTCATCTCAATCTCTGCTGAAACATATCTGTAAACCTTTCTTAAATTCAGCATATGGGAATCTGTGCCAAAGGGAACTGAAGGTGTGCTTTGTGGCTCACAGATCATAAGCCTATCAGTAGGGTGGTCTTCTAAAGCTAAAAATAGTTCATTGTGTAGGCTGGAGTCCAAACTGGGCCTGATATGTGGAAACAGAAAAAGCTATTAGCAAATTTATTAAGGATCCTGTTGAGCATTCAGTTTTGAAAGTCAAACCATAGTATGAGCAGAGTTTTATCATGAAATTAATATTTTATGAATATTTTAAACAGAAGGTAGTGAATTCTCACTACCACTGTGAATGTGTAACTTACACACACTTGATAAGATTATTACTTCTTAACAAGAGGCAATAATGACTGTAATGAACTAAGGAAACCTCATTTTTTTCTTTAAAAAAAAAACCTGATGTTAGTTGAGACTAACCATAATGGTTATATTCAAGTAGTGAGATTATGAGCAATAATTTCCTCTTTATTTTCTAAACTTCAGTTATGAGTCTATTTTTAACTTGAAAATAACTTTAAGTATAATCCTGCCTCCACTACCCAAAATCTGGAAGCAGGTTTACATATGTAGATACAGATATAGATATAGATATTTAGTATTAAATATTATTTAACTAATAATTATTTAATTATTAAATAAGAATAATTGAATTATTTAATAGTATTATTAGATAATTAAAATATTAAATACGTGTATTAAAGTTACTTGTGGATATCAAGCTTCATTCTGCCTTTGTAACTTACATACATATATACATAGAGCAGGAGAAAGCTCAACTCCTTCCTCAGCAGGGAAGAACAATTTGCGAATTCATTTAGATGTTATTTAGATTTCTCATCCCAATTCCATTTTGTTTTCTCTCTTTTGGCTTTGAACTACCTCACTTTCACTAAGTGCCTATCATTACAACCAATGCTAATAACTCCCATGTACTGGGTACTTTCCCTTGCCAGCCAGGCTAAGCCCTTTGGCATGCACCACTTTTACTCATCCCAACAATGCAGTAAGGTTGGTGCTATTATTATGTTCGTATATACAGGAAAGAAAATCAAGGGTCAGGGAGGACATCTGTGGTGCCCAAGATAAATTCTGACTCCCAGGACCTTGGCCTTAAACCTGAGATGCATGAGCTATGGAGGTGTCTTTGCTTTACCCACAAAGCACCCAGGACAAAGCCTCACACAGGAAGTATCTATTGAATGAATGTCTGCGTTTCTACATATCTTGAATTTCCCATCTGGGAGCCAGATTTATATTTTGTAGTTTAACATTATAGTTCAGATATAAGAAGGATCTCCCTTCAACCAATAGTATATATATATATATATATGTGATTTGAATCATATATATATATGTGATTTGAAAAAGAGAAATATATCTATATGTGTATCTTCCCCCGAGTAATTGTTTTTTTTTTTTAAAGATTTTATTTATTTATTTGAGAGAGAGAATGAGAGAGAGCACATGAGAGGGGGGAGGGGCAGAGGGAGAAGCAGACTCCCTTCCGAGCAGGGAGCCCGATGCGGGACTCGATCCTGGGACTCCAGGATCATGACCTGAGCCAAAGGCAGTCGCTTAACCAACTGAGCCACCCAGGTGCCCCCGAGTAATTGTTTTTAATGGTGGTATTTTGTTTGTTGTTGTTGTTGTTGTTTAAATAAACTCTACAACCAACATGGGCCTCGAACTCATGACCCTGAGATCAAGAGTCGCATGCTCTATGGACTGAGCCAGCCGGGTGCCCCAATGGTAGTTTTTGAACAGAAATCTAATTACCAATACTCCTTCCCTGTTCAAAACACATACTAATTAGGGAAAGATAAGTAGGCAGAGGAGTATCATTTTGATCTGTGAAAGATAAAATTCCAAAAAACTAAAAATTTAAATAAACACAGCTTCATTATTTTCAGGCTCATACACCCAGCCTAATTAATCTAACAAAATATTACCAGATGTTTTCCCAACTAGATGTTCTTAATGAAGGGCTGATTTAACAAATCACTAAAAATAAGGGCAAATTATAAATTGTTTAAGTGTAAATAAGTTCACCTGATATTCTTTCTGCTGTCTTGTTCCCACTATGTAAGTGTTTAGCAAATCTCTTTTCCGGGGGTGGTAAGAGCAGTCAACAGCTGGATCTGATTTGTCACAAACTGGTCAAGGCCTAATTAAAGAGATTTCACCATGTTTTAGAAAAGTTTTCATTGACTTGAAATCCTTTCTTTTTTTTCCTCTCAAATCTGTAATCCACAGCAAGAAATGTGGTCTTATCTACCAAGAACCAGCAGCAAGCTGTGTGGGAAGGAGAGGCATTAACCCTTCTCTGCAAGGCAGATGGGGCTGAGAGTCCCTTGTCTGTGGAATGGTGGCACCTCCCACAAGGCCAGAAGCAGCCAGAGTTGGTGGCTGGCATGCAGCAGGATGGCACCGTGCAGCTGGGGGCCTCCTACAAGGAACTCAATAACCAGGGCTCCACAAGGCTGGAGAAAATGGACTGGGCCACCTTCCAGCTGGAGATCAGCTCCACCAGCACCACAGACAGTGGCGTGTATGAGTGCAGAGTGTCTGAGGGCACCCGGAACCAGGCCAGAGGGCGGAGCTGGACTCAGAAGTTGGCTGTCACTGTCAAATCTCTGGGTAAGGGTCAAAGAAATCCCGTTCTAAACTTAACATATATCAGCGGTACCTTCCTGGGCAGTGGGACACGGTGGAATTTGATTGTGTGTCAAGCCGAACCCCCTCGTGGCGCGTACACCCCAGGACACAGAGCGTAGTCTCTGGCTGCCAGGTCTGTCAACCAATCTCTAAAGTTTACTCATCTTTATAAGGATCATCCACAGGGTGCCACTTGTCGGTTGTTAGTCAAAACTGAACGCGAAAGCCTATGAGCTGGAGTAGACGTATAGAGGACCTGTGCCCGGTGGAGCTGAGCCTCGTACATCCAGGCTTCTAGAGCTGTAGCCCTGGGCTTGCAGAGTCTATTCAAGCCCGTGCAAAAGAGTGACGCTGAGCCCATGAGTGGAAATAAGGGAAGGCCAGCCACTGGGTGGGGGGGGGGGCGGGTGGCGGCGGGTGTAGGGAGGGGAGAGCACTCCACCCACTCAGTAGCAGCTGTCTAAGCAGAAGGCTGGAGAAACACTTCCTGTTTGTTATCACTGCTGGGAACGCTCTTAGAAGAGGATCAACTTTGGAAAATTTGAGGACAGAATTCAGGACAGATTGTCCTGTGAGTCAACTCTGAGCCCCAAATAGTTGATGCTCCCAATGTTTGAATGCATGGCTCCATGTAAAGAGGTGGTCAGTAGGAAAACTTTGATTTGACAAACATATTGGCAATGGTGTTTCCCATTTATTTCTGCCCACAGAGTCGAGCTTATGGGTGAAGCTGATGAGCCGTCAACCCAAAGTGGAATTAGCCAAGACCTTTGGCCTGTCCTGCATAGTGGAGGCTGACTACGCCAACCTCAGGGTGCCACTCACCGTGACGTGGCAGTTCCAACCAGCAAGATCTCAAGTCTTTCATCCACTTGTTCGAATCACCCATAATGGCACTATTGAGTGGGGGGGTTTCCTATCTCAGTTCCAAAAGAAGACAAAAGTTTTACAGTCCTCATTTCATTCTCAACTCCTAATCCATGATGCCACCGAGGAAGAAGCAGGAGTTTATCAGTGTAAAGTAGAAGTTTACGTCAGAAATTCCCTATGCACAAGCGGCCCCGTGAGGGCTTCTGCCATCTCTCACTCACTGATGATAGCCATCACTTTACCAGGTAAACACCACTGGAAAGTAATTCCTGCTTTAAAAACAAATGAACACATTTCTCCTATTTTGGGTAAATTATAGAATTAAAATATAACATACCTTCCCCCATGTTTTGACTGTATAAGTTAGCACCACGTAAAACCGATATCCAGGCTAACATGAAGTTAGTATGCATGGGATAGCCATACTGGTTGTTAAAACATTGACATACTTCCACACTGACTACTAATAACTGTTGCTCCATGCTCCTTCCCCCTCTTCTCAAAAGTCCCCACCACCCAGCAACTGAAAATTACCACATGGCACAAGAGGGGGCTTCTCGGACCAGCTCCGGTGGGGAGGGAGGCATTCTTTGGATTGGTCACTGCCCATGCCTTACTAGTCATTAAATGTTTGAAATGTCTCCCCTACTGCTAAGGATAATGTCAATTCCATTAGAATACATTTATCCTCTTGGTTTAACATGTTAATGTATAAGAGAGAATATCTGATTATAATCAAATATAATGGACCTCATCAGTTGGTGTAAGAGCAGAGACACAACCTGGGCGAAGTCCTGCTGGGTCATGTATCTTCTTCTATGACTTCCATTCTCTAAAGACATTGTGTTTAAGAGCCTTTGAAGTCATTTCTACCTGACAGGCACTGGTGAGCAGCTTAGCTTTGGGCAAATCACTCCATCTGTCCAAGTCTAGGGACTTCATCCCTAAATTGCTGTTCTGCACTGTGGTGACATATGTAATGTGCCTAGGACAGTGCCTGATGCATCAAGCAGATGCTCAGACATGGTAGCCCCCATTATTCTCTCTGCTGCTGAGTGACATTTTTGGTAATAGTAACAATCTCCTTGTCGATTAACTCATGTCTCAATTGCCTTGTCCTTCCCATGGTATTTAAAATTGTTGACCCAATCCTTTCTTCTTGAAACTTCCTTTTCCTTGGCCTCATGACGCAAGATTTTCTTGGTTTCTTTCCTAACACTCTGTTTCTTCTCATTCTCTTTTGCAGAATTCTCCTCCTTCACAGATCCATTCCTTTGCGTTTCAGCCTTAGCTTGCTCTCTTCTCATTCCATACAGTCTCCTGAAGTGGGCTTATTCCTCCCCCTGGTTCAACCTATATCCTGAAAACTCTCAAATCCATTATCCTGAAAGACTTCTCTTCTGATCTCCAGACTCGTTATACAATTACCTCCAAGGCATATCTACACTCAGTAAGTCCAAACATAAATGCACGATTCTTATTCTTCCAAATCTACTCTTCCTACACTGTTCTCCATGTCCTCACGATCCACCAGTGGCCCAGGTGAGAAACCACAACACCTCCATATCCACCTCATCCAAACTCTCATAGCACGGCATGCAAGATCCTTTATAACATGGTACATTTATGTCTTTCCAGTGTCATCTTCTACTTTCCATCTTGAATTTGAGCTCTGGCCACACTGAACTACTTACAAGCCCTCAAATACTCTGTGTTCTCTCTCACTTCCAGTCTTCGTTCAAGTCATGCATCTTGTGTGGAACTCTTTAACCTCTTCTCCACCAGACAAATTCCTATTCACTCCTAAGACTTAGCTTCAAGATCTCTGCTCCAGGAAGCCTCCAGGAAGCCTCCCCCTACTCCCATATTTGAGTTAGATGGTCCTGCCCTGTGCTCTGACAGCCACTTCTGCATACCTCTGTTACACTTGGGTGACACAGTCTTATAATTTGTAAGCCTCTATGCCTGTAGTGGTTTCTCCCTCTAGACTGTGAACCCACTGATTGGAGGTATCCACAGAGCCAGGAATGGTCTGGCACATAACACAATGTGTGCTTGATACGTATTTGTTGACGGAAGAGGAAAGGGACCTACCAGCAAATTTTAAGAAGCAGTTACAAAAGTAGAATTAATGATATCACCAAGAAGTTAGAATAAGTTTTGGGAGGCAGGTTGTAGCGTTCATCTTCCTGACAGAGCAGAAAAGCTGCTGGAGTAAAAGGATAGCTGACTCCATCTCTGTATAAGATTCCCACAGTTGACTGGCTGCAAAGAGACATACAATTTTAGTAGCCCACGTACAACTTCCTTTTGCTCACCCATGTTTGAAGGCAGATACAAACAAGGACACGTCAGCAAATTGGGAATCCAGGAGTATTCCGGAGAGTGAGCACACAGACAAAGCATTAATAGGGCCACTTTCACTCACTTTGATTTATGAAATGTGACAGAAGAGAAGATGTCTATGTTTTGACAGTGAGGCATTATCATGTGGAAGAGATTGGTTTTCTGTATGACACTCCATCCCTCCCCATGTTCCCTATCCCACTCTGCCGGATGAGGGTAGAACCAGGACCAGTGACTGGAAGGTAGGGAGTGGTAAAATCCAACTTGACATCAGAAAGAATTCCCTAGTGGCAGAGATGTCCAAAGATGGAATGGGCTGCTTTGTCAGTTGGTGAACTGTTCAGAGGCTCAGTGGGCAGTTAGTAGGGCTGCGGGGGAAGGAATTCCCACATCTAATGGATGTAGGAGACATTGCCTCATGCCTAGTTGACCTCTAATGTCCCTTCTACCTTAAAATTCTATTTTCTAGCGAAATAAAAAAAGTCACTGTCACCATTCTTTTAATTTAGAGAGCAAGCTACAAGTGAACTCAAGCAGTCAAGTCCAAGAGATCCTCATCAACTCTAACACCAACATAGAATGTAACATCTTGTCCCGGTCCACTGGAGACCTTCAGTTAGCTGTCATTTGGTACTTCTCTCCCAGTTCCACTAAAGCAACCTGGCTGAAGATCCTGCAAATGGACAAAAACAATGTTGTAAAATATGGGGATGAATTTCACACCCTACGGAGAAAACAAAAATTCTACCCCGAGAAAGTTTCCCAAGACTTGTTTCAGCTACACGTTTTGAACATGGAAGACAGTGATCAGGGCAAATACCACTGCGCTGTGGAGGAATGGCTCTTGTCTACAAATGGCACTTGGCTCAAGCTTGGAGAAAAGAAGTCAGGTCTGACAGAATTGAAACTCAGGCCCACAGGTAAACCTCGCAAGTGTACCCTCACATGTCTTTCTGTAGGATTGCCATCTTCTCTTGGGCAGCTCTTCTTTGGAGTGGATATGTGAAGGTAGAAATATGACCCAGGGTCATAGGAATAGTGTCCACCTACACAACGAATGCAGGACCTAGTAGCCCAGCAGAAGAGGTGGGTGTCACTTAAGGTGAATCAATCCGAGGCTTTGAGGAGCTTGGATGGGAACAAGATCCCATTGATTGGTTTGCTTATCAGCCTGGCAGCCTGGTCTATGGAGCTGCCCAGGGTGTTGTATCTCTAGGTCTCTGTAATAGCAAGCTGGGTCATTCCAGTGGGGCTCTACTGTAATTTGGCAAAGAAAGAGTAATACGAAGCATATTTCTCCCACTGTGAACAGAAACTGTACAACTCTATAGGGATGTGTGGAGAAATTGCTTTTCAACATTTGGCTGCCTAAACATAAGGCAAATAAGAGTAGTTAACTGTTGGAATGGCTTACTGAGGGAGTCTCCTCTTCCTTGGGAGATCTTTGAAAGTGTAATAGAAGTTCCATCCATTTGCACTGGTCTAGGAGTGCTGCGGTGTAAATGTGGGCAGGGTTGATTGGATCTCTGGGTATTAGTTAGGTCACCTCCAATGTTGATTAAAATTAAATGTCACAGCTAAGGTTCGGGAACTGGCTGAGATCCAACAACACAATGCAAATAAGTTAATCTAGTTTGGTGCTTCAAATTTTATTTTCTATGTAACATCCAAAAATAAGATTATAATGAACATCGCCATGTATTAGACAATGAGAGATACAAAGAGAAATAAGGCACAGCTCTTGCCTTAAGGAGCTTACAATCTGTTGGGGGCAGCAGAGCAAAACAGTAGCTTAGTATAAGGATCTCTTCCTGCTGCTCTGATTTCCCTTCTTCACATTCTTCAGGCACTTCTTCTCCCTGCTAAATGTGGGTGTTCCTCAGGGACAGATCCTGGACCCCTTTGTCTTATTATTCTCTGCCCTCTTCAGAACTTCTTAAATTCTGCCTTGGTTTCAACTACCACCTTTGATGAAATTGCTCTAAGTGTTTATGCTTAGCTCCAGGTCTTTCAACCCAACTGCCTGTTGTACATTTCTGCTTGGCAGCCCCTGAGACCCTTACACTCAGCATGTGCCAAATTGCATTATCATCCTTGCCATCCCACAAGACTCATGCATACTTCTGCACTCCCCATCTATGTGGCTAGCAGCCCTTTCTCCCAGTTGCCCAAGCCAAATCTCGACAGTGTATGCACATCCCTTTAAGGAGGCAGCTACTCCTTAGCTCAAGCTAGCCAACACTTCCCATCCAGAAATGTGGGCTCAGTGTTGTCTGATCTTTTAGTCTATCAAGAAGTGCCTAAAATCTTTTTTGTGTGACATTGCTCGATTTGAGAACGTACGCAACTAATCCAAATTCTTTTCAGATTCTGAGGGTGTCAAACAAAACATATCTGTGGGTGGGGTGTGGCTGGCTGGGCGTGGCCAGCTGTGCACCCTGGTGTAGGGTGTGAGTTAAGGAAGAGGCCTCAGGGAACGATACTGAGAAGGAGTGGTCAGAATTGTAGGAGAGACATTTTCTCTGAAATCAAAAGAGGAGAGGACTTCAAGAAAAAATAGACTTCAGTGATAAAACCCACAGAGAGGACAACAAAATGGAGTGTCTTGAGCTGGGAAATTGGGCCCATACTGAGGATCCTGGCCGGAGCATGGCGATGGAATTGGAAGGCTGATTGCAGTCAAGTAGGGAGGAATTTGAGATGAGGAAGCAGAGACGGTATCATATAAACTAATATTTCACATACTTTGCCATGAGGAGAAGGAGAGAGTAACAACAACAACAAATCCAGGATCAGACAAAGTTATTCTTTTATTTATTTTTAATTTTTTAAAAGATATTTATTTATTTATTTATTTATTTGAGAGAGAGAGCACGAGAGGGGGGAAGGGCAGAGGGAGAGAGAGAAGCAGACTCCCTGCTGTGCAGGGAGACCCTGGGATCATGACCTGAGCCAAAGGCAGGTGCTTAACCAACTGAGCCATCCAGGCACTGCAACGTTATTCTTTTAAAGATAGATTAATAAATGTGTTTGTAGTAGAGTTGAAAATGCAGTGTATACTATAATTTCTTTATTTTGTTTGTAACTACTCTGGCCTTCATTCAAAGTTCTCACCTGCTAGTTAGGAGGGGAACTTTTTAAAAAAGTAAATGTCAAAATCTGTTTAAAACTTAGTCAACTGGTGAATCGTTGAACACTACATCAAAAACTAATGATAAGTTGGCTAATTGAACATAATAAAAAAAACAACTTAGTCTAATCCAATAATTTAAAGTCTCTCCTTCAGTGGTATTCTAACACTTGTATAAAAATGTTCAGTCTCTCAGATAGCCTCCTCTTTCCTTTCATCTAGAACTGAGATGCTATCTGGGCATATGGGAGGAGGGTAATTTGCTAGGAATGAGGGGCAGTGGTGCAATACCCAGCTTGAGGGGATGGCTGGAAGTTTTGAATGATCCCTCTGGGAAGTAGAAGAAAAAGTTGACCAGGGAGGGGTAAAAGCAGCAGGGCAGAGGGCCCACTGAACCTGGGTGGTTTCAGGGGCAGGTTTTCAGCAGACAAGAGGTAGGGCTGAAGAAGGAAAATGGTTGGTTTGATTCATAGCGCAGAATGTTCTAGCAAATATGGAAGAAGGACAGGGGTCAAGGAAAAAATGTTACAGATGAAAGACCTGATGTCTTAGGATTTTAAGATGGCATCTCCTCAGTGAGAACTAGATTTTTCAGAGGAGGTATCCAATCTAAAAATCTAGATTCTTCTTTAATTTATTGCCATTTTATTTCCTAGGAAGTACGGTACGTGTCTCCAAAGGGTACAGGACAGAAAATGCTACTGAGCATGGAGAGGTGGCCATCCACTGCAGCCTGGAGAGTTCTGGCAGCTCAGCTTCCCTGTTCTCTGTGATGTGGTACCGGAACAGGGAAAATTCTGGAAGGAAGATGCTGGTGCACTTGCAGCATGATGGCTTGTTGGAGTATGGCGAAGAGGGGTTCAGGAGGCATCTGCACTGTTACCGTTCATCCCCTACAGACTTTGTCCTGAAGCTTCATCGGGTAGAGATGGAGGATGCTGGGCTCTACTGGTGCAGGGTGACAGAGTGGCAGCTGCATGGCAGTCCAAGCAAGTGGGTCAACCAAGCATCAGATGAGTCACAGCATATGGTGCTCATGGTGCTGCCTTCAGGTAACGAGGGGCTAATCTGTCCTGGCTCGTGGTCAGGAGAATCTTGGTCTCCCCTTTTGTGCTTTGCTGAAAGCATTTACAGATTCCCTAAAGAAAGTGACTCTGTCATTTCTCTCAATCGTAATTTCCATTTCTCATTTGGACAGACAAGGTCTACGTGAGGTTTTGGCATAGACATTTAAATGTCAGGGGCATCTGACCTCCTTCCCCCCTTCCCCTCCCAAACAAACAAAAAAACCCATCAAAATCATATCCCTTTAAAGAACAAAATAATGTTCGCAGCAGACATCCTTACCCCTTGGCTGATTCTCCAGTCTCAGAAAGCTCAGATCTGCAGTGGGAGTCGGAATGAGGGATAGGAGCACGGTGACTTTAGGTTTCAGTTGGTTGAACCAAAGTCAACTACATCTAAATGCTCCCCACCTCAAAAACAAAATGAAATCTTTCTCAAAACATAAGTGCCAAGCTTCTTCTCACTCTATATGTTCAACAAATGAGCAGGATTTTGATAATGATAGTCATTTGGTTGCCTCTCCTCATGGGAGCTTGCAAGACATTGAAGGAGGAAGTGTGCCCTATAGAACCTGTTTACGGGGTCCAGCAAGGAGGGTAGCTACTGAAAGACCTTGGCCAATGCATGGCCATTCTCTGTGTGGGAAGGCCATCCTACTCAGCTGAGTGCACAGCTTGAGGAGGGATATGGAACAGGTGGTTGTGAAGGAGAGGCGCATCCTTCCAGTCAATCCAGTGCTAAGCATGTAATAGGCATTCATGAAGCATTTGTTAACAAAAGCAGCAATTTCTCCAGCCAGACCCGTAAATCTTCCCTGGTGATCAATGCACTGGCTGATGTAGCCAGCTCATCGCTGAGCCACTCCTTTCTGGTAAGGTTTAAGGTGAGGGTGAGAGGTGAGCTATAAACTGAACTGGGAAAGGGACTCTGAAGACGCAGAGATGTGGTCTCGGTGTCCCACACCGGGAAGGGTAAGATGGATCAATGAAAGATAACATTCCTAAAACACCAGCTAGCTTTGGTGACGCTCCTTAGCAGGGGAGAAAGGGTGCTGCCCAGAATGGTGGCAACTTCTCTGAAGTAGGGTTAGTTGTATCCCAGCCCTGGCCAGGCTTCTAGAATGGAAGCCAGAGTTATCTGATGTGTTCCCTGGGGCTCCGTCATCCTCTTCCGCTGACCATTTTTCTTCAGGAGTTTTCTCCCAAGTGTCCAGAGAGAATTTTTCTTCCTATCAGCTTTTCTTCTATTCCAATCATTATGGGAAGTCCCACAACCCTGAGCACATTCCATACATGTTTTCTCACTGGAATTCCCAGGCTCTGTAGCATCAGCAGTTTTTTTGTAGCAGAATAAATAGATAACAAGTGTAAAAAGTATCTCTTCTGTTACTAAAAAGCACATTTCCTCTGAGAAAGATGAGATCCTTCACAGCGTATATGTACTGTTAACCTTTGTGGAATCCTTATAAATCAGGTGAAAGGTTTTAAAAAAGATGAACTCTGGAAAGAAAACATTAAAAATTGGGTGATCTTTGTATTCTTTACAGCCAAAGAAGCTTGAAAGCCTGTGCCATGATAAGCTGAGGGTTTTCATTATAAACACAGTTAAAGGTTCCCAAGTAAATCCTCAATTATAGCACCTCGCTTCCTCTACCTGGCTGTTCCTTTCTGGTAGTTGCAGAGTTGCGGAGGCAGTGGGGGGGGGATGAAAAATTCCAGGGTTTGGAATCAATTTTAGTATATGTGCTGCTGAAGCGAGCACCAGGGTTTGGAATCAGACAAGCCTAGGCTCAAATCACAGCCCTGTCACCTACCTACGAGCTCTGAAATTATACCCTGTTATTTAACCTCTGTGAACCTCAGCTTACTCATAAAGTGAGGATCATTATACAAATGTGTATAAATTATCTAACATAGTCCCTGGAATATTGTAAGTGCACAAGAAATGTTAACTCTCTTTTCCATTATGCCTCCAAACATGTCACACGCGTACACACACACACGTATGGATATATCCATATATGTGACAAAATATTTTAAGTTGTTCAATAAGTAACTATGTGAGGATCTGAGGACACAAAAACATGCATTACAGAGTCTTTTCCCAAAGAGCTCAGATTCTGATGGGGGACATGAAGTCCAAAATGATAGGGGTCATCAAAGAAGTAGCCTCAGGATGAAGGAACAGAGGCAGGGCTGGGTGGGAAGGAGATCTGGGAAGTTCCCCAGGGTATGCAGCCTATGAAAAGGAAGAGAACATATTTTAGGAAAAGGGATGACTATGCAAGATGATCATAAAAGCTGTGGCGCAAGGGCAAGAGATGAAGTTAGTGAGATGGGGAGGGTACAGGTCTCAAAGGGAGTGGTGAACTTATTCATGAACATTATGGAGTGTCAGCAAACAAGTTCAGGCAGGGGAGGGACATCATGAGATTTGCATTTTAGAAAGCCCCCATTGGGAGCTGTGTTAAAGATGAACTGGAGGGGAGGCAGACACAGAGTAGGGAGAACTATCTGAAATTGATAGTAGGAACCCAGGTAAGACAAGATGAAGTCCTGAATTAAGGCAGTGCACATGAGGGCTGAGAGAAGGGCGGGAATTCAGTGCTTAGGAGGTGTCATCTTCAGGAGTTAGACACTGATTAGATATATGTGGAGGGTGCATGAGCAGAAGTGGAGAATCAAAGATGAGTATCAAATTTCTAGCATGGGTGGATATAGGAAGAGGTCTGAATGGGGAATTTAGTTCAATTTTGAATAAGCTGGGCTGGAATTGAGTTTGAAATATGTGTGAATTATCCAAAGAGATAATGTGAGATAATGGACTTCCAAGTGAGATCTTTGCCAGATTTGTAGATTAGAAGGCATCAACTTATAGCCAATAATGGTGCCCAACGATGGACTCCTGAGATATATCCCTGTTGATCAGGGGAGTGCAGAAGAGGAGCCTGTGAAGGATAATGAAAGGAGTAGCCAAGAGGTAGGAAGAAAACCAGGGTTTGGTGGTATCATAGAAACCAAAAGCAGAGAAGGTATCAAGAAGGAAGGGAAAGCCAACAGACTCAACTACTTCAAAGAGGTCAATTAAGATAAGAATCGGAAAATATCCATTGGATTTCACACTGTTGGGCAATTGCAGACACGTAATGAGAAAAGTCAGACCACAGTGAGGAAGTGGACACAGCAAATACAGATTACGCTTTCAAGAGCTTTGAGGTAAAGGCAAGAGAGAAAATAACAAGTGGCGAGAGGTGTCAGTCAAGTTTTACTTTGTTCTGTTTTGGTTTGGAGGTGGTAGGGACTTGAGCACGTTTACATTCTGGAGGGGAAAGAGGCAGTGGCGAGGACGAAGGGGAAGATTAGAAGAGGGTAGACCAACAGTCCAACACCTTGCATCAACATAGACCACCTCCTGTCTGGAATGCTCCTCCATGTCATCTTTCTCTGATCAACATCTATGAATCCTTCACCTCCCAACGTAACCGCCACCTTCTGAGTGACTTACCTTATTCTCTTAGTCATTACACTTGTCTAACATCCATAAGCACTGCCAGACTGTACATTCTGAGCAGGCAAAGACTGAGTGTCTCATTCCCAGCACAGCACAGTACCTGGCACATAGAGATGCTCAAGGACTTCCTGAGTCACAGCATAATCACACTCCTCGTAAGGACCTGCTCTATGTATTAATAAAGTCCAGATCAGATATCACATGCTAGCAATTCTCACTTCTCCAGTGGTTTTCCACCACCCCTATGTGGCAATTTCAGGCTGGGTTAGTTTAGGACTACCTAATAAAACTGTGGAGCCTGTGGTTCAAATGAAGGCAGAAAAATTAAGAGGAATTTCCCTGAGGGAATGGACCTTGCATCTTCTTCTCCATCTTACTTCCTTATCTATGACTATGCCAAGGTAGGGGCTAGAGATGCCTTTGTCTTCTTACCTCACCCTCAGAGCCCAGACATAAATGCCTTATTCTAGAGAATTCGCTGTGATTAATTAATAGACAAGACTATACAGCTTCCTGGGGACTGGATTAGTTGTAATTGTATGGTGTTTATTACTACTCCCCAACTTCTATTTGGGTAAGGATATACTTAGAGAGCGAGCCTTCAAAGGAGACATGTGCCCCTACCACACTGAAGTTTCTGGAGAGACCATAGAATTTATCTGTGCTACCCCAGTACCTCCAACGAAGTCTCCAGCACATAGTACTCAACAAATGCTTGATGAAAGAATGAGCAAGCTTGAGTCTTAAAATGAAACAGGATGCTATCAGACATCACTCATTCTGGGATGCACTCGTATCAGGTTCCTTAACCCTACTTTTATTGCTTGGCAGGAGCCAACTCTCTCACGTGGCCACACTTGGCACAGTCAGTTGCCAAAGTTTTGGTGGGGGGGGGGAGCAGTTGGTAGCCCCCCTTGTTATCCTGTATCTTTCTTCCGCTGAAGTCAGTATTTCTGAGGTGATATCAAAAAGGAATGCTCCTCGTGGTGTGTTTGGCTGTGGGTGGAAGCGCATTATAAACTAAACCTCATGATGAAGTGTTCTCATTACATTTTTGGCTCTGTCTTGCCGACCTTGTACTTTGAGCATCGGGCACTTACTCGGATTGATTCAAAATGCCAAACCTTAATGGTTTTGAATGTCACTAATTCTAATCCAGATATGGGTGAGAGGCAGATGGTGGGAAATGGTGATCGTGGGATCTAGAGCAAACACTGATCTCCCAGGAGAGGTAATTTAGAAGCACTGGAGCTGAGAGTTGCTAGCTGTTGGCCAATTCGGCACTGTGAATCCTTTGATGGCAGATTGCTCCAAACAGAACAGCCTCCTCCCCATTAAGATAGTCAAGCCCTCTGGCAGTCCCTTCGTGCTGAAGGTTAGAGTCTCAGTGGCAAAAAAAACCAAGTACCAGATTTCTTTCCCCCTTCTATGTGCCAGCCCCATCTCCTCATGATCACACCATCATCTAACAATGGTGAGACCGAGGTGGACTCTCACCTTCCAATTCTCTGCCACCCATGACTGGGAAGGGAAGTCAGAGTCTCCTAATAAGTAGCCATTAGACTCTCAATGGATTGTCACCCAGTCGTGGAGACAGAGGGACCAGAGATTTAAGGGAGAGTCTTGGCCTGTGGAAGAACATGGCCAAGCATGTAGCCCCGTGTGGGGCATCAGTTGGTCCAGCCCTGTTTTCTGTCCCATCTCTTGAGAGAAAGTTGCCAATGATTTTTCCTAACGTTCTCACTAGCATTCCAACTAATATTTATTTCTTGCTGACTCAACAAATGCACTGGGCACTCTGTTAAATACTTTATTGTGCATTATCTCATCACAACTCTAGAAATTATCCCCATTTGATCAATGAGGAAACTAATCATTATTGAGGATAAGTAACTTGTCTAATGTCAGTAACAGTAAGTTAAAGAGCCAGAATGTGAACCCAGCTGTCTTGGAGATGGTAGTCAGTCACTACCCTGTGTCTGAGTAGTGTGAAGTGTCAAAGCCAGGACTTCTACCCACTGTTCCCTACGGCTCCATTCTCTTTCAGCATCTCCATCTATACCTTCTCCTTATCCACATGCCTTCAAATATATTCAGATAAGAGCTGGGAGAATTATCGTAGTCAAGCAGGGCCTTGGAGAAAGGGGTCAGGTAGGATATGGAGAGAGGCGGTGATAAAGAATTAAAAGTCTAGCTTTATCATTGCCCACCCTTTCAAAAACAAAAACCAAATCTAGGCTGGAGAATATAAATGAGACCAGAGAAAATCCAGGCCACAAACCCCTGTAGCAATTTGTGAGTTCTGAGAGCTGCCAGCCTAAGGTTCAGTGATGATCTTTACTCTGTGCAACATGATGGCAGCCACCCCTGGGTTCCTGTGGGTGCAATTTACTCATGCAATTAATTCATTCATCAGTTTCCATTGATGACCCATGGACCAAGTGCTGGACAAGATAAAAAGATGCGTAAGATATAGGCCCTGTCCTTCAGGAGTTCACAATGCAGGAGTTGGACAAATGTTTAAATTCTTTCTTGACTTCCAACAAAGAGACGTTCTTCAAGGTGTAAGATGCATCGGCAATGCCAAAAACAAAATTCTTGCAGCAGAGGTTGGTAGAAATGACCTTTAAAGCTGTTTACATCTCTAAGAGTCTATAATCCCATGAATCCTATAACTTCACCTTTGAAGAAGAAATCGCTTATGTCATTACAATTTTCTAATAAAAGCACAGCTACTATTAGCATCCGATTTTTCGGAAGAGCCCTGGTTTCAAATATCCTGTCATAAATACATGTAGTTGGAAGACTACATTTAGTAGTTGGTGTCTCTCTAAGCGTGTGTCTTTCTGCATGGAGAGTCTGTAAAGCCAGTCCTTTGACTAGTAACTCTGGGCGCTGCTTCCTGGAATCTGGGGTGTTTGCAGCCCTGTCCCTTTGCCTCCCTGTGCACGTGGCCGGGAACCACTTTGGGGTGGCGTGTGCGTGCTCTGCATGTCTGCGTGGCTGATGGCGCTTCCCCATGGGCTGCAGCTGCCCGGCAGCCATGTGCTTCAGCCTGCCTTTATATAGTATCCTCTGCCCATGTGGTTGCAGTCAGTCCGATTCCATTCAGATCAGCCACAGTTGTCACGCACGTGTGCAGGGCACTGCAGGGGACATGGAAACAAATGACACTATGAGGTATACTCAAGTAACTGTGATGAAACCAAGGAGATGGTTAAGGGGGAACAAAAGAGGTCTACACCAAGGGGTGTGTGAGAAGAGGGCCCGGGAGGACTGTGCCTGGAGGCAGGTAGGATGACCCTGGGGAAGAAACGGGTCATCTGAGCTGCATCAGAAGGACCCGGAGGATTAGGGTGCAGAGCGTGTGCCGGATGGAGGCAATAGAGCAACACAGGAAAGGAGCTCAAAGGAGGGGACCCGGGGGAGACCCATCTGGAGAGTCAGGAAGGGCTGGAGCTGCTCACTGTGTGTGCTGTCGTGTAAGGACAGCGCGCTGTGGGAGTGTGCGCACAAGTACGTAAGAAGCAGCAGTGGGAATAACTCCGTTAAAAATTCAGGACCGGCCACAGAGTTGAGAACGAGGGCTGAGTTATAGATCTCTTTTCTGAGGATAGAAGATTAAAGGAGAGGTTTTCTTTTTTGCTTTGTTTTTCTTCGCGGCTGTTGGTTTTAAGTAGGTCATTGGAACCCCAGTGGTTGGAACTTGCTGGGTGAAGGCAGCGCGAGGCTGGAAAAGCACCATCCTGGACTTGACTTTCCCCCACCGCTTCCCCCTTTTCCTGCCCACATGTGATTTAAAGGGCCCACTGCTCTTTGGCCCCGCGGTTTTTACCTGTATTTGCCTGTAACGGTAAATCCCGCACGGGTTTATCGTTGATTCGTGCAGGTAAGTTGGAGACTGATTATCTTTATTGTTCTCCTTTTCATTGCAGAGCCCACATTTCCTTCCAGGATCTGCTCATCAACATCTTTACTCTATTTCCTATTGGTCTTCCCCTGCATTCTGTTGATTCTTCTGCCCATTTCCCTCCTCTGCTGGTACCACAAGGCCAGGAAGTTGTCAGCACTGAGTCTAAAAGCACAGAATGAAAAGGCTCTCTGGGTGAACTTGAAAGGGGCTGGTGACTGGACAACAAACCGGAAGGAAGAGGAAGAGGAAGACGATTGAATCTGGAGAGCTTCCAGCAGCCCTGGGGAAAGTGCGGGCTTTGGAATCAGACTGAGCTGCATGTGAATGTGAATGAATCCTGATCCGGTCCTTCTTGGCGTCTGTGGCCTTAGGCAAGTTAGCTAGGAATCAGAGGGAATATTTATTGAGCTAGACGCTCACTGGGCGTCACTAGGGGCCCCACACTGCTAAGTGTCTCTTCGTTGTATTACCCTCATCTACCCCTTGCATCTTCCCAGGAGCTAGATGATTTACCCTGTTTTTCACTGGCCCTACCTCACAGAGGTTCAGGGTCCCTGTCTGTAAGGAGAGAACTTCCCTCACACAGCCTCTTGGGTATTCGGTGAGATCGTATGGCGAAGCCCAGGGTGAGAATGCCCTCTACTCTCTCCTCCCTTATGTCACTGACTCCCGGGAGAGCACTCCAAGTGGTCCAGTCACACTGGCTCTAGGTTCATCTTTTGCCCCCAGGTAAGAGGTGTAGGAAGGGGCCTGATGTCAGCAAGGCGAAAAGATGTTGGGGATATGCTCTTCGTTCACATCTGATCTGCCTCCCAACGTGAGAGTGACTTCCTTCAAAGTAGAAATCCCATCTTTCCCTCATCCCATCTATAAATGCTACTCAAGAACAAGCTCTGCATAGAGGGTGCCTGATCCATATTGGCCCTTTGATGAAATTGTAAAGCATTTTGTAGTCTGAGTTTCTTTTTTTCTTTCCCTTTCCCTTTCCCTTTTACTTCCTTCCTTTTTTCCTTTCGCTTTCTTTTCTCTATTAGCATTAGGTCATTGCTAAGGAAGAACTTTTTTTTTTTTTTTTTACAACAGTGCTCTAATCAGCCCCTAAGGCCTCATACCTCCCCTTCCTCCCCACGCCAGAAGATCCATCTGGGTCCTGGCTCTGAGCCAGTGCCTTATTTTCTTTGACCTGACAGCATTAGGTAGCAGCACAGGGCATTGTGGTGGTTCTCTGGGGGAGGAGGAGGAACAGTGCCCCTGTCCCGTCCTCCCCCAGCAGGGGCTAGGAGCTCAGGGGAAGCAGTGGGTCAAGTCTGGTTCCTCAGGGTCCCCTATTCTCAGCCAGGAACGGTCGGGGGAGGGGGATGGTTGGGGAGCATCATGGCTTAAGGCTTTCAGCAACTGTCCCCCAGGATATAACAAGTGTTCCCACTGGGCCTGAGGCCTCCTCATCTTTGTTTCAAAAGCTGCTCGGGCCCTGTTGTAGCCAGAATTGGAAATCAATCAGTACCACCTAACAGACTTGAGAAGATGCATCTATTTATTATCTATGTGACCAACAGGGTTGCTTTAACACTCGCTGATTTGCATTTCCAAGGAGAGCAATTTATTTTTAATTATTTTATCAAGCACACACGTCTCTCCAAACATAATTAGTTCCTTTGCAGTGGGAGCATTGGTGGCTATGAGAACTCCCAGTGAAGAGCTATAGGTCCCTTCCGCTCATCTCCCTTTATAGGCTCATTTAAAATAGCCCAAGTGTTTCCTTAAATGTGTCAACACATTAGTCTCTTCTCAGGTAGGGGTGGCATATTTTTCAGAAAACAAAGCTAAAGGTAACACTTGTTAGAAAGTATGATGTCCCCTGCCTTTTTTTCCGCCCCAAAACCTGTATTTTAATTAGGATTTTAAAGGGAAAGGGAGCAGAATCGAGCCCCGTCAGATAATCAGAGCGGATTCTGATGCTGCCCCCTGCCTGGGGTCCTCTTTCCCCTGACCCCGTCCCTCTCTCCTCACCTGGGTCCGGCCTTTCGGCTCAGAGCTCACTGGCCACTTCTTCCTGTTTGAATCTGGCCCAGACATGGCACAGAGCAGACACTGTAATGTCCAAGTGCATCGCCCGGAGCCGAGCATGGGAACGATTCGATTACTCCCCAGGGAACACCTCGTGCCCAGCCCCGGGATCGGTGTGAGGGATCCAGCGGGGACCCAGCCAGATGCAGCTCCAGTCCCCTAGGGTCATCAGCTTGTCCCTTCTGGCTTCTGGGCTCTCAGCACGCTAGGTGTCCTAAGAAGCCGTGTTGTGCTATTTGGCCCGTTGTGAATTTTTGGGCAGCTAAACCCCAAAGTCGTCTTTTCTCTTCTCTGAACTGAATAAAATTTGTGTTCACCCAAGTCGGTCGACATTTCCCGTGAAACCTCTTCTCTTTCCAATGCTGTGCTTGTCCCGTTTTACTCTCTAACTAACACTTAGTGGAGAACTTCACTTTTATGCACCGATTTAAACTTTTCCATTCTGTGTCAGCACCTGGTTTCCCTTTCAGCGTCTTGGGTTTTCAGTCCTCCTTGGCAACCGAACAAACCTGTCTCGGGAGTTGGCTACCTATGGCCCACAGGCCAAGCGCAGACCACCACCCGTTTTTTAAAATATGAGTTGTTGGAAGACAGCCATTCCTTTTGCCTGCATATTACCTCAGGCTGCTGTCTTCATGAAAAGGGCAGAGGTGAGTAGTTGCCATGGAAAATGTGGGCCTAAAATGTTTACTATCATAGGCCCTTTACAGAAAAAGGTTTCCTGCTTTAGTGGCTAATGTTCTGT
The DNA here is from genome assembly GCF_054177405.1 of Leptonychotes weddellii. Taxonomy (NCBI): domain Eukaryota; kingdom Metazoa; phylum Chordata; class Mammalia; order Carnivora; family Phocidae; genus Leptonychotes; species Leptonychotes weddellii. The sequence goes on from NC_138372.1 coordinate 90,327,689, forward strand.
CTTAACCACGCACTGTGTTCCTGGGACCCTTGGCCTGTTGTATTGGTATCTCTTATATACCTGATTAATTGAAGAATAACCTGAGGCTCTCCAGATTGGGGTGTGGTCCAAGCCATTGTGAAGTTCGAATCCTCTGCCGCACTCCTCCTAGAGATGGGAAATTCAGCACCCTGGAGGTGCTCCTGCTCTGTGCAGGACGAGATGACGTGGAGGTGTGTAAAGCATGAATAGGCTGTTTTCGTTCTTTTTAGTCTAGGAAGACATGTATGGGAAACAGCTGATATACGGCAGAACAAGAAAGTAGAAAGTCAAGTGCCATAATTCTTTCTTACGATTGCACAGAAGTTGTTCATCATCTCAGAGTTTCAGGGCACCCCTATGTAAAAGGGATTGTTGTTCCTGTCCTGCAGGAAAGACAGGGACGCTTAGAGGGGTTGGGTTGCTCCACGATCACCCAGCCACGTGTAGAAGAGTAAGAGCTCCAATTGAGGTCTGCTGGCAACCAATCCTAGACTCTTCCCATGGTAGACACTGTGCTCAAAGTCACAGCAATGGGGAACATCTAGTGATAATAATATCCACCTCGCATGGTTGTTACGAGCATGGAATCAGATACTTATATGGGGATAAGTTTTAAACTGTTTGAAGTCGTAAGTGAATGTGGGCATAACCAAGTTTTTTTTCAGGCCTCATCTGTCTGTGCACATAAACGAAATTAAATCAACAATAATCAAATTCTATAGACTTTCGCCCCCCAAGCTACTTACACGGGGTCTTGGCCATCTGTAAAGCATTCTTCAAGTATTTCTGGGGATTCTATAGGATTCTGGGAATTCACATGAGCTCACAAACTAGTCCCCTCCCACATGGTTTCCTGCTGCTCTGTTCAGCTCTGTGGGCTCCCACTGCAGCTAGGATGCTGGAGCATATGACGTATTAACGCCGGACGGTGTTCGTTGGTAAGCAAGGAAAAACACCTCTCATTCTGTCCTCATGTCACACTCTGGATTGCAAACGAATCCAAAATTGCTTGTGCCCCCATGTCTCCAAAGATTGTGAAAACAGGTCCTTTAACTTTTGCCCAGTACCTCCTTGCTCCACAGGGTCCAGACACCAGCGAGTCTGGGCCCAGTCTGGGAGAGAGGCGTCATGCTGTTTTTCATTTCCCATGCTCAACCCCTGGGAACCTGTTAGTACATCTTCATCTCAGGCCCCCTGTCTCCCCTGTAGTTGAGTCATGCAAATTTTACTTCTGGGGAGTCCGCCCATTCATCAGACAGGTCCAGGGAAGTTTACATTCCCTGTAGGCTCAGCTGGGACTTCTGTTATGTTGGCTATTAATTTTTACCCCTAATGCAGTAAAGTGCTATGGCAAAAAAGAAATCAGAGACAGCTTCATAAAGGAGATGTCATTTGAATTAGGCTTTAAAGTCAGGAAGTATTTTGACAGAAGTTGGGATAAACAGTAATCTGCGGAGAGAGGTAGCTCCATGAAAAGTGTGTAGAATAGCTTTGGTTTGATTTAAGTGTCAGATTTATGGAGCAATGAGAGATATTAAATATGGAAAGGTTAGAGTAAGGAGGGACAAGAGAACAGATCTTGAACATGCACAAAAACTTCGACTTTATTTGATGGACAATGGTGAGCCATTGAATGTTATTTAGCAGGGAAGGAGCAGTTCTCCTTTAGGAGAATTGAAACACCAGCAGCATAGATGATGGGTAGGGGTTGAGTGAGGGCTGGGGCAGTATCAAGGCAAAGCAGGGCAGCCAACCTCAGGAAATAACCTCCATTTTCCTAATTTGTGTAACAAAGATAAAACCAATTTTGTGAGGTTTGAGGACTGAACCGAATTATCAGAAAGTTTCAAATATTACATTAAGCTCATAGAGGTAACTAATGTATATTTGTTAAGTACAATGATAACGTGTTATGAGATCCTTCTTCTGTTTAATAAATATTTGTTAGCCTAATTTTCTATTGGTAATTGTAGAGGTAAGAGAGTTATATCTTTTCACTTAGCTGGCTTTCCGTTTGACTTATCTTTTTAAAAAAAAAAAAAAAGATTTATTTATTTATTTGAGAGAGAGTGTGTGAGAGCAAGAGAGAGGGAGAGAGAGCACAAGCAGGGGGAAGGGTAGAAGGAGAGGGAGAAGCCGACTCCCTGCTGAGCAGGGAGCCCCATGCGGGGCTTACGTGGGGCTCGATCCCAGGACCCTGAGATCATGACCTGAACCTAAGGCAGGTGCTTAACCGACTGAGCCACCCAGGCGCCCCTGCCTTATCTTTTTTTTTTTTTTTAAGATTTTATTTTTAAGGTATCTCTACACCCAACGTGGGGCTCGAA
>NC_138372.1:90330536-90408391 GCF_054177405.1 Leptonychotes weddellii
GGAGCCCGATGCGGGACTCGATCCTGGGACTCCAGGATCACGACGTGAGCCGAAGGCAGTCGCTTCACCGACTGAGCCACCCAGGCGTCCCTCATTATTTTATTAATGTTGAGCAGGCTCACAGTTCTCTAGATCATGGGTTGGCACACTGTGGTCTCCTTTCCAAATCTGACCAGATGCCTGTTTTTTTTGGTTTTTTTGTTTTTTGTTTTTTTTAAAGATTTATTTATTTATTTATTTGAGAGAGAAAGACTGAGAGAGAGAGAGCATGAGATGGGGGAGGGTCGGGAGGGTCAGGGGGAGAAGCAGACTCCCCACCGAGCAGGGAGCCCGATGCGGGACTCGATCCCGGGACTCCAGGATCACAACCTGAGCCAAAGGCAGTCGCTTAACCAACTGAGCCACCCAGGCGCCCTAGGCTCAGTGTAATTTTGAGATCATCTGGACCAAGCTGATGGGAGTCTCTTGAGCAAAGGCTGGCTGTTGGAGGAGTGCCCCCCTGGGCAGAAATGGCCTCGCGCTAGTATCCCCGCCATGCTTAGTCTTTGACTGGAAGCAGCCCTGGGAAAATGTGGCATCAGCGTGAGCATGGTGACGGATATGAAGATCTAGCTGCTGGAAGCTGTCAGTCAGTTATGTTTCCTGCAGAAGGTTCTCTTAAAGGGAGATTTGAGTAGTGCACCTCCATGGCCACAGCATCTGGAAAGATGCTCAACATCATCACTCATCAGCAAACTGCAGATTAAGACACCAATGAGATACCCCTATCCTCAAGATAATTAAAATGTAAAAGACAATATCAAATATCCAACACAGGTAAAAATTTAGAGTTACCAGAACTTAATATGTTGCTGGTGGCAGTGTAAATCTGTTCAACTATTTTGTAAAATAGTTTGGTGGTTTTTGATAAAGTCAAACATATACCTGCCCTATGACCTAGCAATTCTGCTCCTTGCATTTCCCAAGAGAAATGAATACTTATATCCACCAAAAGACATATATAAGAATACTTACAGCTTTATCCATCATTGCTAAAACCTGGAAACAACCCCATTGTCCACCAATAGGTGAATGGATACAGAACTTATTTATACTGTGGAATACTACACAGTAATAAAAATGAACAAACTACTGACATACATGACACCATGGATGAATAGCAGAGCAATTTTTTTAGTGAAAGAAGCCAGGCACGAAAGGGTATGCACTATATGATTCCATTTATTTGAAGTCCAAGAACCAGCAAAATGAATCTATGGTGACAGAAGTCAGAATAATCATTTCTCCTGGCAGAGGGAGTATTGACTAGGAAGTAGCATGAAGAACCTTCTGGGACAACTGAAATGTTTTTTATCTTGATCTAGGTAGTGGTTTCATGGGTGTATACCTATGTAAAAATTTACTAAGCTATTTTCTTAAGATTGAGCAATTTATGTAAATAACATACAACTTACATATATAATAATATATAACTTAAATAACTTACTGTGTATAAATAACTTAAACCTATGTTTTTTAAAACAACATCTCTCTTTCAAAAAGTGGGACACCTGGGTGGCTCAGTCGGTGAAGTGTCTGCCTTCAGCTCAGGTCATGATCCCAGGGTCCTGGGATCGAGTATTGAGTCGGGCTCCTTGCTCAGCAGGGACTCTGCTTCTCTCTCTGCCTGCTGCTTCCCCTGCTCCCTCTCTCTCTCTCTGACAAATAAATAAAATCTTTTTTTTTTAAAGATTTTTATTTATTTATTTGACAGAGAGAGACACAGCGAGAGAGGGAAGACAAGCAGGGGGAGTGGGAGAGGGAGAAGCAGGCTTCCCGCGGAGCAGGAAGCCCGATGCGGGGCTCGATCCCAGGACCCCGGGATCATGCCCTGAGCCAAAGGCAGACGCTTAACGACTGAGCCACCCAGGCACCCCAATAAATAAAATCTTTAAAAAAAAAAGTATTTGAGAACCAACTAGATGACCAATGCAGAGTGAGGGATTTTAATATAGAGGGACATAAGATTTATTTATTCCACAAACATTTTCTGATATTCTGCATATGCCAAGACATACACTAGGAGCTAGGGATGCAGAAACAATGGACATCATCCACTCTCTCTAAGAGGAAACGAGAAAGGAGTTGATGTTCACTATATTGAGCAGCCATCACGAGTCACAAGGACTGGATCTTCATGACGAACTTGTGAAGCTGAGATTAAACCATACACCAGGAAAAAGCAGTTAAGTATCATGCCTTAAGTATGAGTGGCAGAGCTAGTATTTAAACTCAGGTGCATTAACTCCAAAAGCAACAGTCTCCCTATCACACAGTATGCTTCCTCTAGTTGTAAAGACTCTACCATCTCATTTTGAGCAAAGATCTGTACACACAAGGTAGAACAGGAGGACCATTGGGACAGAACAAATAAAGATAGGTGCTTGCTTTGTCACATGCTAGGTGCCAGTTTGCTCTAAAAAGGGGAAATGAATTTAGACTAGAAAACAGGGGATCCTTTTGCACTCTGCCCTGGTTCCCACAGATGTCCATTTAACCCAATGCATGTTTTTGTTATGGGCTCCCATGACTGAAGGCAAATGCTACAAGTTCTTGAGTCTGTCTTTAGGGAATCTTTGTATTGTTTACTGGTCTGATGGCAGCTATCTGTACCACCCTGCTGGCGGCAGAAAATTCTTTGAAGATCTTCTGTTCCCAAACCCAAGATGGAACCAGCCCAATAAGATGGCGCTGACGTCAGAATGGCCTTTATTACTCTATGTGGGCCTTCTAGTCCTACAACTGGCAAATGGGGATGCTGCATAAAAACCATCACTATTAAAGCAAAGCTGGAGCAGTGGTACAAGAATCTGAAGTGGCTGGCCTTAGCTTCGATACTGAAGAAGGGTTGCTGGCTGTGTTCAATGCCAGGTCCTAACAAACACATACCAAATTCTAAAGTCTAAGTTTCAGGTCCAAATTGCTCACTTGAAACTTTTCATGATCCAGGGAAGGTATTCAGTGTAGTATGAATGATGGGTCATTCAAACCCAGTAAACCAAGAGACTTCCCACCTGGCAACAGCAGGCTAAATGGGGACTGTGATATCCTTTCACACAAAAGAAATCATCAGCACATGGGCCCTTGTGGGAAGTAAGAGGCAGCGAGATAAAATTGAGGCTGCTAAACTACTCCCTCTTAGGGTTTTCCACTTTGACTCTTTGCTCCTTTTAGATAGTATGTCCAATGAATACATCTGGTTTCTTAATAGTCAGGAAGGTGAGCTCCGGATTTAGACTGCCTGCAGGCAAATCCTGACATCCATCACTGGCTGTGTCATCTTTGCCAGTTAATCTCCCTTTGCCCCACTTCCCTCGTGCATACAAGGAGGTGATGCCCATTACTTCATGGACTCTGTTGGAAGGGTTAAATGAGATATACACGTACAGGAGTTAGAATTCATGAATGTTAGGTATCACTGTTATCATCATTGACAAGCTGGACATTCTAATCTTTTCTACCCCTAAGAAGGAAACCAGATACCTGCATTTGACATTCTAAGTCTTAACATGATAGTGGACAGAAACAGGGTATGGACCTGAAATGCAAGCATGGGCTTTGCTACAAAACAGGATCATTGTTTGGGTCCACAGCCCAAGAGCCTAATTTAGAGAAGGATAAGTATGAAGCTGCAGGAAAGAGTCAGCATATCAAGGCAATGCGGACAGAGGAACATTTGGATAAAATTGTCTGAGTGCTTTATAGTTACATGAAGAGCCAGGGTAGTTTAATCCAGAAGTTCCAAGTGAAGATATATAAATATATGGGAATTAATGGGGAATGGAGTCACCAGAGACTCCTATCCTGGTACTTTATACCTGTATTAATTAGCTAATTCAATTTGCATGTAGATTTGAGTGCAAATGGCACATTTGGAAAACAAATGTTATGGTAGGTAGCAAATAATTAGCTTGGGAATTTGTTTTAGTCAGCACAGTCTGCCATAACAAAATGCCATAGACTTGGTGGCTTAAACAACAGAACTTTAGTTTCTCACACCTCTGGAGACTAAAAGTCCCAGATCAAGATGCCAGCCAACTGGCAAGTGCTCTCTTCCCAGCTTGTAGACTGCCAACTTCTTGCTATGTCCTCATATGACAGAGAAAGAGAAACAGAGAGAAAAACACACACACAGAGGACGAGAGTTTCTCTGATATCTCTTATAAGGGCACTAATCCTGTCATGAGGGCCTCATCCTCAGGACACGATTTCACCTAATTATCTCCCAGTGGCCCCACCTCCAAATACCATCACACTGGGAAGTAGAGCTTCATCACATGAATTTGGGAAGACTCAATTTAGTCCACAGAAGAATTTACAGTGTAATTAATGAGTTGAACTGGGTTTGCTCTGTACCCGTGGTCTTCATGCCTGTTAGCATGGTTCAGAGGGAGTAAGTTATTTGGTATTTTTTATTGTACACGCACACACTTGGGTAGGGTATACAGCTTAACCGCAAAGCCGCTCAAGTGGGCAGAATTTCCCCACCTACCACTTAGCCAAGCTCCAGCTGTCCTGTCAGACGTAGGCCAATAAGAACAGGGCAGGACTTGTGTCATGCCAAAAAGCACCTGAGGATGGAAAGGGATTGCTTAAACATGCACGCAGAGCTCCAGGCGGGCATAACACAGAACCTAGGTGAGTCCTCTTCCACAGCCCCTCTTTAATGCGGTGTTTGTCTCCCCTGGACTGAAGGACAAGTGTTGAGGGTTGGCGGGAGGGGTAGTGGGGAGAGTGGGAGACAAAGAAGAATGGGAGAGAAGAATCTGGCAATTAGCATAAGAGTGAGAAAGCAGAAATAAAAGCCAACAAACCGCAGAAAGCACAACCTTACAGCCCCGGCCCCACCCAAGCTCTTCTCTGGGGCTCTGGTGGGTCGATCCCATCCCCAGCACGGGCACCAGCAGGGTCTGCAGGAACCCGCTGACTGGGAGAAGGAAGGAGGCTGCCTGCTTACAGGAAGAAACTTCCAGATGCCAGGAGAGGCGGCAAGCCACTCGTCCCGGAGGCCAGGCCTCGCTGTCTCCCGGCTACTGGGGAGGACAAGAAGCTCTGTCTGCTGTGTGGAGGACTTCTGCTTAGAGTAAGGTGGAAGTCGGTCCAGGAAAGGGAGAGTGGGAAAGCTCTAAAGGAGAAGTGAAGAGCTAGGAAGAGCTCCATCTTTTGAAGGGGATGCCCTGGGCTACCCAGGAAGGCCGCCTCAGATCTTCATCAAAAGAGTTATTAACTCTCCTTCTTCTCATTGTTGGACGGGAACAAATCCCTCACCTAGAACCGGCTGGCCCTCATCCAAATGCATGGAAAGCTGGAGAGAGAACCAGGAGGGAGGTGGCAGATTAGATAAGAAGTGAGAAGTGACAGATGTTGTCAGGCAAGTCGACCAGACGGGAGATGGCGTGGCTCAATGAATCACTAGCCTGGCGCCAGGCAAGGGCCTACATCCCCAAGAACCACATCGCCCTGCAGCTTCCAGGCCGCTTCCTGCGCGGCGCACCAAGAAAAAAATCGCCCACGTTAACCTCCCTTCCTCTTCCGCTCCGCTTTGCAGGCTGGTTAAGTCGAGGGACAGGGAGGGAGCCTGCGCGAGCTGCAGCAAGGCACCCACCCTGGAAGGAGCAACGGGGCGCTCGGTGCCAGACCGAAGGACCACCCCCCAAATCCTGACGCTTCGGGCACCGCGTTTACCGGGAGGAGAGCTCTGCAGGTCGTGCTGAAGTGCTCTGCCTGGTTCAGCACTTGTCCTGGCGACTCAGAGGGCGTCCAGGGGAGTGGGCTTGTCAAGTGTTCCGTTGACACGGAGTCAGGAGATAGCGCTGACAGGTCAGCTGACGGGAGCAAGATTCAAAGAGATCTGGACAGGTTAGAATGATGGAGCCACACTAACAGGATGAAAGAACCCAGAGTTAAGTTCAGGCAATTAGAGGCTCCAGGTAAAGGAGATGCAAGTTCATGCGTGAAAAATGCAAGCAGTGGTTCTGGTTGATTGCACACTTGATACGAATTACTAGCATGACGTTTGTTAGAAAGGAGAGAGAAATTTTTTTTGCCGCTTTATATTGCACGTGTATCGTGATCATATCCAAAATAAAGGAGATAATTATCCCACAGGAGTCTTCATATTGAATTCTATTTGCGATGCCTCAACTGAAGTAAACATTCATTGAAAAGTGCTGGAGAGGGGGTCCGGAGGGGAGAGAAATGATTGTGGCAGTCGGAGGAGACTCTCTGAGGACGTGCGGAGGATGAGAGAGCCGTAGTCAGATATTTAAAAGTGACATTGAAAAGAATTAAGTGTATGATGCGTAGCTCCAGATTACAAGTGGAAGCTTCAGACGGAAAGACAGTTTCCTCCTCCATATACATTAGAATTAACTGCCATTTTTAGATACTCTAATAAAGAATTTGCTGTGACCCAAAGTTCCTATGCCGAATCCATTAGGGATGATGTAGGAGGGGATTGGGTGGGCATGCTGGGTGCCTCTAGGTCCCTTCCGCTCTATGGTTTAGTTTATGTAACTTACCAGATATGTATTGAATTTCTACGTACTGTGGTGAGCACAACGGAACCAGTCCCTGCCCTCTTGGCACCTACGTATATAATCTATGAGGAAGAGACAGACCATCAACAGCAGGAAACAGTAACAAGCTAACTAAATGTTATGCACAATGCAGACAGGGTGCTGAAGCAGAGAAGAGCAAGGAAGGATCTCCTTAGATTAAGTAGTCATGGAAACTCTCACTGAGGTGATACTTCAGCTGAGACCTGAAGACCTAGGGGGGCCAAGGCTTTGAAAGAACTAGGAAAACATTCCAGGCAGAAAGTACAACATGAACAACAGCCTTAACCTAAGACAAAGCCGGGCACAGTGAGGCAAGGAGTGCTGGTCAGGATGGCTGGAACACAGGGGGCGCGGAGGAGAATGGCAGAAGGTGAGAGAGAGAGAGAAGCAGACAGGGCCAAGGTCACAACCCCCCCACCACCACCACCGTGAGCCAGGATGAGGATTTAAACTTTTTTCTAAGTTCAGTGGAGAGCCACTGAAGCATTTTAAGCAAAGGGTAATGGAATCCGATTCATGTTTTTAAAAGGTTGGTGAGTTCTGTAAGACCATTCTAGTACAGAAGAATAGCAGCAGAAAACAGAGGCTGTTCTGCTCCAGCCCCTAGGTTAACTCAGCAAGGAAATGGAGGGGGAACTAGCCAGAACTCTGCCGGAGTTTGCTCAGCCCTGAAGATCCCAGCACCTGGGGAGGCTCAAAATTTCATGGCAAAAGTCTTCAGAGGGGATTCTTCGTTCTCCGCTTGAGAACCTGTAATCTACCCTAGTGCCATTTGTTATTCATGAAGAAACACAACTCAGGGTGACACCAGGGCATAGTCACGGAGGTCCTGAGACTAGGGTGTCTAGAACTTGCGAAGCAGCAAGGGTATTAGGGAACGAGTAAGAAGCGTCCTTGTTTTCTAATGATATTTGGAATCTGGGTTGAGGATAAAGGTTGGAATTAAGCAAAATAACTAGTATAGAATTAAGGGAATCGGGGAAAAGATAATCTTGCTATAAGGTTTGAAGCGAGATACCAAAAAGCGGATGGGAGGAAAAAAGAAAATAAAGGAAAGGAAGGATTATAGGAAGGTCAGGACTAACCAGAGGGACTGAGAAGTGAAGGAGTTTTTAAGAGGCGCTGTGGTAGAGGTGTGGAGATGTGGGTCCTCCAACTGCTTTTCCACTGACAGGCTAACAGCATTAAAGGCTGTACAGAAAAATGGGAAAAAAGAAAAGCGCCACCGATAATCCTACAATCTTTTTTTTTTTTTTTAAAGATTTTATTTATTTATTTGACAGAGAGAGGCAGTGAGAGAGGGAACACAAGCAGGGGGAGTGGGAGAGGGAGAAGCAGGCTTCCCGCGGAGCAGGGAGCCCGGTGCGGGGCTCGATCCCAGGACCCTGAGATCATGACCTGAGCTGAAGGCAGACGCTTAACGACTGAGCCACCCAGGCGCCCCGATAATCCTACCATCTTAACTAAGCATGATTATTGCTTGGGTCATTCCCTCCTTATTTTTCCCGATGTATCTGCTTTTAATGTAAAGACATTTGGATTTTTTTTTCAATCCTAAGAGTAACACATGTGAGTTGCACAAAATAAAAATCGTACCCGTCTCCCAACCCAACCTCTCAGAAACATAGGAATGGAACTGTACAATATATAGTCTTAAAAGTTAATAGTTTGTTGTGGGGCACCTGGGTGGCTCAGTCGGTTAAGCATCTGATTCTTGGTTTCGGCTCAGGTCATGATTTTAGGGTCCTGAGATCCAGCACCCTTACCCGCCCCCGCCACCTTCATCCCCCTTCAAGCCCTGCGTGGAGCCCTTGGTGCAATCCTGTGCTGGCCGTGGATCCTGCTTAAGATTCTGTTGCTCCCTCTCCCTCTGCCCCTCCCCCCATCCTGTGCACGCTCAGAGGTTCTCTCTCTCTCTCTCAAAAAAAAAAAAAAGTTAATAGCTTGTTGTAGTTAAGCATTTTTCACATGACTGTGATCATAGTATATGTAATTGTGTTACTTAACATTATACAAACTATTAACTCTTTCTTTGATCTCCTTGGATTAATAATGATTGATGTCATTTTTACTTAAGTTTTAGTTTAAGTTCCATACAAACTTTAAAGGAAAAAGCCTTTCAAAACCACTGAAAAAGAGGAAGATGATGGCTCATAAGCACATGAAAAGGAGCTCAACGTCAAAAGTCATTAGGAAATGCAAATTAAAACCCAAAGGAGATACCACTTCACAACTAGGAAAATGACTATCATAAAAAAAAGGCAGACAATAACAAGTGTTGGTGAGGATGTGAGAGGCTGCAACATTTATACCCTACTCAGGAGAAAATAAAGTGGTTCAGCCACTTTGGAAAACAGTTTGGCAATTTCTTAAAAAGTGAAACCTAAATTTAGCACACGACCAGAAATTCCACCCATCCGTACGTACCTGAGAGGAATGAAAACAAATGTCCACACAAACCCTAGTTAATGTTCATAACAACGTTATTCCTAATAACCACAAAAGGAAAACAACCCAAATGTTTATCAGCTGATGAGTGAATACAACGGAATACTCTCCTGCAATAAAAAGAATAAAATATGGATACATGCTACAACATGGAGGAACCTCAAAAGCATTGTGCTTCATGGAGGAAGACAGACGCTATAGATTACATGCTGTATGCTCCATTTATGTGAAATGTCCAGAAAAGGCAGATTTATAAAGACAGACAGCAGATCAGTGGTTGCTTGGTACTGGAGTGTTAGTGAGGATTACTATGCACAGGTTTGAGGGACGTGTTGGGGGTGATCGAAACGTTCTAAAACTGGATTACGGTGATGGCTGCACAACTTTGTAAGTTTACTGAAAAAGTATTGAATTGTACACTCACCAAACACACACACACAAAGTAGATGAAGGAGGGGGCGCTTTGAACCATTTGGGGGACACTTTTAAGACGAGTGAAATTTGGAACCTAATAAGAAATATGCAACAAACGAATTTGTAAAGTCTCTCGGCTTTTCAAATGATAACCAGATTTATCCTTAACATAATATCATCCTGAAGGTGCCTGGGTCGAAGGGTCATATCTTTGAAAGGCACAATATGAAAGGAAATTTGAGTTACTGTTACATATCCTTAAACAAAAAGAATGAAACAGCAGAAGAGGAGGGCCTTGTGTTTGGTTTTTATGTTCCTATGCCGCCACCTCGTGATCATTTATAAAATGGCGCCACTCGACTTGCCTTTTTTTTTTTTTACCTTGGATTTGTTGAGCCGTGTCTGTATACCACAAATATCCAAATGCTTGGCTGTGTGTAGGTTAAATATCTGAATGGATCGCTGAATAATTTATGCTTCCAAAAAATACTGTAGTGGCAAGAACTGGATTGGGAATCTCAAAAAATAGCTTCCAGCCCCTGATCTGCTTGGTGTCAGCTTTGTGACTTTGAGCCGGAACAAGATTAATCTATGGGCCCTAACTGGCCCCAGAGTTCAAGCAGAGGCTCTCTGTAAGTTAGCGGTTAGGAGCACGGCATTGGAGTAAGTTCCTAACTACTCTGAACTTTGGTCTTCTACTCTATAAAAGAACACCCACTGCCAAGGTCCGTGTGAGAACCAAGTGTGAACATGTATGTAAAAACACTTATTTCAGAATACACTTCAGAAAAGAGTAGGCTGCGATGGTTCCCACCAGTAATCAGGTGCCCCGTGGGCAAAAATCTGACATTTTGAAGTAGTTACTTCTTCCCACCCCACCCCCAAAACAATTAAGCAAAAACCCTGAAAGATAGAAGTTCAGAAAACAAAATATATGTCTTAGAATTTATCAGCCGATTGGAGAAACACATTTGAACAATTTATTTAAATACTGAGTAAAGCCAAAGGCTTCACAGAAGCTGGAATTTTACAAATAACTTGGAATTACTGATTTTTTTTTTAAGATTTTATTTATTTATTTGAGAGGGAGACAGAGACAGAGCATGAGTAGGGGGAGGGGCAGAGGGAGAGGGAGAAGTAGACTCCCCACACGGCAGGGAGCCTGGGATCATGAACTGAGCCAAAGGCAGACGCATAACCGACTAAGCCACCCAGGCGCCCCTCAGTGATTATTTCTAAACGATACGGAGTGACAAGGACGTCAAGGGGTGCCTGTTGTAGCCGATCCTCTCACCACCAGTATCTTACAGGTGCCTGGCAGGCTCAACATAAGCCAACCAGCACAATGCTGACCAGAGGAGACAGAATTCTTTCATTTCCCCAAGAATTCAAATGAGTGTTTGCATCACTTGAGATTTTATTCCATAGGTCAGAGAAGCAGGCTGCATAAGGAGCCACACTATCTGAAACTAACGAGTGTCTACCATTTTACTCCTTCACCCACTCTATTTCCTTAGGATGTCAAAATATCGAGACGATCTTAGCTTTTATTTTCCAGGCAGATGTTCTGGCACGACTCATACATTAAGTTTTTTGTTTGTTTTTAACAGCTTTATTGAGGGATAATTTAGATACCATAGAATTCCCTAACATACATGGTTGCCCGAGTCTTGGTAACTGCATACAGTTATGTAGCCATTACCACAATTCAGTTTTAGAACAATTCTATCATATACTTTGCATTTGACCAGCCCCATAGGGAAAGAATTTACTGGATCTTTAACCTGTGGATTTAAACCATCTAGCTCTAGAACCTCGCCTAGGCATTCCTTTTGAATAAATCAAGCTTTAAAGGGAGACAAAGTAAAACTCTCAACTTTACTCCAAATAGAGGTCAGTGAAACACATTCTCTCCAGGGGTCTGCAGGCTAATTAGAATATAAATTAAATAAGTTAAGAATAAAAGTTAAGACACATGCACTAATGTATATTTTGAAAAGCGTATATTATATAATTCATTACAGTTTATGCCATTATTATGGCCACCTTTCACCCAAGGACCATCTTATTTGTTTTCTCACTCTTATAGATATGGTTAGGTGGGATAAACTGCCTGGAGCCTGAACATTTTGATCTGGCATATCCCAAGTTAATGGAAGAAATATTCCCCCTTTCTGTAATTTGGCTGTGCACACTTACGTGGGTGGGGTTGGAACTAAAACACTGCCTTAGATCCTGCAGAGGAAGAGCTTCTTCTTCAATGGGATATGTAAGAGGCCCTTTTGATTTTGTCTTGTTTCAAAAAGCTTATTTATTCAAGAAATAATTAAATTGCCATGCTCCTCATCCTGCAGATCCAGTACTCACAGTCTACTTCTCCCAATACAGCATCTAGTAAATATGTACACAAAAATCTCTCAATGAAAGAATTATAATCTGGGTATAATGAAAATGCCTCTATTTATTTATTTGCTTTTTGTTCCTGCCTTATCTCTAAGTTCGTCTATAGGTGTTTCAGAGAGGTAGTTATGTATAAACTACTTCTACTTTGCTTCCAAACACACCTTTATCCAGCCTTACAGAGTTTACTAACTCCACTCATCTTGACATTTAAATACTATTTTACTTTGTTATTTAAGTGTTCGATATGTGCTAACTCAGCCTCCTTCATATGCTAAGATCCTTGTGGTTAGAGTAATTGTTTCAAACTTCATGCATGAATAAACGAATTCTGTATTTCCTGAGCACCTTGTGCACATTGGGCACACAAAAAGCTATTTAGTAAGTACTTGTTTAATTAATAATGATAACCTCAGGTTTGTCTCCCCTCCTGTGAAGCCCCTGCCGCCTGTCCCCCCCTCCACGTACATTTATCATATAACCCAGATTTCCTAGACATTACAGATTTTCTGTCTTACTGTCCCATAAGAACAGTTGCATGTGCCACACCATATGTCTGGTCATATGGTCCTCAATAACTGTAATATGAATCCATCTCTGTTGCAATACGTCTCTGATTTCTATTCCTCCCTCTTTGCTAATAGCTCTGATTACCATTTCAAATACAGTTCCCTTTCTTTTCTTTAACTTGAGCCTCGATTTTTAACATTACAAAAGCATACTAATAGGACAAGTTTGACAATACAAAATATACAGAGTGCCTCTCATCAAAGGTTATCTATTTCTTCCCTGCTTGTTCCCACTTTGACTCGTACAACTCCGGGTTCCTGCACTAAGAGGGCCTAGAGAACATTCAGTACACACAGGAAGCAGCTGCGCAGTCCCCCGGGCACCTGTCGGTGGGTCGCCCACTCACTCATTCTGTGACCTTGGTTGAGTCACTCAAATTTCTATGAACCTCGGAGTCTTCCTTATAATGCTGCCCATCTCACCAGGCTGTCGAGACAAGAGAGACGTGGATGTATGCGCACTCTGTGAAGTCTAAAGCGCAATGCAAATTTAAAGGATCGCTGGGAGGGGGGTGGTTCCCTGCAGAACTCTTCGTGCCTGCTCTCCCCCAGACTTTTCGTTTCACCGCGCAACTTGAAGGGACGCGCCCAGGAACCTGCACACCACCGCGCCCCAGCCCTGCAAGTTCACAGGCAGCAGCTTCTCCCGGCCTCGCCTCCTCAGGGACCGAGACCCAGGCCCCGGCTCGGAGACGACCGCGAGGCTTCGGGCGCCGTGGGCCGCCGGGAGGAAGGAGCCTTCCTTGCAGAGCACCCCTCTGCAATTGTAACGCGCGCTCCCTCTAGGTCGGCCTCTGGGTCTCAATTATAAACTGGAGTCACGCCCGGCCTCAGCCTCGCCCCTCCCTCTCCCGCACCAGCCAAGCGAAGCCCCTCCCCCGGAAAGCCCCTCGCCGGGAAAGCCCCTGCCCCGGAAAGCCCCTCGCCGGGAACGCCCAGCCACCTTCCAAAAGGCCCTGCCAGCTTCAGCCACGCCCCACTATTTAAACTCAGGGCGCCCGCGAAGGTGGCTGGTTAGGGCCCCGCGCAGTGAATTATGGGGGGGAGGGGTGAGCCTGCAGAAGGTGGATGCTGATTGGCTCCTGGGCGAGGAGGGCGGAGTAAAAGGCGGAAGCAGGCGTTGGGGGGTGGCTCCGTGCAATTGCAGACTGGAGCGCTCATGGAAGCGGTTAGGTGCTCCGAGCACGGTAAGGGGTCCGGGTCTTTTAGGGGCTCCCGGGATCTGTCAGTGTAGCTTGGCGTAATCATTATCAACCTCCTGTCTTCAGGGATCGTGTGCTTTCTCAAGACCGGCGTCCGCGATGGCCCGAATAAAGGAAAGAGCTTCTACGTGTGCCCGGCTAACACCTGCAGCTTAGTGCTGGCAGCCGAGTAAGTCTCGAGATGGGCATGACTGCCTACCACCGCCAGCTCCCCTCCGCCCGGCGCCACTGGCACTAGGAGAGGTGGGGATCCTGGTGTGTGCAGCCGGGGCCTTTAAGTAGTTGGTGATCCCAGGCCAGCGTGGCGTGTTCAGGAGGCCCTCCGTTCCTGCTTCCTGTTTGGCCCTGGGCAGCTTACTCACCCTCTCTGGGCCTCCTTTTCGCCCAGCTGTAAAGTGGAAGGTCAACTACAATTGGAACCTTCTGGTCCTTTGCAGCTCTGGGTTTCTTCTTGCTTGCCAGCCCTTCTGCTAGGACATTGCCTCTCCCTGCTAAGTGAGGACATGCAGACATAGTAGAAAATAATTGGTCCCTGTTTTGCACTAGTTTCAGGCCGAACTTATTTTTAAATGTTTGAGCTTAAAACTCGCTGGTGGTCAGATTATCAACTCCTTTTAAAAAGAGGATTCTCTGGTGGCACCTGAGTAGCTCAGCTGGTTAAGCATCTGACTCTTGATTTCCGCTGGGGTCATGATTTAGGGTCCTGAGATAGAGCCCCGCTTGGGGCTGCGCACTGGGTGTAGAGCCTGCTTAAGATTCTCTCTCCCTCTCTGCCCCCCGCCCCCTTGTGCCCACTGTCTCTCACTCTGTGTCTCAAAAAAGAAAAGGATACTCTGCATTTAAGGTGTAAGGTTGATAATCCAAAAAGCAGGTTACTTTAGGATTAATGCTGAAAGAAAATCAGATATCTTTTTTTATTATTATTATGTTATGTTAATCACCATACATTACATCAATTTTTGATAGGAAATCAGATATCTGATCAACATTCTGGTTTTACAAAATTGGAAGCTGGGACCCAGAAATGTTAAGCATCTTCTTTTTTTTTTTTAAGATTTTATTTATTTTTTAGAGAACGAGCGAGAGAGAAACAGCATGAGAGGGGAGAGGGTCAGAGGGAGAAGCAGGCTCCCCGCTGAGCCGGGAGCCCGATGTGGGACTCGATCCCAGGACCCTGGGATCATGACCTGAGCTGAAGGCAGACGCTTAACCATCTGAGCCACCCAGGCGCCCAAGCATCTTCTTCAAGTGAGAAAAGTTAATACAGTTGTCATAAAATGTTAATAAGGTCCACAGCCCATGTGAATTTTTAAACTTTATCACATTAGACATTTTTCCTGCTCTCTACTGAATTTGGTAGAGAAACAAATTTTCTCCATCTGATGTAAGGCACAAAGTGGATATCAATACTAGAAAATAAAGTATTTTTTAACATGTGTATATTAACTTACGTTTCCCTTACATGATTTAGATGATTTCTATCTTTGTTGTGCTTTGAAGCTAAGTGAAGAAATTTGTTTCTGTTTTCAGATTTGGCAAATAAATTTTTAGAGAAAATACTTTCTTAGCCCTCTAATAAGTTGTCCTTTTATTGGAAAGAAATTACCGGGATCCAGTTAAGTTAAATACGAAACGATTTTGAAAAAAGCAGTGTCAAATCTTAAGATAGAAGGGACAAGCCAGTTAAGCTATCAACGACATATCATCAAGTCAGGATTTACTATTTATTTCTAATTTCTATACTGAGTTTCTTAGGTTCTGTACCTAGCTCAAGTTTCATGAAACATGGAAGCATGTTCAGATTTGTAGGAACAAAGCATTAATGGTAGCATGGGACTCAGCTTTATGTTATTTATTTATTTTTTTTAAAGATTTTATTTTTATTTATTTGACAGAGAGAGACAGCCAGAGAGGGAACACAAGCAGGGGGAGCAGGAGAGGGAGAAGCAGGCTTCCCGCAGAGCAGGGAGCCCAATGCGGGGCTTGATCCCAGGACCCCGGGACCATGACCCGAGCCGAAGGCAGACGCTCAACGACCGAGCCACCCAGGCGCCCCTCAGCTTTATGTTAAAAGAAACATACCTGTGGGGTGCCTGGCTGGCTTAGTTGGTGGAGCACGTGATCTTGGGGTTGTGAGTTTGAGCCCCATGTTGGGTATAGAGGTTATTTGAAAATAAAATCATTAAAAAAAGAAAAGCAAATCCTTATATAGAATACCATTTATGCAAATGCACTGCTGTCAAACTAGTACAATGTAATAGTTATTTGATAAACTTGACCAATTTGGGGGCGCCTGGGTGGCTCAGTTGGTTAAGCAACTGCCTTCGGCTCAGGTCATGATCCTGGAGTCCCGGGATCGAGTCCCACGTCGGGCTCCCTGCTCAGCGGGGGGGTCTGCTTCTCCCTCTGACCCTCTCCCCTCTCGTGCTCTCTGTCTCTCACTCTCTCTCTCAAATAAATAAATAAAAAATCTTTAAAAAAAAAAAAAGTATTTCCTCTTAACTTTAAAAAAAAAAAAAAACTTGACCAATTTGGGATATGTCTGGTAACCAGGATATAAGCAAAACAAAGGAAGAAACAAGCGCCACATGTCATATGAGAGTACTTTAGGTCTTCACTCAAAACTGTAGCCTCAAATGTTATATATACATTCTCTCATAATAAATTGGAAAAGGAGAGTTAAAAAACTTATGCCAGGCATGAAGCAGGTTAGGAGAGCCTGCTCCTAAACAGATTGTTATAGGAAAAGGGATGATGGAAGAACCTGTGGAAAATTCACAGCCTGTCTTAGATACTTCAGCTGTTCCTGGGGGGGTGGCGGGGGGGGGTTGTCTCACAATGTAGAGGTCACAGAACAGTATAGTTTTGAGCTTTTGAGTCATCAGGAGAAAGGCGTATTTATTGTCATCCTGTCTTTGGGGGAGTGGGAAAAAAATGAAAGCTGTAGAGCCTTTCCCCAGAGGAATGTGCATAGACGTACAAATGTATGGGATTAACAAACCCAGTAGAGGTCATACTTGCATTCTTATGTTTAAAACCCATAGTTTAGGGGTACATGGGTGGTTCCGTTAGTTAAACGTTGGGCTGTTGATTTTGGCTCAGGTCATGCTCTCAGGGTCATGTGATCGAGTCCCGGGCCTGCTTGAGGTTCTCCCTCTCTCTCCCGCTGCCCTACCCCCTTGTGTGTGCGCGTGTGCACTCGCACGCACACACACATTCTCTCAAAAATAAATAAATAAATAAAATTCATAGTTCGGATTTAATTTTAGAACGTTAATTTCTGTTGCCTCCTAAAACAAAATTTCTTTTTTTTCCCCTCCCCTCTAGTATTCCTGTCTCTCATTGTTTATTGCATGAGGACTGTGTGGTAGGGCTTCAGGGTTTGCTTCTACCGCCAGGCAAGGAAGAATATAGGTAAGTGTCCAAAAGGAACATCTACGTGTATTTGCTTCTGTCTTTCCCTGGAAGAGTTACAGCCAGATGTGTTTTCCTAGAATTGACTATTCTGTAAAAATGATTTTTCACAAAGAGGATTTCTGTATGTATTGAATGCCTTCTGAGATGTTACTCCCTCACTGCAGAGCAACTGGTTAATTTGAGAATCTGGTTAATTTCAGGATCAACTGCTCTACCTTCCTCCCTCTCCCGCTCTTCAGTAGCCAGTAATGTCAGCCCACCAACAGTCATGAACTTGCAGTGACTTGTCAACTTTTCCATTCTAGTACTAGAATGAAGTAATGTCTAAAAATGTCTAAAGTATTTAAGCACTCAATAAATGTTAGTTTCCCTTCTTTTTTATGAAAACTCAGAGGTGAGGCAGGGAAATCTATATAGGTGACAGGTGATATTTGTCATGAGTATTCAAAGGTAAGTAGGAATTCAGTAGGGGCAAGAAAGGGGTCATATTTAACAGATCAATACCCTGCATTAAGGTATGGAGTTAGGAAGTAACCAGGAATTGCAACTATTTGGTTTGGTAATAATTTAGCATGTGTTTGAGTAGAGATTTCAGAAGATAAGGCTGCCCAGGAAGGCAGGGGCCAGGTATGATGGTCATTATATGATATTCTGTGCAGTTCAGAATGTATATATTCTAGATCAACCCCCCCACCCCACCATATTGGCATTTCAGTACCATCTTCACATGTCACTTAAATACCAATTCTGCTGTTTTTCTTAATTGAGTTGTGGATACAATAAGATGCATTGATTTTTAAGTGTTCAGTAGTTGAGTTTGAGAAATTGATATAACCAAGCCTCAGTCAAAATACAGAAATATTTCTCTTACCCCATTAAGTGCCATTGGACCCCCTTCTACCATAGGCATCCACTGTTTTGATTCATTCTTTTATGTCTGGCTTCTTTTATGTAACAATATCTGTGAAATTCATCCATGTGGTTGTGTGTATCCGTAATTCTTCGTTATTGCTGAGTTGAATTCCACTCTGTGAATATCACAGTCTGTC
Organism: Leptonychotes weddellii; assembly: GCF_054177405.1. NCBI lineage: Eukaryota > Metazoa > Chordata > Mammalia > Carnivora > Phocidae > Leptonychotes > Leptonychotes weddellii. Next base: position 90,348,635 of record NC_138372.1, read on the forward strand.
GTGCTTATTTGTCATCTGTATATCTTCTCTGGTGAAGTATCTGTTTAAATCTTTTGCCCATTTTTTTCATTGAAAATTTTATTGAGGTAATTGTAGATTCTCATGCATTTATAAGAAATAGTACAAAAAGACGCCCTGTAGACTTTACCTAATGGTAATATTTTGCAAAGTGTATGTAAATAGTATATAATATTACAATTAGGATATTGATTCAGTCCACTGATCTTATTTATGAAGATAGTTTTCCTTGTACTAATGTGTGTGTGTGTGTGTATAGGTTTAGTTCTATACAGTTATCGTGTAGTTTTTTTGTATGCACTACCACAGTCAAGATATGGGACAGTTCCTTCACCACTGAATTCCTCTACCCTGCCTCCCACTCCCTCCACGTCATCTCTGGCAACCAGGAATCTCATCTCCGTTTCTAAAGTTTGCCATTTCAGAAATGTTATATCAATGGTATCATAAAGTGTAACTTTGGGGGATTTTTACCTACTTTAAAAATTGTGTTGTCTTTTTATTATTGAATTAGAAGAGTTTTTTATATATTCCCTATACAAGTTCTTTGGCAAATACATATATAATGAATATTTTCTCCAAGTCTTTGGTTTTCGTTTTCTTAACTCCCTTTTGAAAAGTAGAAATTTCTCATTTTTATAAAGTCCAGTTTATCATTTTTTTGTCCTTTGTGCTTTGTGTGTTCTCTCTGAGAAATCTTTGCCTGCCCCAAGATCACAAATTTCTCCAAGGGTTTCTTCTAGAGGTTTTATAGTTAGTTTGTTTTCTTAATGGCTTTTCTGCTTAGTCTGTGATCTACTTCAAATTAAGTTTTGGTATCTTATGAGATAGGAGTAGGTCATTTATTTTTCCATATATTACTGAATGAATATTATTCACTTGTCTTAGCACCATTTTGGAAGACTTTCCTTTCGCCATGGAAATGCTTGGCACTTCGTAAAAAATCAGTGATTACCATGTTATGGATCTGTTTTTTTGAACTTGCTAATTGTTCTGTTGGTCCTTTTGCCTATCCTGACACAATCAGGTAAGATAGTATGAGTCTTCCAACATTCTTCTTTTTCAAGATTGGCTATTCTGGGTCATTTGCATATAAAATGTAGCATCGAATTCTAAATTTCCTTAGAAAAACTTGTTGGTATTACACTGAATCTGTATAGATCCTTTTGGGAAGAACTGACATTAATGTTGATTTTCCAGTCTATGAGCATAGTGTATTTATGGCTTTTTTTTCCCCAGCATTGTTGAATAGTTTTCACTGTAGAGTGAGTACTCTACTCTTTTTGTTAAATTTAGTCCTCAGAGAGTGTTATGATTTTTGATGCTATCGTAAATGGTATTTTTAAATTGTTCACTTTTTTAAAAAGACTTATTTGTTTATCTGAGAGAGAGAGAGAGAGTAGGGGGAGGGGCAGAGAGAGAGACTCTTCAAGCAGACTCCCCGCTGAGCACGGAGCCCCACATGGGACTCCGTCTCATGACCCTGAGATCATGGCCTGAGCCAAAACCAAGAGTCAGATGATCAGCCAACTGAGCCACGCAGGCACTCTGAAATTTTCACTTTTTGACTGTTTTTTTTTTGTTAGTACAGTGAGGCTTGTAAGCCTCTAGAGCATGAAGTCAGGATGTCCTGACACCTAAAACCATTTATGCGATGCTGGGGGTGGGGGGACCCTCTACCATATGGGAAGACTGTTCTAGGTTGTAGGAAGCCACTGAAGAATGTTTGGTCCAATTTGCATTAATAAAAGAGGAGCTCTGAGGACGGTTGGTTAGAAAGGAAGATGGTGGAGGCAAGGAGACTGCTGATACAGAAGTGCCATTAAATGTCTAGTAAATGGCATCGTCAGTATTGCTTACTGCCATCGTCTCTTCTGTGACAGGAAGATGAGGCAACTAACATTTAGAGAGGTTAGGAAAGGAAGCAGGTCCCAGGGTTGTGGAGTGGCATTGCTGGGATTCAGACCACGGTCTAGCTGATTCTAGATGAATCCACGTTAGTCTCTAAGTGAAAGGTGTGCTTGGATTGAGGCATTGGCAGTGGAGTTGGGTGGACTTAGGTTGTGGAAAACTTGCTGAAAGAAAATCAGTAAGACAACTTTCTGGTGGGGCATTTAAGCATGTACCTTTCTCCCTCATTTTCCCCTCAGGAATAGTGACCCTGGCAGTCCCGGCTTCCCTGGGTTGTGAGGATTCGGTGAGGTCATGGATCTGATGCACGCGGTCTGGCGTTTGGCTCGCTGTGAGTGCTCAGTAAATGGTTGTTAAGTTGGGATTTATGGGTGATGAGTTTACCATTAAGCAAGACAAGGAAAGAAAGGTAACATAGATGGAGGTTTGGGATGTGTGGCCAACACAGACAGCTTTGAACTAATCATGTCTTAGGTATATATGAAACCAGCTAGAGAAGTCAGTGCAGCTCCAAAGAAAGGTCTAGGCTCAAGATGGAATTTTGAGAATTTACCACAAACATTCTTCATATTAGGGAGATGAGGCTGAGAGTTGATCGTTATTTTAAAATAGAAAAGTAAGAGCGCCTGGGTGGCTCAGTCGTTGGGTGGGCGTCTGCCTTTGGCTCAAGTCATGATCCCAGGGTCCTGGGGTCGAGTCCCGCGTCGGGCTCCCTGCTCGGGGGGAAGCCTGCTTCACCCTCTCCCACTCCCCCTGCTTGTGTTCCCTCTCTTGCTGTGTCTCTCTGTCAAATAAATAAATAAAACCTTTAAAAATAAAGAAATTAATTAATTAAAAAAAATAAAATCGAAAAGTAAAGGGGTACCTGGGTGGCTCAGTCCGTTAAGCGTCCGACTTTTGATTTTGGCTCAGGTCACGATCTCAGAGTTGTGAGATTGAGCCCTGTGTCGGGCTTCTCGCTAGGTGTGGAGCCTGCTTAAGAGTCTCTGTCTTCCTCCCCCCCCCCCAAAAAAAGAAATAAAATAGAAAAGTAAAGTATGCAAATGTTTTTCTTTTAGCCCAAGTCTAGAACATCATTACTAGGAGGTACTTACTGGAGGTTTTAAAAGGTTGTTTTAGGACAAATAAAATACAGTCATACAACACACAATAAATAAAAAACAAAAAACAAATAAGTACCCTGATTGGTAGTACAGACTGGAAATTTTAACAGAATTAGGTACGCCAATAGATGACTTCCTTAGCAGACAGTTAGTGCATATAGCCAGAACCCCTGTACTCTGGAGAATGACCTCAGGGAGTATAACCTTTTCTTCTGAAAACTGAACTTAAAGTACTTCACATCTTTGACTTAATTCCAGTATGTTTGAAGCTTAACCCAACTAGGAGACAGGTGCAGCAGAGTAATGGGAAGGAGGTGTAAGCCCCGGGGAGGCTAAGATGCCCATTTTTCATTCCTTGGCATGTAGGTGCATTTGCATGCAGTTCTCTAACTTAACCGCCAGATGGTGCCACTCACCAGCATTTGACTGACCCTTCAGCCTTGGCCCTCTGTTTAGGAACAATAAAGTTACTCAGTAGAACTAGAGGGAAGAACTCTTGCCCTGACTTGAATGATGTGGCACACACACCTTGATTTACAGATCAAGTGTGGACGTTGTCACTGAGCTTCCTGAGTTCTTGTTTGCTCCCCTCCCGTTTCCCCCTCCTCTCCTTTGTCTTTCAACTTCTCAAGGATAGAGAATCAAAATAGATGGAAGTATTCTTTTATCTATAACTAGGTAAAACAAGTTTTCGTTCTTTAAAAAACTGGTTGTTGTGGGATGTTCAAAATATTTTATTTTTAGGGGCTCCTGGGTGGCTCAGTCGGTTACGCAGCTGCCTTCAGCTCGGGTCATGATCCCAGGGTCCTGGGATCCAGCTGGTTGGGCTCCTGCCCAGTGGGGAATCTCCTTCTCCCTGTCCCTCTACCACCCCTCCAGTCGTGCGCTCTTTCTCTTGCTCTACTCTCTCTCTCAAATAAATAAATAAAATCTTTAAAAAAATATTTTTAATAACATTTGAATCTTTGCATGTCTAGCAGATTCCTTTGTGTGGTTGGTTATTGGGTAAAATTGGGGTGCAGATGATATAGCCCAGTGATGATTTTCTGAGGAGATGATAGAAATTTGGGTATAAGCCAGGCCTGTGCAGAAGCACCTTAAGTCCTACCACCCCATGAAGATCCCCCCTCAATAAAGTTAGTACATCTTGTATTTATATTGTAGAGTATCATGCACTGTGCTATGTAATGGAAGGAATCCTTGTTTGTGAAGGCTGTTAGCTCTGTGTGTCACAATTAACTGTTCCCACTTTGCCTTTTGTCTTATAATTTTGCTAATGGTATTTTTGCCATATGGAAGTTTAAACCTTTTTTTTCACGGCTGTAGGGTAGCGGAGAGCCATGTTGCTGCCCCTCAGTGGCTTCCGCAGCTGAACATTTAAAACTTTTGTGTGGCCAGAATTACTAAATCCTTTACCTCTCAGCTGCAGGGCTTCAGGTCCCACTTAGAAAAGCCTTCTTCACGTTAGGATTAAAAAAAAATTCATCTCTCTTTTTTTACCCAGAACATTTACAGTTGCATTTTTTACGTTTGCATTTTCGTTCCATCTTGAATTTTAATGTAAGAGAATGAGGTAGAAATCCAGCTTTATGTTTTTTCTAGTGCTGGCTCATATAAACAAGGGAACCTGTATTCCTAAGAGGCTCTGACACCACTGGGGTAAGAGTCAGACACAGGAAGGCTGGTGCCCAGCGCGATCTGCATGTAGTAGCATTAAATTGGATGTGTTCAAATGCAGGCGCTTCTGTGATCTAGTAAGACCTGCAGTAAGGGGTTAATGCTGGTACAAGTTACTGAGATAGTGTAGGAGTTGAGACTGGCCTTGAATGACCTTTAAAATTTGGATACAGTAAAAGATAAGTACTTGGGGGCTATAAGCAGAAGTGTGGATATAGGAATAAGCAAGAGGGTCAGAGGGAGTGAACTAATGATTATTATTGCTTAGCAAGTCCTTAATATGGGTCAGGCGTTGGTCTGAACCTTATCTTTACATGTATTAATGCATGTGGTCTTCACAGTGATCTTATGAGGTAGGTACTTCTTTTGTTTTGTGTGTGTGTGTGTTGTTTTTTTTTTTTTTTTTTTTTTGGCCATCTTAGAGAAAAGGAAACTGGCACAGAGACTAGTCAAGTGAAGTATCTGAGGAATCAGAGCTAATTATGTAGTGAGGCTGGGATTCGAACCAACGGAGGATGACTCTGGAGCCCGAGAGACTCCTGGCCTGGCTGAAGTGAACGTGCCTGAGAGTGTAAGTCTGGGTTAGACGATCAACCTTTAGGAAGAAGGGAGGATATGCCTTCTCGTGAAGCATTGAAGAGGTCTGGCTTCCTCTGGCTGTGTTCCCCATTATTGTTTATTGCTTACGTCCTGGGAAATAATGGATATACTGCAGAAATTATACTCTTCTTCATAGCAGAATCAATATTTGATTTCTCTGAGAATATATTTCCATTGCTTTCTTTGTTGATTTGCAATTTAATAAACATAACAAACTTTTTATCCTAAAAACAGAGAAGCCCATCCAGATTGGTTTTAATAAAAACACAAGTACAAGCATTTTTAGCACCGTGCCTAGAACATATACATGCTTAGTAGTTAAATCATACATGTGTTGTTTTCTCCCTTCTTGGTCTCCAAGTTCCTGCCCTTTTGAAAGTCTGCAGTGGCTTGGGCTTTCAAATAGATATGATTTATGAGATAGTCTTGTCTTGATACACTTAAAATAACAGCAGAAATTTATTCTTGCCAATACTTTGAATTGTTATGCATTTGAAGCATCTCAGAAATTTTATTACACATGTTCAATATAATATCCTATTGCTGTGAGAAAAACTAAAGAGACCAGTAAAATTTTTTTCAGAAAATTGTGAGCTTGAATGGGAAAATTATGAGTTTGTATGAGAGGGGCTGGACCTATTTTCTTTTTACTTTGACTTTTATGGAACACTTGTTCATTTGAGGCTTATCTTTGCTTACATGTCCAGGTGAGGTAATGACATCCGGGGATTTTGAATTGGGACTCAGACTGTCTTGATTCATGTTGTATATCACGGGACTAACTTAAGAAGTTAGAGAAGAGCAAGAAATTAAACTGAAAGAAAGGAGAAAGAAAGGATTAATGTAGGTAAAAATGGAATTTAATGAGTTCAATAACAGCAATAAATAAAATCCAGAAAGCAATTGATCAAGAAAACAGAGAAGGCCCTAGTATACAGTATGAGAAATAAGCAGTTACTCTTCAGATATATTAAAATTTATTGTGACATTGTTTTTAGTAGCACAAAATTGGAAACAACCAAACTGTCTATCAAGAGGGTTCTGGATAAATAAATAATGGAACTCTAAATAGTGGGAAACTAACTGTGCAGCTGTAGGGGGGAAAAATGTGTGTGTGTGTGTGTGTGTGTGTAAACCCTTTATATGTTCTTCTAGAAAAATTTTGAAGACATTAAAAAAAAAAGGAAGGTATTTAGTAGTATGGATACTATGCTATCTATTGGTGTGGGGAAAAGGAAATTAAGATTCATATATTTATATTGATCTGAATATACATTTAAAAATCTCTGGGAAGGTAAACAGAAAGCTAATAGGAATGGTTACTTGGAAGGGATGGGAACTGGGCATATAGGGTACCGTGAGGGGGTCCTTTTCATGGCCATTTTATACTTTTTGGTTGAGTTTATTACCTAGTTAAACAATTAAGTAAAATGATATTTGAAAGCTCTTCTTTGACTGACTATTCAATGTGTTTGAGGGATCATTTTGGGTAAGGAAAAAATCAGCTCACTCTATTTAATTCTGTGATACTGAACAATTATGCACAAAAGGCAAGGCATACTTGGGAATAAGGAGATCACATATGGTTATAGCCTTCCGGTTGCTGAAAATGTAGTCGGGCAGACAGGCAGATATGAGTGTAATACAACTAAATACAACAGAAATAGAGAAATAATAGTGGATGAACAGGGAAGGGAATGGGGCGAAGACCTTGCAAAGGAGGTATGGCTCGAACTGGACGTTGAGGGACCTGTAGGACTTTGACAACTGGTGATGGGGGAAGTGGTGGGCAAATAGGGATAAAGAGGACATCCTTTGGAGGGAGGGAGAATCACATGCAAAATCTGGGACGCCAGAGCGCATGCGAGGTTTCGTTTGCTAATGGAGCAGCATAGCCATTTCTGTGTAGTGGGTGTGTAGGCTGTGTTTACTGGTGCAGGGACAGTCTTGTATTGGGATGTATGTCTGATGTAATCTTTTTTTTTTAAATGGGAAATTGCAAATATATACAAGTAGACAAGATAGAATAATGCAGCATACGAACTTCAACAGTTACCAACTCATGCCAGTCTGGTTCTGTGTATACTCTACCCACTGTAGCCCCCAGCTCCTGCCATATTTTGGAACAGATCCCAGATAACATCACTTCTTCTGTAAATGTTTCAGTGTATGGCTCTAAGAGATAGGGATTCTCTGTCTTTTGAACCAGTTGGAGTGCAGATTTCCAGGAGCTTCATAGATGTCATAAATAGTTTATTTTTAATAATTTTCTGTTTATTTGTTTAAATCAATAAATAAGGTTCACAGTTGCAATTGACTGATATGTCTTTGAAGTCTCTGGAGTTCTCTCTCCATTTTCTTCCCCCCTTGTAATTTATTTTGTTTGTCATGGAGCATTTCTCACTGTCAAGATTTACAGATCACATCCCCGTGGCCGAGCTCTGTGTGTTCCTGTTGTTTGTATTTTCCGTAAATTGGTAATTGAATCTGGGGGTTTGACCTGAACCGGGTTAGTTTTTGTTTGTTTTGGTTTGGCTTAGTTCCGTTTTGTTTTACCATATAGATTGTTCCGTGGTTTCCCATCAGGGATACCTAATGTCTGGTTATCTCTCCTTTTCTGATTTTAGCAGCCACTGCTGATCATGTTTCTGTTTTAGTCATTCTTTGCAGAGTAAAAAGAATAAACCTGTGTACATGTTGGTTTCCACGACTCCTCTTTTCTTTCATTTCTTAGCCCTTATACATACCCCGTGCAGTAGAGAATTTTTAAATGTAAATGTAGGAATAATTGGTTTCAAGTGACCTTCCAAAACATTGCAAGATGTTTTTTGGTTGAAAAAGAAATTTATCTCGTTGCAATGGATTTCCACAGCCTTGATTGTTTGTATTTTATACTTCATTAGATTGTTCTTCCAGTGCATTAGAAGTAAGGCAGCGGGGAAGCAATGGTGCGGAAGTATCCCATGGCAGGTAGGAGTTATTCCTGTCTTCAAACCTGCTCTGCTAAGACTGTTTAATCTGTGGTGTTGCCCGAAAAGACCTTGAAGTCCAGTATAAACTGGTTGGTCTTCATCATACTGTCTCTGAAAGATAGTTCTTTTCTTTAAGCAACGTGGACCCTATCGGGTCTTCTAATTCAAAGGACTATTTGGTTATAGTGGAGATTTAATTATTTGCCTCCTATGTCACTTAAATATTTTTCAAGGTCTTAAATGTGGTCACTGTTCTGTTTAGGAAAAAATTTGGATTTACTTGACTGACTTCAGCATCTTTTTATAGACTGGTTATCTCCTGGATGTTGGTATAAGCAGGGTGTCATTTGTAAGCTCCTAGACCGTGAGAGACTGATAGATGCCCAGCGCATGAGGGGCTCGGCCCAGGGAAGCGACAAGACTTCCACTGGTCGAGGTGTAGCTCAGACTTAGGACTCTGGATTCCTACAGTGAAACCGCCCTAAAGCCAAACTCAAAGCAAGCATAAGACACTGTATATGTTTGGGGATAAATTCATCTCGAGAGAGTAATTTTTTGTGAAAGGTATACATTGTGGCTGTTACAACTGCAAAAGCACTTGATTTGGTCACTACTTGTCCTTGAGGCCCGGGAAATCAGTAGTCACGGACAGAGAAGGAACCAAGCATTGAAAGTACTGTTCAGAAACTAATACTTTGTGTTAGGTACCTAGTCTTTCCTAGAGGCAGAAATGGTCCCAGGAATGTTCAGAAATACTGGACTACTGTTTCCATTTCCTCTGAAAAAAGGGCATTCTAGATATGATGCTCACATTAATGTTTTATATTAAGCTTATTTTCTTTGTCTTTTAGGAGCCTCGTTCCAAAGAGCATTCTGTAACGAACAAGTCTCAGCATGCCTGTGAGCCTCTTCATTATCTTTCCACCCAGCAGAGAAACCCATTCAAGGTCCTGGACAAGAATCAAGAACCGTCTCTCTGGAAACAGTTCACCAAAGGCGAAGCTGGGGATAAGATGAATGATAAGAAGCAAAAGGAAAAGGCAGATGTGCTCTTGGATCAAAAGAAGGAATGGAAGCCTGAATCCAACTGCTGGACGAAGCAAGATCTCTCATCTGGCCTGGAGATAAAGAAAAAACAACCTGCACCTCAAGAGCAGCTGCAAGGGGAGAAGACAGAGTTTCAGCGTGCAGCAAGGGAGAATGAAGGGATGCACATGAGAAACCTTTCTGAGGTTAAATCCAAGCAGTGCCATGGTGAGGAGCTGAGGAAACCATCTGGGTCTCTTCAGGAGAAATCACACGTTGAGAGTCATCCTGTCCAAAAAAAATCAGGGCCTCTGAGGGAAAAGGAAACCAAGCCTTTGCCTGGAATTATTCACAGTCGGAACCCAATAAGCAAGCCCCAGAAAGGGGAACACGTCAGCAAAGAGCACCCCAAGAGCCGGGAGGCTAGAGAAACAAAGGCAAGGGATGAGCCAGGCTCGCAGACCACCCGACAGTCAGAGCCTGGGGATGGGCCTGCGCCACCGGCCACAGGGCGCTCCCTGGGACAGAGGCCGGAAGCGGCCTCCAGCCGTGGCGACCGTTACGAGAATAATGCCGTTTTCACTTCCTCTGAGCCTCCCTTGCTCTTTGACTCGACTCCGGACTCACACAAGGAGGAGAACCTCCCGTTCCCTGGTCAGAGTGTGCAGAGAAAACCATCTCCTGCCTCGGGTGTTTCCAGGAAGGTGGAGCCTTCAGACCCAGCAGCCCAACGTGTGTACCTCACAACACAACTGAAGCAAAAGAAGGTAACTACTGACCTACCATGTGCTTTGTTTTTAAGGTCAGAGCATTGCTTGCTGGGGTCCACGAGCAAGTCAGACATGTCAACGTGAGAAAGGTTTTGTGGGTGAATATTTAAGTTCTGTCTTTTCCTGGGTTTATATTTTCAGGGTTAGTCAATCCGTCGGGTTTAAAACAAAACCAAACCAGGGGCGCCTGGGTGGCTCAGTTGGTTAGGCGACTGCCTTCGGCTCAGGTCATGATCCTGGAGTCCCGGGATCGAGTCCCGCATCGGGCTCCCTGCTCGGCAGGGAGTCTGCTTCTCCCTCTGACTCTCCTCCCTCTCATGTTCTCTGTCTCTCATTCTCTCTCAAATAAATAAATAAAATCTTTAAAAAAATAAAAAAAAACCAAACCAAACCAAACCAAACACTGGTTTTCACACATACACTTAAAGGATGCTGATTTCAGAGTTTTCACATTTTAGGCTACTTTAATCTGAAACTGTCTTTCTAACAACTTGAGGCGGGAGGTCATCTTACAGGATCTGTTTTTCAGAGCACACTGAGATCGGTGGACATCCAGGCTCTTCCAGACAAGGGTCAGAAGTTGCTCCAGCAAATTCAGGAGTTGGAGGAAGCCCTTGGTGCTCTTGCCCTCACCGCAGAGCCAGGTAAAATGGGTTACGCCCCAGAACTCGGGGTTTGCAGGAACTTTAAAAGAGACATTCGAGAAGCCCTTTCAATAAAGAATATGTTGACCCATTCACCTTTCCATCTGATTATCTACTTCTGAGCTTTTCAAAATTACACTTGTGATTTATAAAAACTTCCTTCATTTCCTGTGGACTCAACTCTTTCCCATCGTTTAAGAACTTTTCAGTGCTGTGCTCTTGAGGTCTTCCCCAGCTCGTTGGAGTGGTAGTGATCCCACCCTCTTTTGACCTCCTCTCACACATATAATTCCTTTGCTTTCCTGAACTGTAGCCTGTTCTTTCCTTGTTTTTTTGTTTTTACTGAGCAGACACTAATGAGAAGAGTAACGCTCCAGTACCACAACAGAGACACAGCACCAAAAGTACCACTGAGCCCCCTCACTTGGTGCCTCCCCGACCCCTGCAGGGCCAGGGTCTCCAGCCTCTGGGTTCTCAAGGACTGAAGGCTGCCTGCCCGGTAGCTGCTGGGGGATCCAGTTGGTGCTATGGAGGTAAGATCCAGGGGCCTGGCCCTGGGGTGAATAGCTACCCCTACAAGTTAAAGGCTGCCGAGGAGATGTCTCTGTGCCCATGTGAAGGGAGAGGCCGTTCTGGAGTTGTCAGTTGCCTGTATGATACAGATTGTGATGCTCAGCTGAGCTTTGCACAGCATTTAGATTTCTGTGCCTGCCTTGTTCACCGGCCGTAATCAGTCAACCCAGTGGCCGGCACATGGGAATCCTCTCGTAAATGTTTGTGAATGAAAACTTAAACTTACACCACGATGAGGTAGGCAGACCAGCGGGCACATTTGCACCCCATGTGTTAAGGCAGAGCAGAGAAGTGACGGAAGTCAAGCTGATGACCAAAGACCCACCGAGAGCAGTGACACCCTATTTAAAGGAGTTTCCGTCCTGAACTTTCCAGAAAACTGTGGTTCAGAAGTAACTGCAAATAAAGATCATATGTCCTAGGATGGGTTGGTTTGCTGATCAGGAGATGGGACCCGAGCTCACTGGTCTGGTTGGCTGGTAGTGACTGGAAAAACTAAGGCCAGTTTTCTCCCAGCTGAGGAGCACTAGAGAACTGGAACGGGAAAAGGAAAGAAGCAAGGAAACCGAAAAAAGAAGGAAAGGGAGAAAGTGGAAGAGTGATAGTTAACAGGGGGTCAGAAATAGATTCGGTGCCAGATGCAGCTGAGGCCAGCCTAAAAAGGAACAGAAAATGCGTTCGTTTCGGGGCGCCTGGGTAGCTCAGTTGGTTAAGCATCCGACTCTTGATTTCAGCTCAGGTCATGATCTCAGGGTCATGAGATCAAGACCTGCGTTGGGCTCTGTGCTCAGTGGGGAGTCTGCTTGTCCCTCTCCCTCTGCTCCCCCCCGCTTTGCACACTCGCACATACGTGCATGCTCGCTCTCTCAAAATCCTGGCACAGTGCGGTCAGCGTGTGAGGTGCACATCAGGGGCTGTCTCCCTGTCTACCTAAACATCCACGGATTTAACCTAGCCCAGCCTTCCCTGTTGCTGGCTTCCCTTCTTTGCACCCAGCTCCAAGGATCTTTTCTTCCTAAAATAATGATGGCATTACCTTTTCCTCTGCCCCCTCTTTGAAACTGGAGAAAAAAAAAAAAAAAGGCCTACCAAAAATACTACAAGTTCTCTTTTTATTACACTTTCTGTTACTTTGCCCTTTATTATGTTAAGCGTGTGGTTAAACAAACAAACAGGAAATGGGGCTAGAGGAGCCTGCGAGGAAGGAAAATCGAGGGGCGAGAATTTGTAGTCCGTGCAGATCGGTTACCTGGCAAATCGTGAATTGCCGGTTTGCATCGTTAGCCAGGGCGGAGCACTTGTGACCCTTTAGATACCACCTGTCTGTACGCAGGTCCTACGAAACAGGACGGCCCCCATGCCATGTGGGAAATCATAAGTAAAGCCATTGATGAGCTGCACGCGTCCCTTGAGTCTCGGCCCGGTGAGACAGCCGTGGCAGAGGATCCAGCTGGGCTGAAGGTGAGCCAGGGGAGGCTCGTGGTGCAGACTGTGCTCGAAGGGTGTCCCTGCACCGCGGACCGGGAGACCCTGGGGGGCTGCCCTCCTGATGGATCTTTCCTACAGATAATGCTTTCGTGGCTTCCCTTCTAGTATTTTCTCCTCCTGTTTAGCACTGAGAAGAAAGTACAAAACCCACTTTTTTTTTTCTTAAAGCCACAAAATTCTGTAGGTCGATAGCAATAGAAGACCCATTTATTGAGCTTCGGTAGGTGCCACAAGGATGCAAAGGACTTACTGCTCTTAACTAGTTGGGGGGAGGTACATCTACAATATATATGAAACAACTAGAAAATGACACGAAAACAAAGGTAAAATGTGCTCTGTAACGGACCACAGACGGTATACGATGTACAAAAGGAATTCAAAATAAGGGAAGAGTCACCGTAGGTAAAGAATTCTTTGTTGCCTGCCTACCCTGTGCCTTCACGACGTTGCAAGCCCGAAGTAGTAGAGAGGGTAAAGCCAAACACTGCGGTTAGAGAGAAGAGGCCACGAGCAGGACTAGCCAATGAAGATGGGGAGCAGGTGACATCCCTGAGCGGGGCCCTCCCTTGCAGTACAACCTGGCACAGGGAAGCAGCTCAGATAGCCTCGCTCAGGAGATGGGATGACATCACATAGAATCGTGAGCCAGGTGTTTTCTGAAGATTGTTTTTGTCATGGGGTACAAGATGAGTAAGAAAAGACTGGAAGGGGGTGTCCGCCAAATTTATGACTCACGGTGCAGATGGGGACATTGCCTACAGAGAGGAGAGTCGAATTTAAGAGAGAACGAGGAAGAACCATCGGAATGGTTCATCAGTGAAAGGAAGGGGGCCGGTCAGAGGTCTTGGTTGCAAGCAGTAGAAACTGCCTGGCTGATGAAAGCAGACAGAATGAGACTCTCACTTGAGGGACGCTCTTGATAGACGTGCTGGCCAGTAGGGGCAAGTCTGTCCCAGGCAGGACGTGCGGTCACCCTGGGTGAGAGGTGGAGTCAAGGACCTCTGAGGTGCAGTGAGCAGCCCCATGACAGCTGGAATATTGGGAGGATCGCTTACAGAAAAGAGGAGAGGAGAGCGTGGAGTCCGTGTAGTCAGGATCCAGCCCCTCCTGAGGAATTTATACTCAGCTTTTGGTTCTTCCCTTTGTCAGCTCCCTTTGCTACTGCACCAGAAGCAGGCGTTGGCCTGGTTGCTATGGAGGGAAAGTCAGAAGCCACACGGAGGAATTCTGGGTGAGTCTGGTGTTACGTTAAGAGCCAACATGTGTATTGTTTCATTTGATCCTGTCAACAGCTCTGGGATGGGCATTCTGCTGCCCCCCTTTTACAGATGAAGAAACGGAGGTGCAGGATGGTAAAGCAACATAGTCAAGAGTATACAGCTGTAGGATCGGTCAGGTTGTGGCTGCAGGTGGTAGAAGCTGACTGTGGCTATTTAAGCAGAGGGAGAGTTCATTCTCTGGTGGCACAGAGAGTTTCTGGGAGGGGTGGAGAGCCAGGCTGGAGGCCAGACGTCTAGGAGCATGGCCAAAGTCAAGTAAGAACCTGAGGGTCTTGTGGGAACTGTCATGGCTGCTTTGCTCCATCAGACTCTAAAGGAAAGCATTGCCACCCCAAAGTCAGAGACTCCTGTCTCCACCCCTTCCTGCTTCCTGAAATCCTGAAAAAGGATTTCACAGGGAGCCTCTTTTCTCAAGTTGCTTACATCTGAATTGAACTCTTGTGTGAGTACGTGTGTTCTCCAGAGCCAAGGCACACTGCCGGGGCCTTAGGTGCAGGGGACCCTAGAAAGCCAGTTTTCTGTGTTCTGCTTTGGAGACTCACCGAACTAAAATTTTCCAAGGTGCTCAGCTTCTAGAAAACATGACAGATGGCCACAGTGGCTAGTGAGTGGCTGTGACGGGGCTCCCCAGGACCACCTCCAGGATCGATGATTTGTGAGGAGGATGCACAGCATATAGTCGTACTCATGGCTAGGATTTATTACAAAATAAAAAAATAAAATTATTCTGATGTGTTGTAAGTTGAAATCTGCAAAGGGAAAAGGCCCACGGGACAAAGTTCAGGGGATACCAGGTGGAAGCTTCCAGAGGCCTTTCGCAGTGAAGTCACACATGTAAGATGTTGCCAAGCAGGGGAGTTTGGGCCCCAGGTGTTTACTGGGAGCTGGTCACACTGGTGGCTTCAGGCCTGGTCGGTCCTGAAGTGCCAGGCTTCCAAAAGGAAAGCAGATGTTCAGCATAAACCATAGTGTTTGTGCACACAGTGTAGGCACAGTGAGCCACTCTTAGAAGTTCTGAAAGTGGTGGGAACCCTGCTTGAATTGGAGTTCCCAGATGCCAGCCCACGGCCAACCCTGTCAGCAGGCCTTCCCGAGGATAGTGGTGAGGGCTGCTGTGTTAACTCCTTATCTGCACAGTTGCGGGGCCAGAATTTGAACCTGAACCCACGCTGTGACATTTTACTTCTGCTTATGTCAGAATGATTATTTAAACTGTTACAGTGAGGATGAGAATATTTTATAGGGTACAAATAGGAAATTCAATGAGGGAAGTTCAGTGATCGGCACAATGACAGTACCTTAGAAATGTTAGTTTATGCCCCTCTTTGATGAATAAGTTAAGGGAATGGGGGACTGTTTTGAATTAACTCCATCTACTGGATCTTTCTGCTTTGGGGGAGTGAAAAATTAAAAAACTGGGCAGTATCACCAAACTGAGACAGATACCAGGGAATGCATTAGATAAGTAACAATACATTGTGAACACTAGAGCAAGGTCTAAATAATAAGCTTTAAGTTTTGCAAAAGTCACAGTAAATGTCTCTGATCTAGAAAATGAGGAGCAGGGGCTAGGGTTCCTCTTCGTACACAGAGGCGAGGATTTGTAAGGGTCGGAAAGAATAGTGCCTAGACCAGCAGCAGGAAGTAAGGGCCAAGGTCTGCCAGTGGTTTCTTCTCTTGAAATGGAGGTGATTCTTTGCCCTGAGTGATAAACTCTCTGACTTTGGTTTTCCTTTTCCAGCGGATGATATGGGATTAGGGAAAACCCTGACAATGATTGCACTCATCCTGACCCAGAAGAATCAAGAGAAGAACAAACAAGAGGACAAAAACACAGCATTGACTTGGCTTTCCAGAGATGGTATACAAATGCCTTCATAACCTCTTATTTCCTGAATTGTGTGAGCCGGCAGAGAGTGGACGTGTTTCAGCTAAGAGAGAATACTTCTGGTCATATGTCATTAATTTATGAGAAGACCAGTGTTAGATAATAAAATTAAAAAATTAAAAATTAAAAACAAACAAACAAAAATTATGCCTGTGGCATCATTTCTGATGCTGAATCTGCTCATTACCAGTGATTGTTTCCCCTTTTGCTATAAACTTAGCCTGACCTGTGGTTAGAAAAAAGTGTATAGAGAAAGCCGAGGCTCTGGAATGGCTCTAATGAAGATTTTTGTTAACATTGAGGACACAGGTACAGGGTTGGGCCAAATTAGTTAATATATAATTTTTTTTTTTTTTAATACATAATTTTTTAAGGAAGGTCTGTCACAACCTCCGATTTTAGCCACCATAGCAGAAACTGTTTCCGAGTTTTCTGAAATTCCGTTAAGTTTCCCAATTTAGACAAATTCTGTCTCACCAGCTCTGTTGTTAGGATAAAATAACTGTCCAAGTACTTTAAAGGTCCTACATGGAACGGGTCGGCAACCCCACATCCCACGTGAGTTGCCAGGTACGCAAGGACAGGACTCGGTTGGTAGGCCAGGTGCAGATCTGGCTGTCCGCCCTCCAGGCCTCTCCCGAGCCCGGTGGCAGCTGGGTCCTGTGCCTCTGGGTGCAGTAGTGACATGCTGCGTGCATAGCAAAGAGATGGAGGAGGGGGAGCAGTGGCACAAATACTCCTCCACTAACCGGCTCCCACGTAGTTTTTGCCTGTCTTAGCGGTTTTGTACTTACATTGTAATGTGGATGTAATTAAGTTATGCTTTTCAGAAAAAAGTAATACTACTCCCCTGTAACAAATCAACTCAGGGCGAGGTAGGAAATGATCCCACTTCTACCTTTTGACCACTGTGGAAGCGCATTGGTTTTTTTAGACTGAGGCCCCATACTGCGAACTTTCCCTCTTTAGCCACTCTCTGTCTGACCTTTGTACAGGGGAAAATAAAGAAGTGTTTTGAGTTAAAAGACCACCCCTCTCATTTCCCATTCTATTCTATACTGTGTGTGGAAATAAGAGCGGCAGTTTGTTAAAAAATGTGATTGAAGGAATAAAGGTCAAGAAGAAGGGGAGGTACCTTTAAGGAGTTAAAGACTACTTAATGAGAGCCATGAGGTGTTGATTTTTTTTCCCTTCAAGACTCCTGTGAGTTCACTTCCCATGGAACGCTGATCATCTGTCCTGCCTCCCTGATTCATCACTGGAAAAACGAGGTGATGAAATGTGTGAGCCACAACACGCTAAGAGTCTATCTCTATCATGGGCCCAATCGGGATCAGCGTGCAAAAGCGTAAGTGCAGAAATACGGCAGTTGGTGAGAGCCCTCAGCCTCTTGGCTTGAGTGGCCATATTGGCCTTCCCTGTTCTCCCTGAGCTCTCACGGAGTCAGGACTAATGATAACGTGTGAAGACCGAAGGCACTGTCGTCACCCAGCATCCTTCACCTGTGCTAAGAGATGCGTCTTTGAAGACAATGGTGTTCTTTTGTTGTATCCTTGTCACCATCCTCAACAAGAGCTGCTGTGTGAGGTAGCCTGAGATGCCTGAGCTGACGGCCAGGGAGCCCTGGCACGCGACGGTCTGCCACGGTTATTTCATTCTTGTTGAATTTCTGATTCCGATTTCATGTTCTTTTTCCGTTCGTGTGAATGCAACCAGCCTAGTCTTACAGAGCATCTTGGTAGAATATTAATGATTAGTTGGTATAGACTGGCTCTGCTTTTCATATAGGAAGCATCTAAGAAGTTTTCTTTTTTTCTTTTTTTTTAAGATTTTACTTATTTATTTGACAGAGACACAGCGAGAGAGGGAACATAAGCAGGGGGAGTGGGAGAGGGAGAAGCAGGCCTCCCGCCGAGCAGAGAGCCCGATGCGGGGCTCGATCCCAGGACTCTGGGATCATGACCTGAGCCAAAGGTGGATGCTTAACAAGACTGAGCCACCCAGGTGCCCCTCTAAGAAGTTTTCAATTCAAGAGTTTAGGATTAGACCTAGTTGAATTCCTGAGGGGGAAGGATCAGGAAGGTGGAAGGAAAATGTTTCCCCAGATGGTAATTTTAGTCCTAGTCTTTGCCTTTTGGTTTTAAAGGATTTTTTTGGTTTTTAAGATTTTATTTTTATGTAATCGCTATACCCAACGTAGGGCTCGAACTTCCAACCCCAAGATCGAGGGTCACATGCTCCACCGACCGAGCCAGCCGGGTGCCCCTAAAGGAATTGTTTTTTGTTCCTAATTGTGATGTGATGGTCTGGGTTGAGTACTTGCTGATCTAGTCAAGAAGACAGTTGTTTCTGCTTCTAAATAATCCCCCAACCTGTCATATTAGATATTTCATCTCCTAAAGAACAGAGCAGTAGTCTTTCAGGGGTGAGTTGCAAAATTGGGGGCCCTCAGTCTTACACCCACTCTCACGGGTGAGGGTCGCTTTAGCAGACTGAAGGTATCAGGGCATCAGGGACAGGCCTGCGTGCCTTCTCCAGCAGAGTACTGTCAGTGGCTGGCCTTTGTTCTAGATAGTTTTTTTAAAGATTTTATTTATTTATTTATTTGAGAGAGCGAGAACGAGCGGGGGGAGGGGCAAAAGGAGAGGGGGAGGCAGACTCCCCACTGAGCAGGGAGCCCGACTCGGGGCTCGATCCCAGGCCCCTGAGATCATGACCCGAGCCGAAGGCAGACGCTTGACCGACTGAGCCACCCAGATGCCCCTGTTCTAGATAGTTATTAGAAATAAATTGCACGTTACTTGATTGGCACTTCAGTCATACCTGGTTTGGTATTCAGAATAAACTAGTTGACTGATTGGAATCATTCTTAATCCTTCTTCTCTATATGATGCTAAGTCAACATGTAGACGGTGCTCCCTCTGAATTAGGCATATCATTTTTATCAAAAAAGTATTTCTGGACATTCTCCCAGATGCACAGTATTAAGTTTTGTTGGAAAAAAGATTTGTGCTTTTTGTTAAGAATCTTTACACGTAAAGGAGTATAGGCAAGGTAAACTCAAAGCGTGCAGAGTGTATTTTTTTTACCCAAATGTCAAGGCTGGATTAATGGGTTTTCAGAAATCCGTTAAAAAATGATAAGGCGAGGGGCGCCTGGGTGGCTCAGTTGGTGGTTAAGCGACTGCCTTCGGCTCAGGTCATGATCCTGGAGTCCCTGGATCGAGTCCCGCATCGGGCTCTCTGCTCGGCAGGGAGCCTGGTTCTCCCTCTGACCCTCCCCCCTCTCATGTGCTCTCTCTCTCATTCTCTCTATCTCAAATAAATAAATAAAATCTTTAAAAAAAAAAATGATAAGGCGAAAGATCAGATCTAGATGAACATGCTTTGAGGGTTTCTTACTTCCCTGGGACTTCAGCGTCAGTCTAGCTCTCAAATCATCACTAAATGTTAACTCCCAGCCCTACCCTACTTCTGTCGTTGCCAGATACTATCCAGCTTTATATGGCTCCAGCCAGAGATTTTTCTCTCTGACTCATGGGATGGGAACAGGGAGGCCGTTTAGCTATAGTAAGCAGACTATAAAAATGATGAGATGTAAGGCAAGTGAGTAAAATTTCCCTCTCCCAAAGCATGTAT
Source organism: Leptonychotes weddellii (assembly GCF_054177405.1). Lineage (NCBI taxonomy): Eukaryota > Metazoa > Chordata > Mammalia > Carnivora > Phocidae > Leptonychotes > Leptonychotes weddellii. The sequence goes on from NC_138372.1 coordinate 90,368,223, forward strand.
GTGTGGATTAAGGACACGAATTAATGAATTCTGCCAGCTGTCCCTCCAGCGCAGGCATTTTTATAAAGGGATCACCTCCAGCTCTCCTGTCAGTCATGGAGGGATCGTTTACTGTTTGCCTTGTGTCCTGTCGGTGCAGCCTCTCTACCTATGACGTCGTGATCACTACCTATAACCTTCTGGCCAAGGAGATTCCCACACAGAAAGAAGAGGGGGTGGTCCCCGGTGCAAACCCCGGTGTGGGGAAGGTGAGTCTGCGAGCCACACCTCATAGTCTACCCGAGTCTTTCTACTGCATCACACACAGCAGAGGTGCCTTCCTGTGAGGTCAGGAATGGCCTGAACGTTCCACCTGTGGAAACGGAAGGTTCGTGCCCCTCTTCCTTCCCTTTTATTCTCGCCAGACTTCGTCGGGAATAAAGGATGAGGTTTGGCACAGTATCCCGTTGTTGTGTAGAACGAATGTTAGGGACAGTGCAGCAGTGTGCTCGTCACGTGACCGTGGGAAGCCCCACCTGTTGTAGTGTTTACCTTAGAGTCTTCCGGGTGTACTCTTAGGATATTTTTCATATTTAATGAGAAGCCTAGTACTTGAGTACAAGTATTTTTGTATTTAAGCCTATGATTGCCTGCCTCTCTCCCGCCTCCCAGGGAAAAGAGGTTGCAAACAGTGAGGCCCCAAAGGGGCTCGAGGCTAAACGCTAACCAGGTGAAAACTGGGTGTTTGCTAGGGCGTCCGGGGTCGTCTCAGTTACTCAGTGTAAGGCTTTATTGCCTAGTTACCGTGGGGCGTTTTTCTCCTGAAAATACAGTGCCGTTCCCAGAACGGATCTTCTGCATGTTCTCATTTGTCGTCCGATCTCCGTATTTGGGGAAATCTCTAGAATGCTTCTCCGGTCAGACCAACCTGACTTCTTGTGGATAATGAACTGTTCAGATTCCGCAGTGGTTCCTCATTGCTTTCAGGATAAAACCGTGGTTCCTTTCCATGAGGTCGAGGCTTTTATGACCTTGCCCTGCTTGCGCGTGTCTCGTCCCCTACGCCCCAGCCCTCCCTGTGGCAGTGCGTGGCAGTACCAGGGGACGTGTACCTGGCCTGCTCTGTCATGCTGCTGTGCCTTTGCATTCTCTCCGAATGGAAGGCTTTGCCTCCGTGCCTTTTCCAGGTTAATTTGTTGTGTTTTCTTTCATCCGCTTCAAGAATCCTTTAATCCTTCGGTTGAATGCTCTCCTAGCACCTTGTGCTTACTCATGTCCTAGCCCTCCACACACTGAGCCAAGACTGAGCACCTACTATGTGCCACCTGCTATTTCAGGTATTAGGGATACAGCAGTGAACCACACTGACTAGGGTCCTCCGGCATATATTGGATTATCCAGTGGGACATAGTATGTAAACATCATGCTGTAATTAATCTTTCTGCTTGTTCTTCTTCTCGCTACGTCGTGAGCTCCTTAAGGCTAGGAGCTGTCCTTTATGTCTGATTTCGTATCTTACGTTATAAAAGTAGACTTGCAGTAAATTTTTAGTGAATTTTTGTCAATTTAGTAAATATTTTATTGAAATGAGCGAATTTCCAGGCTCGACACCTAGTGCAGTCCTGACGCACGGCTATTGCTCACTTTTGAGTTTTAACTTGAAAACTCAAGTTAAAAGATTTTACTCTTAAGTGTCTTTTGTTTTAATTATAATTTTTTTATTTTTTAAGATTTTATTTATTTGACAGAGAGAGAGAGACACAGTGAGAGAGGGAACACAAGCAGGGGGAGTGGGAGAGGGAGAAGCAGGCTTTCCGCCGAGCAGGGAGCCCGATGCGGGACTCAATCCCAGGACCCCGGGATCATGACCTGAGCCGAAGGCAGACCCTTAACGACTGTGCCACCCAGGTGCCCCTAAGTGTCTTTTTTTTTTTTTAATTAAAGATTTATTTATTTATTTGAGAGAGAGAGAGAGAGCTTGAGCAGGAGCAGGAGGGGCAGAGGGAGAGAGAGAGAATTTCAAGCAGACTCCGGATGTGGAGCTTGATCTCATAACCCTGAGATCACAACCTGAGCCGAAACCAAGAGTCGGAGGCTTAACCCACTGAGCCACCCAGGCGCCCCTACTCTTAAGCATCTTAAACTCAAAGATTGGGGCTCTCGAATCGACTTGTTTCTTTCTACCCACTGAGAGTCTCCACTTTTGGTTTCTTCAGCTTCATTCTCATTTCAGCATACCTGATCTAAGCCCTCAAACTAGGCAGAAAGCATGGATTCTCAATACTTGTTCATTATTTCCCCATCTCTTCTTGAAAATGTGTACATTTTCCCATACTATTGATGATGTCGCTTGGGTTTCTTCCAGGATAGTGCAAAAACGCCTTTGCTTCGAATAGTCTGGGCTCGAATCATATTGGATGAAGCTCACTGTGTGAGGAACCCGCGAGTGCAGACTTCCATGGCTGTGTGCAGGCTCCAAGCCCAGGCCCGTTGGGCTGTCACTGGAACCCCCATTCAGAACACCTTGTTGGACATGTATTCACTGCTCAAGTGAGTAGAACTCCTCAGCATTATGTAAATGCGAACCGAGTCAGTTAACCCTTCATCATTATTCCTTATCATGACAGAGCTCCAGAGTGTGCCAGATTATCTCGTGTAGCGGATGGCAAGCTTCTCGACCTTTAAAGGGTAAAAGAATTCATATTTAGGAAAAGATAATCAGTTGATGGACTGGCAGCTACAGGACTGTGATTACATCCAGCCCCTATATATGGAAAAATATAGGATGGATTAAAGTGAAACAAAAATCCTCTTTCTTCAGTCCAGTGAATGTTTTGGGCTTTTTCTATTTTAAAGCGTATGGCCTAGGGTCAGGCCTACAATTTATTTGAAGCGAACAGAAAAGAATGCTGATTTTAAAGCCCTTGCTTTTATTCAAGTAAGCCCATAAGAGGATATGGAATTTCTTTGCCGGCCTTTGAAGCTTTAGGAATAAATTCCAACTATTGGTTATATGTCCTGTTGCGACGATACTGATATTGTTAATGGAAAAATTCACATTTTGTAATGTGGTTTTGTTATCAACTTAGATTCTTTTGATGTGTCTCACAGAGCTTTGCTATGAAATTCATTGTTAAAAAATGAATGATGGATGTAACAGAAAAATTGGATTTGTTTCTCATCTCCTGTGTTTCCTTAGACCCTTATTTACTCCTTGAACCATTCTCCAATTCTTCTTTCCTACTTTCTGTCTTCTTCCTCAACAAAAAAAGATTTCTCCGTTGTTCTCCATTCGATGATTTCCGACTGTGGAAGAGCCAGGTTGACAATGGTTCAAAGAAAGGAGGAGAACGGTTAAGTATTTTAACCAAGAGCCTTTTGCTGAGGAGAACAAAAGACCAACTGGACTCCACAGGCCAGCCCTTGGTAATCTCGTTTATACTTGTCCCTGGGGGAGGCCAGGGAAGGAGGCTGACATGTCCTCAGTTTGGTTTGAATAGGCATCTGCTTTGCTCAGGAGCCTCTGAGTGTCCCATCTCCATGTGAGCGGGCCCTAGGTGGCCATGTGTCACAGCCATCCTGTTTTGAGGGCCGGTGGGAGAGCTGTCCAGGGCTTGACTAGGTTTCCAGTGTCCGCTGTGGGGAATGTACTCTGTAACGCCCAGGTCATTTGTCTGACTTCACCAGCTGATTTCTTCTACTCCTCCAGGTGATGCTGCCCCAGCGTAAATTTCAAGTGCACCATTTAAAGCTTTCTGAAGATGAAGAGAATGTTTACAGTGTCCTTTTGGCAAGATCAAGGTGTGTGCAGTGAGGAAGCACCTCACATTTATTGTGTGATTCCTGTCCTTGCTTGGGAGGGAGTTAAGGGTCAGGTTTCCTCAGACTACATTTATAGTGTTATTGATGACTTGGATGTCCACGTTCCTTTTTCTGTTTGTTTGTTTTGGTTTTTAAATGCCCCTTTCTCTCTCCTCACCCGCTCCGTGGCGTATCTCTGTCTTGTATACACACTGAACCTGTGCTTCATTGGCTTCCTGGCGTAGAAGCCAAACAGCGTGGTCGCTGTACACCAGGTGTGTCTGGTCCTGTGGGGCCATATTGGGAAAGAACATCTCTTTGACCTTTGACTTGCTACTCAGCATCTCATTGGAACTTAAAACAACAAACTGCTCTATAATCCTTCTTGTCACATGTTCTTTGTACTTTCTCTAAACCTCTTGTCCTTCCTGAAATTCCAGATTTACCCTCTCCCACTTGGTACTTCTCACTTCCAATGTGAATATGTTTTTTTTTCTCTTTGTAAACCTAATGTAATATTATCGTATTTATTGATAAATATAAACCAATATTAACATTACAATAATGTGTTATAAATTAATAGTAAGTTGTCATCAAACATGGTATTTATACTATTAATACGTTTATTGACGATTAAAAAATGATTTGGCTTTTAGAATAATTAATTTTCATTACCTTTGGCCAGTGCTTGCCATGAGCCTGACTTTATTTAATAAGTCTTAGTCAAGATCCTACTGCAAGCACAGTGAAGCAGTGACCCCTGGTAAACCTCTTTGGTCTTGGCAAACATTACATGTGCATTTTCTCTTTTGATCTGAGGCAGGTCAGCTCTGCGATCCTATCTAAAAGGGCGTGAAGGTGGGGGCAGCCAATCTGGAAGAAGCCCTGATAATCCATTCAGTAAAGGTAAGTGGTGGACACTCATAGGTACATACAAGTAATGAAGATGTGGATTTAGATCCGGTAAAATTACAGCTACAGGACATTATGAATGCTTGGTATCAGAGACTTGACATTAGCTAGGAACCTCAGACCAAAGTAAAATAAGCTGATCTGCCATCGCCAGACCTGGTGATCTAAACTTCTTGTAAGTTACTCCTGAAATCCGCGTTATTAAAATGCAGCTAGGCCCGGAAAGAAAACCAGTATTTCCTTTGGCTTCCTTGATAGAGAGGTCAGTTAGAGCTATATTATTGAATCGCAGATCAGAGAAGTTCAAAACGGCCTCTTTTCAGTTTGTGATTCTTCCCCATATTTCTGTTGTAAACCCTGTCCTGTTTCCTGTGGTTTGTGTTCCTTCGTGGAAGTGGCCCAGGAGTTTGCTGGGCCCCGGATGGTGGCAGACTCGCAGAGATCCAGCACTCCCCACGTACTGTTGACCCAGTTGCTGAGACTTCGCCAGTGTTGCTGTCACCTGTCTCTCCTGAAATCGGTAAGAAGAGCCCTTCGTGTGCTCCCCCACAGTGGCTGCCAGAGAGGTCCATTTCAGTCCTCTGTAACTGGGGTCCCGCCTGCCCGGTCAAGGGGAATGGCGTTTTGGGGTGTTCCTGTGTTCTGGTTGGGGCAGAGAAGAGGAATCGTCTTTATTTTACTTTATATTAGTTTTTATTGATCTTGAGATAATTCCCATAGGGTTGAGAACAGCTTTTACTGTTTTTGTTTTTGTAAATAAACTTTATTTTAGAATGGAAAATGTCGCTTTGTTAAACCGTTCATGAATACTTTGGTATTTTAGGATGTCATAAAGCCAATTTAGCTACTAGTTTTTTCTGCCTTCAGGCGGTATTGGGGCTCTTAAGGCTAGTCATGAAAACTCAGTTGGAACTTATGCAATTGGAAAAGTTGCCTTTGCGTTGGATAGAGGCACATCCATAATTAAGATGAGTCTGTTACTCTTTTTGAGGAGCTGTGGTAATGTGTTTTGATTATCAATAGCTTAATTAACTATACTGCTTTAGCTGGGGAAAACAGAATGATCATGTAATCTGTCTGGCAAATCTCTCAGAAGTTCCATCATTTGATTTATCTTTCATCCGGTGAAAAACTTGCAAGATTACATTTTAATCAGTTTCTCTGAGGAGATACCGATGATGAATTACAAGACATTTTGCTGTGTGAAATGTTAAACAATCCGCACTTCATTGGCAAATAACGTGGCTTGCTGCCTCAACTGCCCACCTGCCCCCCTACCCCCCTACCCGCTTCCTGTATTCTCTTCAGGCCCTGGACCCGGCAGAACTGAAAAGCGAGGGCCTCGCCCTTTCTCTGGAAGAGCAGCTCAGTGTTATGACGTTGTCTGAACTCTGTGACACGGAGCCGTCTCCCCTCATTTCCCTTAATGGCGAACAGTTCAAGGCAGAGCTTTTTGAGAACACAAGAGCGAGCAGCAAGGTACTTTTGTCACCTGTGTTCTGGTAGAAAAACTTGGATGTCCTCACACATTTTGCATGTGTGAGAGTGACACGTTTGTCCAAGCGTGTACAGCCGATGCATGGCAGGGCTAGAACTATGAGATTTGAGCTGGTGCAATTCCCCCTTCCAGCCTTAACTTCTCATGTTATTTCACGAATAAAACGAGTCTTATTACATAGTGGGCTTTCAGAGAGTGATTTGGGCCAGCCCCGGCAGCAGGGTAGATTTTCTGTCATGGATCACTGGGAAAGTTGCTTATCAGGTTTACACCAGCGACAGGGCCTCAGTGAGTGAGGACTTTGTTGCAGGAAAGCTTTAAAGGAAAATAGCAAAGGCTTGACCCCAGAGACTGTAATACATCTGAGTGCCAATTGCTTGGACTTGTTGAAAGGCATCCATCTGTGAGTATTATTTCCTAAATTGCCTTCTATCTTCGTTAGTCATTTTGTTCTATTTTCATTAAAGCTTTTCAAGGCTGAAGCGTTGTAGTAGAGGAAGGCTGAGGTGTGCTGTAACTTGAGTCCTGCCTTTCTGTTGGCTGGTTTGGAGTATACGCCATTAGTCTGCGTACCCTGAGAGTGGGGCCAGGCTCTCTCTCAGCTGCTGTCTGAAGCTGCCATTCCCAGCCTCAACCTCTCTTCAAAGGCGCTTTTTTTTTTTTTTAATGTAACTAGAAATGAGGTCACTGCCAAGGGAATGGTGTTACTTAAGAATTACTTTTAATTAAATTTTCAAAATATTACCGAGGTCTTTACCACTAGTAACGGAGAGAAACCTAGGAAGAACACCATATGTGGACAAACCTCATGTCGTCGTAGCACCTTTAGAGTTAGCTACTCTGTTAAAACTTAGAGTCCTCATAATTTGTGTGCCTCATCTAATACTTGGGTGGTATTTATTCACAGGGCTTTTTAATGCAAGCCTGTTAATAGTGGTTCAAACCATTTAAGGTTGTTTCACGCAGGGAAGGGAGTTTTGGCAGCCCACACCTAAACTCATGCAGAATGTTCCTGGAATTTGACCCCAGCTCATGGACCGTGAGTCCGGCTCTTTCACTAAAAGTTTTCTCAAAATCCCCATGGCCAGCTTTTTCATGTGGCGGTCCGAGCACTTACTACATCCCACGTCGCCAAGACACCAGGTGCTTCATGTACCTGCTTTCTTTCTCCCTGTGAATTCAGAATGGTCCAGAATGGTCCGTCCTCACTTCCTGTCCAGCACATTTGTTGAGAAGGCAGCCTCACGGGTGGTGGGGGCCTCTGGAGGTGAGCACTCGAACAGGGCAATGCGGGACGTAAGCGCGGAGGGCACCTCAGAGTTCATCTGGGGCAGCCCCCTGTTTCAGCGATGAGGCGTCCGCACTCTTCACCACGAGTTCCGAAGGGGTACAACAGAAGAGCTCTCTTCATCTCCTGATTCCTGGTCCTTTTCTTCCTCCTCCACCATCCTGGGGATGAACTCCAGGGCCCGTAGAGGCTTTCAAAAGGTCATTTGCATTAGCAGTTGGGAGGGATGAATCCAGCTGCTCTCCAAGCTCATGCTCATGTGTTCTTACCAACCGCTCCCTGGGGACTCAAATGTGCTCTGAGGGGGTTTGATAAATGCCCAGAGAGCTTTTGGGGGAAGCCTTAGCAAGTGTCGCTCAACTGGGCGGGCCCTCTTCTTCAACAGCCTTTGGAGCAGGCCCTAAACTGAGTAGAGCTCTTTCACTTTCTCTGTCTGCAAATGTTAGGATAGTACCTTCTCTGGTCTGCCTATGTGCTGGATGCTAGGGGCACGAACCAGAAACGAAGCAGTCATATGCTGGCTCTGCTTCCTTGGAGCCCCTCAAGTCATGATAGCAAGAGATGACTGACACACAGTGGGTAGTGTGAAAAAGGCCACAATAATAGGAACAAAAGGAGCCTGAGTAGCAGGTAGGCAGTGGGCACCTAACCCATACTTTGGGGTTAGTGAAGACCTCCAAGAGTGACGTCGATCTGACATGGAAGGGTGTTCTAGGCAGAGGGGACAGAGTGGATGAAGATGAGACAAAGCATGGCTTAGCGGAGGAGGAACTTTGGTATGACTGGAGCATCATTTGAGGAGAGGTAGTGAGCTAGGAGGCTGGAGACATCAGCTGAGGCCAGAGCAGCATGGAGCTGGTAGGTCATTGTCAGGAGCTTGGGCTCGATCCTCAGAGGGAAGGCCCTCCAGCCAGGGGAGGGAAATGACAGACTGGCATTTTTAGAAGTAGCCCTGGGGCTGCAGAGAGGAGAGTGGCCTAGAGTGGGGTCAGACCAGAGGCAGAGAGGCCACTTCAGGAGTGCAGGTGAGGGATGATGGAGAAAAGCAAATTTGCACCCACTTAACATATACTAAATAACATTTCCCAGATTTCATCTCTGTTGGTGGAATTGGAGGCAATCCGAGGAAATTCAGCATCCCAAAAGAGGTAAATGTGTTATTTTGTTATCCAAGTATTGTTTGTGATGATTCAAGAAACTTTGATATTGCTGATAGTTCCAATCTCGGCTTTTTAGAAATCCAGGACCTTGAATCCTCCTCAGCAGAAAGCACTGAGGTTACAGTGCACATTCTCTCTGATTTCTAGTTAATGTATTTGTGGCATTGATTGAGAAGGAAGTCCCTAGAGGGTCAGAGTGAGCTAAGCATCTGGAAAAGTGTTTAAAAGTAGAGAAGCAGCTAAAGAAAAGCAAGAGAGTGACAGGTGCAAAAGGCAGGGCGAGGTGTGGTATCGGAAAGGGAGCCCTGTGGTGCTGGGAATGTTCTTGAGCTGGGTGCATGGATCCATTCATTATTTGTTATCCTTACATGTGTGTTATGGATCTGCGTTTGTAGATGTGGAATGTTTTGATTCTAAAAACTTGACAACCCTAATTAAAACATAGCATGGGGTGTGGGGGTAGAGACGTCCCAGCAGCTTGTTGTGGCTGCCACAGGGAGGGCGGCCCACATATCCCTTTCCTGCAGGACCACAGATCTCCAAATAATAGGAGGCTGTGGTCCTTATTTTAGGCCGGCCACCACTTTATTGTGACCTCATTTAGCATGAGACGGATTACACCCTGGATACGAAAAACAACTGGAAGCATCCTCACCTTAAAATGTGACCTAAGCGTGTGCCTTTGCCCCGCAGGGGACAGAAGGCCTTTCCTGGTCCGCATCATCTGTTCCGGGGGTTGACGTTTTGTGTTCTCCTTCCTTCCAGTGTCGTGGTCTCCCAGTGGACCAGCATGCTGCAGGTTGTAGCGGGCCACCTCAGGAAGCATGGCCTGACTTACGCCACCATCGATGGCTCTGTCAGCCCCAAACAGAGAATGGACTTGGTGGAGGCCTTTAACAGCTCCAGGGGCCCCCAGGTACGAGCCGGGCATGCCAGAGCTCTGTCATCTGTCATTGAGATCACCTTGTTCTCAGTTACACAGCGAAAACGGCCGTGTAGCAGCTCAGTCTAAACACATTCATTGCCTTGATCCCTCCACGTGCTTTTAATTTATTAGACATTTATTGGGGAGCGTATTGAAGAGTGCAGCTACTTTAAAGAGAAGGCAATACGAGGGCTAAAAGCAGAGGAAGAGCAGAGCTGGTTGGCTCAAGTGATCTTTGTGGAGGGAGGCAAGCCTTGAAGGGTAGGTGGGAGTTTGATACGAGGCAGTGTGGGGAGACTTGGAGGGACAACAAGAAGGTGGAAAGCACTGGTGGCCTGGGGGAGGGGGGGGCCAGGAAGAGCAGCAACGGCAGGGGGTGGGGGTGCAGAGACCGAGGGAGTGGACAGACTCTGGTTAATGGAAAGGTCATTGAGCCAGGCACTCCGCCCCCCGCACACCCCAGTGCTCTAAATTGTAGCGTTTGTGTATTTTAGCAGGCAGACAATTCGTGTTTTCAGGTTGAGTCACAGAAAAATAGGAAGTGAGAGTTTTCTTAAAGGTGAGGCACGGGAGATTGCATCTCAGAGTTTTTTTTGACAGCAGAGGGAACTTTGGTGGGATCATGGTACTTATCTGTATTGATCTTGGGCTTGAACCTGAGACAGAGGGAGAGATGTATTATGAGATCAGATCTGTATAAAGGGAATGCCGTGCTTTCTTTTGAAGGTTATGCTAATCTCTCTCTCGGCTGGAGGTGTGGGTCTAAACCTGACTGGAGGAAACCACCTTTTTCTTCTGGATATGCACTGGTAATGACTCTGGATTTTTCTTGCATTGTCCTAGCATAGGAGGGAGGGGGCGGGGGGTGGGGGTCAGGAGGGGGCGCCAGAGGGGTGATGGGGCCTGACTTGTTATGGTGAGGATGCTGTTTTTGTATTATGCGAATGCCTCTCCTGCATACATATTTACAGGTCCTGGTGTATATAGGGTGTGGGGCTGTTGATGGCCTTGAATTCCTAAGCAAGCAAGGCTTCGAATGACTGCTTAAAATAGCATTCACCTTATTGTTAATCTTACATCTGTTTCCATGGAAACTGGGAAGAAGGCTTTTTCTTGTGGCTAAGAGCTACATCGCTCAGTTTTACCTCTTCAAAATACCATATTTCACGCCATTTGTGGACGTCCAAGGAAATCTCAACCCCGGAAAAGACGGAGAAGCTTTATTCCAAAAGGAAAAGGAGAAGGAATCTTCTAGTTATGTTAGGAATACACTTAACACAAGGCCCTTGGCCACGCATGTAGTATCAACATTGGGAGCCTAACCGCAAATTTCCTGGAAATAAGATAAATGAGTTTGTGTGTTGGTAGGAGAAAAATGTCATAATTAGTCTCCGTTTGGGGTTTTCCAATTATGCCAAGCAGAATTGCTGCACATTTGTCTGATTCTCCAGGCGGCCCAGACTGACACACACACGGGCCAACCTGGTGTCATCTTCCGGGAGAACGTGTTTAGGTCTTAGGGCTCCCTGATACGTTTGAGGGAGGAAAGCAGAGTGCGAGTTAAATGCTGATTTCTGGGGGTGCCTGGCTGGCTCAGTCAGTAGAGCGTGCAACTCTTGCTCTCAGGATTGTGAGTTCGAGCCCCCTGTTGGGTGTGGAGATTATGTTAAAATCTTAAAAAAATAAAGAAATGCTGTTTTCTGAAATGGAGATAAACATATTTTAGATATGTTTGGATTGGATTTAAACATATCCAAGATTTTAAGGAGGTAAGATGAGGAACCAGTTTGGAGTTGATAGCCTCTATAAAGAAGGAGAGAAATTAAGTTTCTTCAGTTGAATCCCAGAATATTAAAGTTGAAAAAGGTGTTCTGGGACGCCTGGGTGGCTCAGTCGGTTAAGTGTCTGCCTTCGGCTCAGGTCATGGTCCCGGGGTCCTGGGATCGGGTCCCATGTTGGGCTCCCTGCTCAGTGGGGAGTCTGTTTCTCCCTCTCCCTCTGCACCCCCCAGCTTGTTCTCTCTCTCTCTCTCTCTCTCTCTCTCTCACTCTCTCAAATAAAGAAAGAAATCTTTACCAAAAAAAAGAAAGAAGGAGAAAGGTGTTCCCTATCATTAGGCAGCCCTCACATTTCCAAGTAGGAATCTAAAGTACAGAGGATTGAGGTGAGGTGACTTGCCTGAGTTCATCCAACTAATTAGTGACCAAACTGGAGCACTGGTTCACCTGTGTTACTTAAAAGTTGTCAGCTGATGGTGGTGCTGAGTTTCTCAGTCAAGGGCAAGAAGGTATCTGACACTAACCTTTCTGGGGCCAACATAGCCAAGGACAGGGATTTGCAAACTCTCTCTCTAAATATTTTCGGCCAGATGGTAACTGTTTAGACCTTACAGGCCACATAGGTCCCTGTCCCGTATTCTTCACTGTGGGTTTTTTATTTGGATTTTTTTCAACCCTTTAAAACCATGACCACCATGTTTGTAGCTGCAGAGCCATCCAGAAACAGCTGCAGGTTTTAAGAGACATTTAGAAAGTAAAATGAATGGACTTGGTATGTGAAAAGGGAGTAAAGGGGAGTAAAGGCTCTGTCCAGGGGACTTGCCCACCCAGTCCGGGGTGTCCGCACCTTTGAGCCTTGCCTCTTTGCTCACAGGAATCCATCACTTGAAGACCAGGCCTGTGACCGAATTTACCGAGTTGGGCAGCAGAAAGATGTTGTCGTGCACAAGTAAGTAAAGGCATTCCGGGACTTAGGCCCCTTCACAAGCTTTCCTTTTGTGCAAGTCTTTCTTGGGTGGTGTTTTAACAGTACGTGAAGTATTTGGTGGTCCCTTGACTAGTGGATGCTCCCGAGGCCCGCCTCGTTGGTGCTCACAGTCCAGAAGGGAACACAAGCAATTTGGGGGTGACCTTGGGGTTAGTGCCTGCGAGAGAAGAAAAGGCTTGTGTATTAGGGCTAGGGAAAGTACCCTCCTCCCCCCGCTTTATTTGTTAATTTTTTGCTTTTAACTTTTAGGTTGACGTAATTTCAGACATGTAGAAAAGAATGTAAGAGTTCTCAGAAGAGGAATGTCCCCCCAAAAATCTTATTTGTAAAAATAATACCAAAAACTGCTCGTATGCTATACCATGTATACCGTGTAGACTTTTTTTTCTGGACCATTTGAGAGTCAGTTGCAGCCGTGGTGCTCCTTTACCCTTAAATACTTCAAGGTGCATTTCCGTAAAATAAGGACATTCTCTTATATAACCACAGTAAAATGCTCAAAATCAGAACGTTAACACGATACAATGCTGTTATCTGAGCTCTGGGCTTTGTTCCATTTTGCCTCTTGTCCCATTGAGGTCCCTCACAGCAAAGGAAAATCCTAGAGCCTGTGTAGTCTTGAATTGTCATGACTCTTCTGTCTCCTTTAATTTGGCACACTACCTCAGTCTTTCTTTGTGTTTTATGACATTGACATTTTTGAAGAGCACAAGCCAGCGATTTTGTAGAATGTCCCTTTCTAAAATGCGACAGTCCACTCTAGCAACGGACCTCTTTTTCTCCTTCCTTTTCAGGGCCAGGTTTCCTGAAGAATTAGAAATCACTGACTGTCTTGACTTGATTACCTCTCATATTCATTCCTCAGCCTTTCACCCCTGTGGCTCCACTGAAACCACTCTTGTTTCGGGCCATCCGTGAATTCCAGTTGGCCAGTTGCAGAGATCATGCTGGTTTCCCTGTCATGAGCTCTCACCTCACCCTGTATGCGCCTCCCTTAGTAGTCCTGTCTACTCCAGGAAGTCCAAAGAACCTTCCTCCCCAAGGTCTCCAGCATCAGATCTAGATACCCAAATCCCTGCTGACTCTCTGACTCCGAGTGTGCACATAACCATTAGTCACTTGTGCATTCGTCTCATTCAGCTCCTAAATCTTAACACCTGTTGAGCATTCACTGTGGAGCAAGTACTATGACATGTTCCAGGAACTCGGAATGTCACATACTGAAGTGATATACCGCCTCCTATCTCAGGAGACTTAGTATCCCTGTATCCAATCCTAGAGCCACAGACTAGGTTCCTCCCCTTTCCTCCCTTTTCACATATCAAGTGCATTCATTTTATTTTCTAAATGTCTCTTAAAACCATCTCCTCCTTCCCATCCACACTGCCACCTTCCTCTTCCAAATCTGAATTTCTTAGCATGATAGGCAAAGCCACTCACAGTCTGGCCCCCACCATCCTCTGGAGCTTCTGCCATTGCTCTGCAACATGGTGGAGTCCTTTTGACTTAGGTTCTGGCCAGACTGGACCACCTGATCTTCCTCCGACATAACCGTGTTCTAAACCCGGCCATGATTTTTCCACATTCCCGTTCCCTGGGACGCCCTCCCTCTGTTCCGTCAGGCAAACCCTTGCTCATCCCACAAGCCACACATTACGAGTTCAGCCTTCAGTAGAGCCTTCCCCGAACACCGCAGATGTTTCCTTTTACTCTTTGTGCACATTGGACATATGTCTGTAGCACTTTTCCAGCTTGTATGGTTGCTTATTTTCATGCCTCTCTTCCTGTGTTCCTTTTGAGAGCCCAAGACTGGACTGTATGCATCTCTCCATCCTTAGACCCAGGACAGCACATGGCATATTGTAAATGCTTAGTCAGTGCTTGCTGAATGAGGCAGTGACAACAGTGTCATTTCTTCAGGTGGTAGAACCTGTTTTCACTGTGAATGAGCCAAGAAGTAAGACACTGTACTTAGACCAGCACATGGACACCTGGCAGGAACTTGATAAACTTTAAGGCCTTCTGACTTGATCAGCGTTGAGCTTTTTGAGTGAAAGCTGGATCTCTGCACTTTTTTGGATAGGGATATCGTTTGCCTATTTTGGCATGTTTCCAATTACCTTAGTTTCAGAAAGAAATGAAAAATAATTGGAGTTGTGTCATTTTAAACGGGCACATATTTAGTCAAGGTTGTTTGGATCTCGTAAACATGGGAGTTTTTAACCAAACCTAAGACGACTTAAGTAGAGGAAGAAATCTCATGTAAAAACTAAAGCATAAATAGAAGTTTGAATATGTTATTAAATATGCTGTTTTGGGTTTCTGATTATTTGCTTAATCTGGTTTTTTTTTTTTTTTTTAGATTTATTTGTGAGGGGACAGTGGAAGAGAAGATCTTACACCTCCAAGAGAAGAAGAAAACTTTGGCCAAACAGGTCCTATCAGGATCTGGCAAAACCGTCAAGAAGCTGACTTTGGCTGACCTCAAAGTCCTTTTTGGCATCTAACTTCCTGTTTCTAGGGCTCAGGGTGGTGCCACTGAGGGTGTGCAGTAGGGTCTGGAACAGTGACCTGCACGTGGCCCTCTGAGCCCTCCTCGGCTTCTCATTTCACTGGCAAGCCCTAAGCCCTCCGCGGAAGGTGGCGCCATCTTATCCCCGGAATTGGGCGCCAGTGATCATGTTAACCACTTGATTCATCGGTCAGGTCAATCAGTCGACTTATTGAAGGGTGACTTAGAAACCAAGGAATGACTTCAGAAAAAAAGAACACGCCTTAGAGTTAGATAATTTTGGAAAACGACACCGGGGGAGCTTCAGTGAAAGCTCAGAAAGCCCTCCATTGCCTTGTTCTTCTCAGCTCATGGGGGACCAGTGTTCCTGCCCTTTCCAACGCCGGCTCTCCCTCTCTCCTGCCAGTGAGGCTGCTCCTTTTAACGTGTCTCCGGGCAGGGCAGAGAGAGGACCCCGAGGCCAAGCCTCTGCAGCTGTCTCCAGCCACACCGTTCTGCCGCACCGGCGTCAGAGCAAGGAGCTCCTTGGGCCCAGAACAGACGTCTGGTATGGGTGCCCTCGTGCCATCCGGTATTGGGTATCGTTTCACTTCGTGGGGTTCCGTCGCTTCCCGTTGCTAGAGCGTCATGTGCTGCTTGTGAAATAAAGTTTACTACCGGGCATTTTTTCAGTAGAGGCAGACCTCCCTTCATTGCGCCTTGCAGATACTGCATTTCTTGCGACAGCATTTGCTCACTTCGTGGCCGTGTCCCATTTTGGCAATTTTCGCAGTGTTTGCAGCATTGTTCTATTTGAATTGCTGCGATCTTATGGTAACAGTTGAACAGATGAGGAGCTGAGGCATGAGCTGAGACTGTGGATTCTTGCGATGGACGCTACCCCTGGTGAAGACACTGTGAAGATCGTTGAAATGACGACAGAGGATTTAGAATACCACATAAACTTCGTTGATACAGCAGCGGCAGGATTTGAGATGATTGACTGTAATTTTGAAAGAAGCTCCGTAGTGTGTATTCCATGCTACGGAGAAATCATTCATGAAAGGAAGAGTCCATCGATGTGGCAAACTTCACTGTCATCTTAGTGTAAGAAATTACCGCAGCCAACACCCTGACCAGTCAGCAGCCATCGACATTGAAGCAAGACCCTCCACCGACTCGCTGAAAGCTCAGATGGTGGTTAGCAATTTTAGCAATGAAAGATTTTTTTTTCAAAAAATGTGTTTATTTGTTTAGAGAGAGAACACGCATGAACAGGGTGAGGGGCAGAGGGAGAGGGAGAGACTTTTAAGCAGACTCCACACTGAGCGTGGAGCCCAGTGCGGGGCTTGATCCCACAACCCTGTGATCACGACCCAAGCCAAAACCAAGAGTCGGACGCCCAACTGACTGAGCCACCCAGGTGCCCCAGCAATAAAAGATTTTTTAATTGGGCGCCTGGGTGGCTCAGTTGGTTAAGCGACTGCCTTCGGCTCAGGTCATGATCCTGGAGTCCCGGGATCGAGTCCCGCATCGGGCTCCCTGCTCGGCAGGGAGTCTGCTTCTCCCTCTCACCTTCCTCCCTCTCATGCTCTCTGTCTCTCATTCTCTCTCTCTCAAATAAATAAATAAAATCTTTAAAAAAAAAAAAAGATTTTTTAATTAAGATATAATACTGTTTTTTAGACATACTGCTGTTGCACACTTAATAGACAACAGTATAATGTAAATAGGATTTTTATATGCACTGGGAGATCAAGAGATTCATTTGACTCGCTTTACTGTGATAGTCGCTGTATCGTGGTCTGGAACTGAACCTGCAATATCCAAGGTATGCCTGTATTTGCATTTTTACAAATTTACAGTATTGGTAGCATGTTTCATTCTCTCATTTAGTATTGTATCATTTAGTATCTGTATTATGGTTGGTATAATCCAATAAATGTGTGCTTGACAATGTAGCAGAGATAATGTGTTTGCGAGCCTCCATTTCCTTTTCTTCCCGGGCACCCAGAAAGACTGCATTTCCCAGTGTTCACTGCAGTTACATGGGTCCATATCACTGAGTTCTAGTCAATGGAATGAGGAGAGAGGTGATGTAAGTAATTTCTTAACCTCCTCTCCAACTTTATGAGTGATTCATCACACTGTTTCTTCCCTCATTGGCCCACTAGATGCCAAGGAGCTGATGGAAGCCTACGAGGCCCTAGAGAAGCCACTAGATCAGGGATTCTTAACCTGCTTTTGGGCCACGGACGCTTTAGGCAAACTAGTAAGCCTCAGTTCCCGAATGACTGGAACAAAGCCTTCTGCAGGTGTGCCTCCCTTCTCACCCCTGCTCACCCACATGGCTGTATCACATGAATAATATTTTTTTAAGCCACTGAGTTTGGGGTTGTTCAGATAGCAGTTGGTGCTCTAATACAAACTCTTGAGACTGTTACTTCGGGAAACTGTTCCTATTTCCTTCTTCCCATTAGCAATCATTTCCAAAACACATCAGCTCATTTCTGTGGGAAAGGATGGTAGTTCTCCTAGATGGAACTCTTAGGGGTGTCCTTGAGTCAGGGGTAGGAGGTGAAGCCCTTTGATAGCGCACTGACATGTAATCTACTCTTAGGATTCCTTCTGGCACCTTAAACAGTGTATCTCGTGTTCCTTGTTTTGATTCTCACCCAGCAGAGCCACCTAATTATGTCTTGGGTAAGTGTTCCAACACCAGTGAGATGCGAGTGAGGTGTGGTGGATGCAGAGAAAGTTGGAACCATTGTTTCAGTGGGACGGGACGTACCAAACCACGGCATTCTTAAATCCTAGTCCTGGCGCGGAAATTTCTCATGACTTTACTGTAAGTGGCGCTCTGGTGTCTCTCAGGCTCGCATTCATTAGTTACTGGGAGTCCATTTCTGAAGGCCGGGGCAGGACATGGTGAGTGCTTGGCCCCGCGAGCAACGCGCAGCATCCCACATGAGTGCTCGAACTCTGCCAGTGCCAACCAGCCCTCCCGATGTGCCGGATTGTCGTACGGCTGCCTGCCTCCCTGACCAGACTCGGGCGAGGACGAGAGGATGTCATCGGGGCTTTATAAGCCGTGAAGGGCCGTACAAGTGCTAGTGTTACTGCTGTGGGACCGGGTCTGGGCAGAGGGAGTAAGACAGCAGCGTGGGTGCCGCTGAAAGCCAGCCAGCGAGCATCTGTCTCCGAAGCGCAACACCGTGGAGCGCCCCGCGTACCAGGGATTTCTCATGTGACGGATTTGCCTTCGCGGCAGCTTTACCGTTTGACTTCTCTTTCGCAGTGTTGATCAGAAAAGGGCATTTGGTGCACGCCATGGCTGGACGGAATCCTGAACCCTTTAAAAATCCCGCCAAGGACTCCTGTTGCCATGCAATCATTATGCACAGTAGCAGGTGGGATGACATCTCTGGAATATGACCCTTTCTCTAGCAGCTGTGTGTGTGACTTAGAACGGCTGTGTATGACCACTGGCTTGTTTACTCGCTGGTTGTCTCTGTTGCCCAAGGAAGTGGCTTCCAGCAGGGCTCAAAGGTGAAGCCGGACCCTTCCGCACTAGTAGGATAGTCGTGGAGCCGCCAGTGCTCGGTGTGACCTCTGCGGTCGTCTGGAATCTTGATGCTGACCGTGATGCCTTGAGAGAACTGGGTTTACAAAGTGGGATATTACACTGCTATTTGCTGTCTAGCATCTTGTCCTAAGAAAGGGCAGAAAGGATCTAAAGAGCGTAGCTGCCAGCACAAAGAATTATAATAGGAACTTAGAATTCCTAAGCCTGTAACCCAGAAGAAAATGTTTTCAGAAATAAAAATGAAATTGGGGCCAGTTAGAGCACCAAGCACCCTAAGAGTCAGTAGGTGCGGATGGAGATGGAAGTGAGGAAGAGCCTCACCCCTAGGGAGGAAACCAGGCAGACAGACCCACGGCTACACGACCTCTCTCCAGGCTTGAGTCCTTTTACCCAGAATCCTTAGCTAATCTGAGGGTAGGTAGAGCTGATGTATGCAAGGTAGG
This sequence comes from Leptonychotes weddellii, assembly GCF_054177405.1. Classification (NCBI taxonomy): domain Eukaryota; kingdom Metazoa; phylum Chordata; class Mammalia; order Carnivora; family Phocidae; genus Leptonychotes; species Leptonychotes weddellii. Next base: position 90,387,072 of record NC_138372.1, read on the forward strand.
ATGGCGAGAATACATCCACTGCTAAAACATTTGTACATCAGTTCAAAAATCTATATTAAATGTGCCGGGCACTGCTGGGTAAAAGCAAAACCCGAAAGCATCCCTGTCCTCCCTGAGGCTTACAGTCTCCTAGGGAGATGGGCATTAATCCCATCCTGGATGGCTGTGGAGGGACAGTGGTGTCAGGTGCTGTGGTCGCTGGGAGGGCTTAGAACAAGGAGCTAAAGTGAAGTCCGTACATAGATGCTAACAAGGCAGAGTGAAATGCCTCTTCCTATATCCCGCTTCCATTAGCGGTCACTTCACCCAGCCCCCTCTGGGACAAACAGCAGGCCTGCATCCCCGGGAGTGAAGCTGACTGAGGACTGCATCTCAGAGATTAGAGTGGGCGGGGCTGACCGGTGTGTGTGTTTGTCATCCAAGACAGCCAAGGTGTTTATCCTGTGACGACCTCCCAGAGGACAGAGGCAGTAATTTGTGGCCCTTTTGCCTTACCTGTAACATGGGAGATAAAACTTACATCATAATGCTGCACCTTGTTGATGCTTCAGTGCTCACGACTCCAGGGTGATTTCTGAAGCATTTTGCGACACCGGGGACAAGTCCTAAACCCTCAGATCTCTTTTTTTTCCTCTCACCTCGGGAGTCTGGGGCTCTGCAGATCACTCTTAACTTTGCAGGGCCTGTCAGCTGGCAGGACAGTCGCACTGAATGTAGACTCCGTCGTATGGCAGGCCAATGAACAGCCTACCCCTCCTCCCACACCAACTATCTCAATGTCTATAACAGCATGGCTACTGTGAGTACTGCTTCAAGGCTAGGACATGCGCCAGAACCTGGATGTCTGACGGAACGTCTCTGTTGCAGTCGAGCTTCATCTGCAGTAGAGTTCTGCAATTACCAAAACCCTTTTCCAACTGAAATAAATGAAAAGCTTTTAATCCTCAGTTCTGAAGTCTGATTCGTTAAAAGACACACGGGGATAAATGATGTAATACAATAAACTTCTTCACGGCAAAGCAATTCCCTGGATGTCTGAGGTAATTGGAAAATTCAAGGCTGGTCCCTAAAGTGCGTACAATTTATCCAGCAGGTTTGACAGAAGGCTGAGATTTTTTTTTTTTTTTTCCAAGTGGTATTTGGTTAAATGACAACTATTGGCGTTTGGGGGAAGGAAAGTCTGGCTTATAGAAACAGATACCAAGGAGATCCAAACTAAAACTTGTACCAGATTATATCTTTTTTTTATTCAACAAAACACTGATTAAGCCTCTACTATGTTCCAGGAACATGGGGACAATGTGGTCAATAAATGCCAAGTCCCTGCCTTCATGGGGCTGACAGTCTAATATGAGAGAACAAACATTAAACAAATAGAATATGTATGTGAGACAGTGATGAAGCTGAGTGAGGGTGATGCGGGGCCCTGGGGTGGCGAGGTGCTATTTTATACAGGTTAGTTAGGGACCTCTCCCGTAAGATGATGATTGACGTAGGAGCCGAAACCTGAGGAGAAAGAGAATCAGTCATTAAACATCTGTGAGAAGAACATTCCAGACGGCAGGGCAGTGATCATAAAGGCTGCTACACGGAGTATGTGCAGAGTTTGCAGAGCCCCAGGCAGGCAGGTTGGGCTGGAATGAGTGACTGGGGTGAGGGGGAGGAAATGAGAGAACGGGGAGCCGGGATACAGGCTCTTACATGCTGACGTAAACGCTGGCTTTGTTCTGAGTAAGATGGGAAGATGCTGGGTGTTGAGCGGCAGAGTGACATGATCTGAGGTATTTCAGAAGGACCTCTCTGACTCCGGAGGGGAGAACAGGCCACAGGAGGGGAAGGGTGGGAGCAGGGAGACCATCTAGGAGGCAGGGGAGAAATCTTGGTGTCTTACACCAGGATAGTGGCCGTGGAGGTGGAAAGCCGTGCTCGGCAGATGTATTTTGAAGGGAAAGCCGAACGGACTCACCCATGGATTGGATGTGGTGCGTGAGAGGGGAGTCAAGCACGTTTACCAGGCCACTGACTCTACCACCTGTAAGAATGGATTTGGACTTTCCTCTTAAAGAGGTGGAGCAGACTGCAGGAGAAGCAGTTTGCTAGTATAGGCAGGTGGGAAGCGAGAATGGGAAACTGAGAGTTCTGTTGTGGACATCTGAAATTTGAGGCGCCTGGAATGCCTCCAAGTGGAGGTGTTAAGCTGTTGGAATTTGGAGCGGGAGGTAAATGTAGGAGTTTTCAGTGTCTAAATGGTATTTAGAGTCAAGAGAGGAGGAGATCATCTAGGGAGGGGGGACGACAAAGAAATGCAAGAACGGATCCTTAGGGCTGTCCAACATGTAGGACCGGGGGAGATGAGAAGGAACTAGCAAAGAGGAAGAGTCAGGAGAAGTCAGTGAGACAGAATGGAGAGTGATGCCATGCGAACCAAGCGAAGGGAATGTTTCAAGGAGGGGAAAGTGATCAGCTGTGTTAAATGCGGTTGATGGAAACATCAGGAACTGATCATGAGGTTCAATAATGTGGACGTTCCTGGGGACCTTGATGAGCAGTGGAGTGGTGTGGAAGAAAGGCTGATTGGGTTCGATCTAAGAGGACGCAAGGAGAAGTAGAGATAGCAAACAATTATTTTTGAAGTTTTTTAAAGGGAAGCAGAAAATGGAGTAGTTGTCAGAGGGGTGAAACATGTTATGGACTGAATTTTGTTACCCCCCAATTCATAGACTGAAGCCCAATCCCCAGTGTGACAGTATTTGGAGACTGGGCTTTTAAGGAGATAACTGAGGTCAAATGAGGTCAGAAGTGTGGGCCCTAACTCAGTAGGACCGGTGTCCTTGTAAGAAGAGAAAGAGACACCAGGGATGTGTCTGCATGGAGGCAAGACCACGTGAGGACACAGGAGGGAGCAGCCACCTGGAAGCCAAGAGCGGGGCCTCAAGAGAAACCTTCACCTTGGACCTCCAGCCTCCAGAACTGAGAGAAATAAATTTCTGTTGTTGGAGCCCCATAGTGTGTGGTATTTGGTCATGGCAGCACGAGCAGACTAGTACAAAAATCAAAGGAAATCTGTTTTTTTTTAAAGAGGGGGGAATATTGTACATGTTCCTGAGGGAATTCCTGGAGCTATGTTCCTGGGTTGTGGAGATGCAATGCGGTCTGGCATACAAGTATAGAGGTTTGTTTTTTGTTTTGTTTTGTTTTTAGATTTTATTTACTTGAGACAGTGAGTGAGAGAGTGAGAGAGAGAACACAAGCAGAGGGAGAAGCAGACTCCCTGCTGAGCAGGGAGCCCAGTGTGGGGCTCAGTCTCAGGACCCCGGGATCATGACCTGAGTGGAAGGCAGACACTTAACCCACTGAGCCACCCAGGCGGCCCCAGAGGTTTGCTTTTGATAAGGCTATAGGCAGATTTGTAGATGTGGTGAGAAGGTAGGAGAATTCTCTTCTGAATCCTTTTATTTTCTTGGTGAAATAAAAAGCAAGGTCATAAGTGGGGAGGGGAAGCTGGGTGGAAAGTGGAGTTTGAGAAGAAAGTATGAAATAATTGTCTGGCAGAGCAGGGGAACCAACTGACGAGAGAGATGTTGTCAAACAACTAAGCGATGCTAAGAGCCCACTGACATTAGTGGTCGTAGATTTAAAGTGAGGCTAAGTCCTCGTGCTCTTGTGTTTTTCTCCAGGATCATCCAGTCGGGTTAGAGGGAGAGATGGATCCAACTGGGGGTTTTTTCAAGAATGGCAGGGAGACCACATGCAAGAGAGTGATTATAATGATGGTCTGTAGAATCTAAGCTGAGAGAGAATGAAGGAAAGCACATGCGGGCATGAGGGGGAACCACGAGAAGGTGGGGGAATCACTGCATTGTGGGTTCCAGGAAGAGAGTCGGGTTATTATCATGGGTAAGCTGGAGAGATGGGAGCTTGTGGTCATGGGATGCTTGAAATGGAAAGGATGCAGAGGGTACAACTGGAATCCAGCCAGCTCTAGGGGATGACTGACTGTAGGCTAAGGTAGGGGAAAAGGAGCAGAGAATTGGTCACGGAATTAAGAAGCCTATGTGGATACTGAATTACTCTGAGACCAAGAGGCATGGTTCTGCCGTGGCAGCAAGCTCAGGCTAAAATCCTCAAGGAATGCGGGGGAATGATGCGGGGCTGTGTGGATGGCTGAACCACGGCGGGGGGGGGGGGGGCAGCAAGTTGTAGAGAGGCATGAGCCTCAAGGCTGGCCATTTTCTGAAAAAAGAGAGAGAATGGTCCGGAACAGGGTTTCTCAACAGCGGCACGGTGAGTATTTTGGGCTGGGTAATTCCCTGTTGCAGAAGGCTGTCCTGAGCTGGGCAGCATTCCAGACTTCTACACAACAGATGTAGCACCAGCCTCCAGCTGTACAAGGAAAAATGTCTCTTAAGACTTGACTAAATGTCCCTGGTGGGGAAAGACCGCTCCTGGCTGAGGAATGCTGATCCTAAAGCAGCAGTGATGAGCTCACAGGACACCCACCTGACTTGGGGCCCAGCGGTTACAAGGAGTGAGGAAGAGCAAGTAGCTAACGAACACTTTGCGAGGCTCGCAGGGCCATCACTGTCTTGTGGGAAGATCAGATTTGGGTTAGAGAGCACCGAAGGGAATCTTCCCAGAAAAGGGTGGGAATACAGGGAGTATCTTAGGATTTACGGCAATGATGTAGCTCACATCTACCAGCCCTAAGGAGGAAAGAAATGTATCCCATGATGACCCGACAGTCCACGTTGCGTCTGCTTACTTCACTTCCTTTGCCTGACCCAATTCACTGCTCAAATGAGTCACCGGCTTCTTAGTGGCTCTTGCAATGCCGATTTCAGTAGTGAGAGCTGATACACACTGAAATCAGGAGTCCCAGAGGAACACACCGACTATATGCAGGGAGGCCCTCGGCAGGGATGCAGGACCAGCGCTGCGTGCTGCCTCTTCCCAGAGTCCCTTTCAGGCGCTGACAGCTAAGCAGGCACACTAGGACTCAGAGCTTCTACTGAACTTTCTAGCTCTACAGACAGAAGGGAAGACTGCTCTCTAAATAACAGAGGGTTGGGAGATGTGAGGAGGATCAAAGTATCCAGAGTGCCTGGCAAGAGTAGACCTGTAACAAATTTCTGAGCTGGTATTTCAACACTGTTCCCCTTTATTTACTTACTACTTGTATGCCCTTGACCAAACAGTAATCTAGGCTGGCGAGCAGGAGATGGACGTGGCCTAGGGGTGAAGCCGGGGACCTCCACCAAAACAGCAAGATCCCATTATAATCCATTTAAAGTGTGCTAGCAAAAAGTAGATATGATGAAAAGCAGTTTTTAATTCTTTGAGGGAAACAGCAAACATGTGGCTTAGGGAGAAATAAACGAGTTACATATCCAGAAGTCAGGAACTGAACTCTCCCCGTGATCACTAAGTTCCAACAGCGTAGATTGCTCCGTTCCTGCACAAGAAAAGGGAGCCTCAGTGTAGAATGAACCCTGCCAACCATCATGAAGAGAAACGTGGTCTCTGGTGCTCAATCATCTGTACATACCATCAGTGAGTGACTCACAAGAAAGGACTGGAAATTGAGAGTATAAGATAAGGCACTCTGTTTTTAATTCTATCCGCTTCTTCAGAATTAATCAAGGTCTGGGGTCCTCTGGTAATTGGAAGTTGAACTGGCTGCAGCTAACGGGCTGGCCACGTACCCAGGAAGGCATCAGAGTGCCACGGTCCTGAGGAGACTCCTTGGTGCGTTCTGCCCACCTGTCCACGTGCATTCCGACTTCTCGGCAAACTTCCCACAGCATGACCAGTGCGGGCGACCTGGGTGGCCTTTGTGTCCGTGGCCACAGCCTAGGTACCCACCTGTGTGGTACCAAGAGGAGACAGAAGACAACCATTAAGAGTGAAGTCCAGCAGTTTACCATGGAAACTAACGTTTCTGGCAACATTTAGACTCATGGATGTAAAAACATGTAATAAAAACCCAGCAATAGAAACAAGCTATCTGGTGCCTCTGTAGGAGGAGGACTCCCAAGGACTGAAGACAGCAAATCAATTAAGATTTGCTGAAGTTCTAAGAAGAGTGTTGTTTTAACATTCTGCTAACTCAAGGTGATGAACTGTTTTGAGTTTTAACTGAAAAATAATTGAAATAAAAGAGAAGGGTAGAGTGGCTGAAATAAAGAAGGTAGTTCCTAAAGTGTTTATGCAAAAGGGTGCACGAGCCTTTTTTTTTTTTTAAAGATTTTATTTATTTGACAGAGATAGACACAGAGACAGCAGGAACACAAGCAGGGAGAGTGGGAGAGGGAGAAGCAGGCTCCCCACAGAGCAGGGAGCCCGATGCGGGGCTCGATCCCAGGACCCTGGGACCATGACCTAGAGCTGAAGGCAGACGCTTAATGACTGAGCCACCCAGGCGCCCCATGCACGAGCCTCTTAAGGCTCACCATCAGAGTAGGAACACAATAGAATACTTTTTAAAAAATAATTAGAGGAGCGCCTGGGTGGCTCAGTTGGTTAAGCGTCCGACTCTTGATCTCAGCTCAGGTCTTGATCTCAGGGTTGTGAGTTCAAGGCCCACATTGGGCTCTATGCTTGGAGTGGAGCCTACTTAAAAAAAGAAAAAATTAGGGGCGCCTGGGTGGCTCAGTCGTTAAGCACCTGCCTTCGGCTCAGGTCATGATTCCGGGGTCCTGGGATCGAGCCCCGCATCGGGCTCCCTGCTCGGCGGGAAGCCTGCTTCTCCCTCTCCCTCTGCCTGCTCCCCCTGCTTGTGTTCCCTCTCTAGCTGTCTCTCTCTCTGTCAAATAAATAAATAAAATCTTTAAAAAAAAAAAAAAAGAAAGAAAAGAAAAAATTAGATCTCCTGCCTGAATCGACCCTCCTTCCCCCAAAAAGAGCCAGACCTGGTCAACTGATTTAATCATCCACTTCCCCATCCCTGACTTGCTTGGAATTTCTTTAAGGTTTTAAAAGGAACAGAGTGGGTTTGGATTTTTTTTTACACTGCCAGGCTGGTGGAAAGGGTACAGATGGACATCGAGCATCCCGGGGAGAAGCACAGGGCTCATAAGATTGGTGAACTGGATCAGAACTGAAAGAACTCAGAACTTTTAAGCTTACTATCTCACTTTTCAGAACAAAAAAGCTTTAAAGTGAAACTTTTAGAACTGTGGTGTACTGATACGCATGGATTATATTCCCAGAAAGAAAGCCTAAGTCTGAATCTCCTAAACCTAGTGGCTGTGCGGTAGTTGAGCCCCATTGCTGGGAGACTTTCGAGTGTCCCCTCACCTGGCATGGTACCTCCACAAGCACAGCGAGCAGTCTTCTGGCCTCCGCTGGAGCAGAACGTGCAGCAGTGAAACACGCCCGCGTGTGGCCGATGCCTTTTCCTCACGGTCACGGTGAACGGTGAGCCCTTCAGTGTTCAGACCAAGAGCAAAGAACAGCACCTTATGAGTCAACAGGGATGTGCTAAGCATCCCATGTGCTTAAACGCAGTCACAGGGCCTGGCCCCGGAGAGACGAGGACAGCAGAGGGAAACGGACGAGGGGACAGTGACAGCTGGGTGCTCAGCTGTGTGGCGCCAGATACAAATGCGTGAGAGTCAAGGAATCTGTGCGGCCCCTCTAGGACGGAGCCTGCCTGATACACGAATAAACCCAAGCTGTGTTTCGTGTCACTGGTGTCTCCATCTCCGTTCTGGAAGAGTCTCAGGGCTCGTTAGTAGAGCGCCGCAACCACAAGGCTAGGCCGTCCCGTGATCCCTTCTCCAATGTCTCAGTCACGCACCTCCTTCCCTCACATGCTGAGTCTCGCTCCCCTCCTCCCACCCCTCCATCCTGGATGTTTCTGTTTCCCCATCCACTTAGTCTCGGCCCGTGAGGATACAGGCAGAAAGGTGAAGAGCACGTGGTTGATGATCCTCAAATTCGAAACTCTCCCACCTGCCCCTCTCCTTCCAGGACAACTTCCGTTCTCCACTTCCTGTCCTATGTTAGGTAGTCAGCATCTAATAAGTGTAGCTTATGGGCCTGACCCTGACTGAGAAGCACACTGTCTGCAGGAGCACAAAACAGAGAGTCTGGCACCTTAAAAGCCTTTCACGTGTTCGATCTCTCCTCCTTTCAAGAGTTTATGGTCCATTTTAAAAACAACTTGGGAGTTCAAAGAAATGGGTTCAAGTTCTGGTTTTGCTCTACAGGGACTGTGTACCTCAGCACGTTTGTTTCTCAGTCCAACTGCGCGATGATCCCTAGGCCCGAATGGCCTGGAAGAAAAAGGCCTACGAATGTATGCAGAGGGACGCAGCCCACTCCGGCCAATGTAATTAGGCAGTAAGTGGAGTTGAACAGGAGTCTTCCTTCCTGCACACATCACAAGCCTGACACATCAAGACACTATGGTACTTTATCATCCCTGTCAGTGTTGCTTTCTGGTTGGGGAAAATCTGTGACTACTCGAGATTCCGTCGGACCTGCTGAGTATTGCCCGATTTTAAAAAAATACGCAATCTCTAGACCAGTCTTGTCTGGGGGCGGGGGGTGCAGTAACCCTGGTAAGAGCTAAGCACATATGGAAACAGGCGAAAGAGTTACGAGGACAGATGGGTCAGGTAGATAGATGACTGGTCAGTTGAGGGGAAGAGGGCATAACTCTCCCAAATTGTGTTCCAGTAAGTTCCAGTCTGTCTGGTCACAGTCTGAACAATCCCGAGCTAGAGGATATTGCTTGAATGTGTACGCCTGTCCCCTGGCGGAATGCCCCCTGGGATGAAGGTATCTTTCCCAAATTAAGAATTCCCCGAAGGGGAGAATGATAAAATACAAGCCAACAGCCAGGAGGAGGAATAGGCACAGAGTTATGGTCACCAGCAAAATCTGGCTCATTTCTCAAGTGAGGAGAAGGAAGAAAGAGGATCCTATTCAATCCCTCCATACAGCTGATCCCACGAGACATGTCTCCGCATCCTGAGATGGTAGAAGCCAGAGGAAGCAGGGAGAGAGAAGGCCAGGGAGGACAGGCATAGGTCCTACTCACCCGCACATGCTGCTCTTTGACGCAGACCAACACGGTATAGACACCAGGCTCCTTGGGGGTGTAGGAGACGTAGTACGTCCCATCCTTGTTATCTTGCACCAGCGCTCTGACTGGACTGAATGCAGATGGGGTTCAGAAAACCACTCACAGGCCTGCTGGGGCCGCCTACCACTTGAGGTGTGAACCCTACACCATTCCACCCAACATTCACTTGAAATTGTCCCCCAAGCAGGACGCTCCTTCCATTGGTCTCGGAAATTAATTTTACAACAGAAGGGAAGCAACGTAAATGCCGATTTAATCTGGTGTACAGAGGAATTCCTTGAAAGAGTTACTGTGTCCTCTTTGATGGGCTTGCTGTACCCTCTTGCTCTCCTTCCTCCTTTGATCTCAGAGGCACATGAATATATTCCCAGCCCAGTGGAGTAGCAAAGTGGGGCTGAATTTTGAGAAGGGGCCCGTGCGGTCTAACATAGAGTATTTTTCAGACAAGCTGAGGGGCGGAGCAGACCTTTGGGAGAGAATGGAGTATTGGCATAAAATCCGCGCAAGAAAACACATCTGCTCCAGCTGGTCGTATCACATTTTTTAATAGCAGCTGGGGGGCGGGGGGTAGGATGTAACTACTCCAGGTACACCTCCCCAACTGCAAAGGGGCCTCAAGTGTCCAGTTTTGTCACTGCTTATTACCCTTGACACCTGGCTGTGTAATACACACCTGTCTTTCTTATCTTTAGGGATGACCGCGACTCGCACGCTGTCTCCTCCCCGGCCCATGCTCTCTCCTGCCGCATCCTTACACAGCAGGGTGAAAGAGGCTGTCTGTTTCTCCCGGGCTCGGTGGAGATCTGCGGAAGATAAACATTCAGTCCTCACCTCAAAGGCCAGCCAGGGTGACTGCATCCCCAGATCAGACACCATCTTGCTGCTTCTCTTTAGAGCAAAAGGTCATGCTTCCCGTTTACCGTAATTGCCCTGCTCCCTTTCTCTTCTCTTCCTGCTCTGGCCCCCAGAGCATACCTCCTGGGAGTCCCTCCTGGCGAGCCTGGCTGTCTCTCAGCCAGTTGCTGCCTTGGATCACACAGGATCCTGAACCTTAACTGCAGCCCTAAAGGGAGCTCTGAAAATACTCAGGATAGACCTACATATTCAGAGCAGAAAACCTCTAGACCCTGTGAGGGAAGCTCATAAGCCCCAAACTACCCTCTCTGAGATGCAGATCATGCTGGAATGGGCAGGGGGTACAGCTGATCAGACCAGACCCTTCAGCACTTGAGCCAAGCTGCTAGGGAAATATTCAGTAGGTGCAGCCTCTGGGCCAGCAGATGCAACGGGGCTTCTTAACTTGGGGCTCATGAACTACCATGTGGTCTCTGGAGAGGCTTATGAGGGGTCCAAGAATCTCCAGAAGTGCGGTGCCCAAATTAGTGGATGTTCTTGGGGAGGGATCATTCTCAAAGGGATCTCTGACCTCCAAAAGGCCGAGAATGCCTGTGCCGGAGTCAGGCTGCATCTACAGTACAGTCTGCCCATCAGGACTGATCTCGGACGTATCTCTGTTCCAATAACTGCCTCCTTTAGGAATAGAAGGGCCAAAGGAAGTTGTTTCTCCCCCGACCGAATGAAATGCCTACCATCATCTTTTAAATGTCAAGATGTGGCTTACATAAACCAAGAGGGGCACAGAAGAAAGGACGCTCTAACCTTGTCTTCCTCACTCCTCTGAAACTCTCTTCGGAATGATCCGAGCCCTCTGGGGCCCTGCCACGCTCCTCTACGGGCAGGCAGGATTTCACCGCGGCCCATCCTGGGATCGTCTTCGGGCACTGTCTCTGTTCTATCATCTGATAGAAACAGCATGCTCCTTTGAGGTCCTTGCTAGTTACTACTTTGCTCAACTGGAAAAGGGTCAAGCCTCACCCGTGTATGAGTACTAACCGTACCCTGGCCAGAATGAAACAGAAAGAAAGGGCGAGGGAGGAGTCACGGTCCTTCAGATCAGTATGGCTCTCTCCCTTGGTAAACTGGTCGGGAGGAAACTCTTCCTAGCTGGATGAAGGCCCCAGCTAAAAAAAGCCACACCTCTTTAAACACCATGTCCCCGTCCACTGCCCTCTCAAGGCCAGCAGGAAATGCCTCCTACCTTCTCCTTGAAGGACACATTTGGCTGGATCGACCTCTTTGGTATGGATGGCCCCATAAACTTCATAGCCACGGCACCGGCCTGCTTTCTGCTGAGGAGAGAAGCATATCTTATCGTTTACTCCAGGATGGACACTATATTCGACTTTGTTCAGCTTTGTGAGCCGTTCTACTACCACCCCCTTGGTGATGAGGATCTCCAGGTCTGAACCACTGGTCAGCAGGTGCTCTGTGAACTCCACACCAGTCCGCAGGTCAGCTAGCAGCTGCTCCAGCTGGGCCTTCTGCAGCTGCAGGGAGTTTTCCTTCTGGACCCGTATGTCTTCCAGCTGCTTCAGCAGCTTGTCCCGGTGCTCCTCAATGGCCTTGACATAGCCCTCAGAGAATGTTCGCACGTCGGCGGCCACAGCCCCCACCTGCTCCTGGAGGGCACTGTTCATCCCTTTGATCTGTGCGAGGGCTTCCTCCAACACCTCCACGTGGGGCTGGGTGCCTTTGAGGAGCTCCCGCACCGCGTCCCCATGCTTGTGGATAACATTGCTTGTGAAGTCACAGGGGTGCTCCCGGTGCTCCCCCACCACGCAGTCCCGACACACGGGCCGGTCGCAGAGCTCACAGAACAGCCTCAGGTCCTCTGCAGGGTGCGCAGGACACAGAATGGGCTTCCCGATCCTGCTGCAGCCTTTTAAGTCTTTTAGGTCCACCATCGTATGGTAAGTTGTCTTCTTCTGCCGCCTGGGGACAGAGTCAGGGACAGGAAATTAGGGGACGATTCCGCTGGGAAATGATCTGGCAGTTTTCACAGCATGGCTCGGGAAGTCAGAGATCTGAGTTCAGCCCCTTGCTCTGACCTCTTAACTATGTGATCCTCTCGGATTCCAGTTCCTCCTCATCTGTATGGGGAGTGAATAACACCTACTCGAAAAGGCTACTACCTTGAATAAAAGCTCTCTGGCCTGGGACGGGACTTTGCCAAAGGTTGCAACACTAAGGCTATGGCCTGGAACTTTCTCTGAAGCATTAGTTTGGCAAGTTGAGACAAGAGCCACGGCCTACTCCTTCAGCAAGCTAGAGGTGAGAGCATGGTGGGAATCCAGCACCAAGAGACAGAAACTGTGCCACGTGGCACAGCGATAAACCCCCGGCAATGAAAAAGTGTCCAGCTGGCCCCGACAGAGAGTCTCCGTCCACTTTCACTTGAGATTTTGGTAAAGCATTTCCTCTGACCAGAGATTGCATCACCCAAAGCAGCAAGCTCGAATTTTCCCCAAGAGTCATTGGCATTATTAGAAAGACTGAAATCAATGGTCAGTAGGATCACAACTCTCTGTTAATTCCCCTTTTCTGTAGCCCTCTAGAGATTCAGGGGACTCCCCAGGAAACCCAGTTGACTGTTGAGAGATCCCCCGACAGCAGGAGACCACCTCGGAGCTGGCATGCCTATTCCAGCACCAGAAGAGTGGCTGTAGACAAAACAGGGTCAGCTGATTAGCTGGCAGCAAGGTAGTCATAACTACAAGTTAAAAATAGGAAGACTGAAGACTAACTTGTTCTGTTGGTGAGACCAGAAACCAAATGGAGGACAGAATTTAAAAACTATTTTAAGCTAAATCCAAAATCTTGGCTATTTTAAATTCAGATGTCCTGGAATGGGGGAGGGGGCGGAGAAGGGACAAAGAGTGATTCATGTGACCGGCTATTCACCAAATGCCATAAAAGACATAAATCTGCACCCCAACAAGCACCTATAGGCCCACCTCACCAAGCTCCAGAGTCACTCTAGGGTACAAGGCTAAGGCTGCAGTGGGGCCCAGCCAAATAGCACCTTATACTGGGAAGGCAGCATGGATTACTAGAAAGAGCACAGAATGCAGTCAGAAGACCTGGATTTAAAACTGAGTTCTGGGGGCGCCTGGGTGGCTCAGTCATTAAGCGTCTGCCTTCAGCTCAGGTCATGATCCCAGCGTCCTGGGATGGAGCCCTGCATTGGGCTCCCTGCTCAGGGGGAAGCCTGCTTCTCCCTCTTCCTCTCCCCCTGCTTGTGTTCCCTCTCTCGCTGTGTCTCTCTCTGTCAAATAAATAAATAAAAACAAAACCAAACCTGGGTTCTGTTATACACTACGTACCAGCTGTGGAACCTTGGCAAATCACATTTTGCTGAGCTTCAGTTTCCTCAAATAATAAACGGGAGTGAAAACAGTGTTTGCTTTTCTATAAGAGCTGCAAGGCATCAAATGCGATCAAGGCCAGGGGCTATGCTATTATATTCATTCTTCTCTGTTTATCCAGCACCCACTACAATTATTCACCATACAAAGGACTGATGATCCAAGGAAACAGTGAGTGTGCTTTGCAAACTGAAAAGGGCTACGCAAACCTTTGCTTCTATTATTACTAGGGGTATTATGTAAGGCTGCAGGAGTTAACTACCACTCCGGAGTATTTATCACAGCGTATACTGCTCTTTGGCCTTACAGGGCATCTGAGAGAGCTTTCCTTCCCATCTGCTCACCCAGGGATTTCTGGCTTGACACCTCTTTGTATTCTGCTCTTAAGCTGCAAGGAGGGGGGTGGGGGTGGGGGAGCCCGACTTTACCTATGCGCCTGGCAGCAGAAGTGACAGAGATTGGCTTTGCAGGTCTGACATCTCTTCTCCACTTCTCTGTCGCTGCACAGGTCACACACCAGGCCCTGGCCTTCCCCTTGAAGACTCTCCAGCATCACGTCATTCATGGCCAGGTGGTCTATGGTTAAAGCCTTCACTCCACCCATGGGCAGGTCCACCTGAGCATCACATACCGGACAGAGGATGCCGATCTGCGGCTGCAGACTGGGAGGCTTGAGTTCCTGGAATATTGACCCCTCAGAGCTTGTGTCAGAGTCTCCCCCTCTGATGTCCACTACTGAGAAGGGTTCCAGCTGCTCCAGACACGTGGTGCAAACTGTGTGCAAACAAGGCAAGAGCCTGGGGGCTTTGAAAAGCCCCATGCACAAAGGGCAGTGAGTCTTGCCTGAGTTCCCACGCGCAGTCCCACTGGGGAGTTTGCCCACGAAGCCCAGCAGCGGCTTCCTCTTTTCTGACATATTCCCCACGTTTGTGCCCAGTATCACAAAAGGCGGTGGGCAGCTCTATAATGAAGTAGTAGGTGATTAAGCCCACCCAAAGAGAAAGTTTGCAGAATTTGAGCAGAGACCATGGGGACTCTCTCTTCGGCAATTCAAAGGGCAAAATGGTAGAAGAGGAGTCGTCAAAAGAACCATCCACAGATCTACTTAGGAGGGCCCCCTCCTTTCCATGGCATCCCATACCAGACGCGCCCACGCCCTCCTGTGCCCCCCAAGTCCTCCTCCCCGGAAGCGCTGCCAGGTCTAAGTCTTGAGCTGGTCCTGCCGCCGCCAACTCCCAGACCCCTGCACCTCTCACTCCTTCCACTACCACCCCCCTCCCGCCGCCCGCCCCACTGGCCCCGGCCCGACACGCGACAAGCGCCACTCCCGCCCCCGCGTGATGAAGTCGGGGAGGGCCTCTTGCTCCTTCCCCCAACCCGGCCGTGCGCGAACCGCACACGGCCGGCAAAGGAGCCGTGCGTCCCGCCGGCTCCTGGGTGGCCACCGCCTCCCCAACACCGCAGCCCACGGTGCCCGAAGGCTCTGCCCCCTCCTCGCACCAATCCCAGTCCGAGTCTACTCAGGGGAGTCCAATCACCGTCCGAGAAGGGCGGCCCTCGCCGCTGGGGGCCCCGCCTCCCACCAGAGTGACACCACCAGTATCCAATAAGGTTTGGAAATTCCACATCTTCGCCAGTCCACTCCGACGGGGGGGGAGGGACCAAGCTAACGGCGAGGGGTTGGGGGGGGTAGTCGGGCGGCCGGAGGGCTCGGGCCGAGGGGAGGAAAAGAGCGAGGCTGGGAGTGAGCGGCATAGTATAGCCAGCGTCACCCTTTTACGGGGACTGTCTCTCTATCGCTGTAGCGACCAGAGAGGCCAGAGGACCCCCTTAAAAAGCCGCGCTGATACGCCCCGGGGACGACCTCCTTTGGGCCCTCGGATTGGGCCCACGAACCCAGACTGGGCTTTCCCATTGGTGGGTGGCGCTGTCAGTGGGCCCCCGAGCTCCGCGCACAGCTTGCTGGGAGTTGTAGGACGAGGCGTCTTCCTCGTCCGGGAGGCTTCGGAAGTGCCAACAGACGTTTCTGCTCAGCCGGTGAGAGCCCGCGAGTTCCCCTCTGGGCCTCCCCAGCTTATTTTAGTTCAGGAATCCGTCAGGCCTAGGCACGGGCTACGAGAGCTTCGTTTCCCGGGACTAAGGGCTCTGAGGCCCTGGTTCCGGGGACCCGTCTGGTTGACCGTTGAACCGAGGGCTGGCCGTTGGGGAGCTCGGCTCGCGGTTCGCCGGGGCTGGAGAAGCCGTTGTTTCCCTTCGGGGCCAGGGGCGCGGAAGACCCGAGGGCTTAAGGATTTGTCACCCAGAATTCTACAGTTCTGTATACCAGAAACGGAGCACGTTTGTCCCGCCGTTTTGATCATGGGGGAGGGCCCGTGACTGGTCACAGTGGGAGTGGAGGATGTCAAAGAGGGATGAGCCCTTTGTGGGCTCACAAACTGATGGGGAAGATGAACGCGTCAGGCAGCCTTGACAGTTTTTTTGTCTCCAAGTACCCTTACCTGGAGTCTCCTGATTCGGCCCTGTGGGGGCTTTGCCACACCTGGGATCTGGGACCGATAACTCCACAATTTCCAGAAATGGTAACACTCTAGCTCCTTACCCTCCGCTGTTCCTATGATTTCTGGTCGCTTAAGCCTGTCAAGTATGCCTGAGTCTCTCACTGCTGGTTTTATCACCTTCCCTACTTGATGCAGCTCTTTCATTGATGTCTCCATTACTCATCTCATGTCATAGGCACAGTGCCTGGAGCCTAAGCTTCCAAAAATAGGGAACTCTGAAACACCAAACAAAATAAAACTTGTGAATAAAATGTGAAAACTATAAAAATTTTTAGAAATTGAAGTGTTTGGCCATTTCCAAAATATAACATGTTAATGAGTCAAATGCCACTTTTTAAAATTTATTTTTAAGATTTATTTATTTATGAGAGAGAGCGAGCGAGCATGCACGAGCAAAGCGGGGGGAGGGGCAGAGGGAAAGGGAGAGGGAGAATCCTCAAGCAGACCCCCCCGCCAAGCACCGAGCCCAACGTGGGGCTCGATCCCAGGAGCCCGAGATCATGACCCCAGCCAAAGTCAAGAGTTGGTCGCCCAACTGACTGAGCCACCCAGGCATCCCCAAAGGCCCCTTTTATATAAAATTACATGTGATTTCCAAAAATAAATATGCCTACAAAGGTCTTAAAATAGTCCTCACCTAGATTTCTTCAGCTTCTCCTCCTTTTCCTCACCTGCTCTGACTCAGAATCTGCTTGTTACACTCTGGTGTGCTGGAGTAAGTCGCAAAAACTGTGCAGACTTGTGTTTGCTATATATTCTTGCTCTGAACTTCACCTGATGCTTGGTGATGCTTTGCTTCATCTCTTACTCATGCTCTATCACATTTCCCATGGTAGGTGTTCCAAATTTCTCTTGTTTAAGAAGTGCTTTATAAGTGACATGTGCATTATTTCACTTAATCTTTTAACAACTCTATGAGGAAAACGGAGTCTCAGAGAGATCTGGTGAGCACAGCCCAAGGTAACACATCTGAGACTTGAACTCCTGTCTTATGATGCCGTGTTTAAGATTCGACTCCAACCTCCCTTTCCTTTCTTAGCTTCTTAAGCATCTAATCACTTATATACTCAGCAGGTAACTGCCTTTAATTGAGTGAGAAGAGCAAGGCTATCTGGAGAACTCCCTCACTTTCTACTTAAAAATCTATGGTTTATCAGGAAGCCTGGGTGGCTCAGTGGATTAAGCATCTGACTCTTGATTTTGGCTCAGGTCATGATCTCAGGGTTGTGAGATCAAGTCTGGCTGTTGGGGATCTCCCTCTACCCCTCCCCTTCTACCCCTCCCCCCAAATCTATGGTTTGTCACACCTCCTCTCATACCCATCCTGACTGCGTTTCTTCTGTTCCTCAACACCTTTGCTCTTTATTCCAACCTCTCCTGGCACTTCAAAACCTTGCTGCTCCTACATTTTCAATCACTCCTTTACCAGCATGTTCTTTCTGTTAAGAGTTATGATCAAGCCCTAAAGGGGGAAGCAAATCCTCCCTTGACTGAGCTGGCTTTCCACTTACTGACTTTTGTGACTCTCACCCCTACATTTCTCAAAAGAGTAGTCCCACTTTCTGTGTTTGTCACCATCATCACCCATTTTTTTCCTCCCTCACATAAACTAACTTCCAACTCTTCTTTCTATTGAAGCTTTTCTCTTGTAGATTACCAGTGACCAAGTCACTGGCCTTTTCTCAATATACAGTCTGTTTAGTACTCACTATTGTTACCTACTTCCTCATCCTTCAGACTTGCTTCCTACTTGACTTCTGAAATGCTCTACTCTCCTGGCCTTCTGATCTCTTGGGCTGCTTCTCACACTCTCCTTCCTCACTGGTTCCCCTTCATCCTCTTTATACCCTACTTTTTCTCTCTACATGCCCTCTTACACAGATGATTCCCAGATCCACACTTTCTGCCCTGAGCTTTGGTCACAACTCTCAATTCTAAATCTGCACCCAAATGTGTCCCTATCATCTTTAGGCCCATCTACCTTAAACTTCACTGAACTTTTTTGCTCACTAAACTGTGCTCTCTGAATTTTTCTATTTTATTCTCTCAAGGATATCATTATCCCCCCTTCTCTCCAGCTTGAAACCTTATAGTGCTCCTGGCTTCCTTTCTCTTTTTCCATATCCAGGCAGGTACCAATCTTTTTCCATCCCCACTGCCGACATCTTACTGCATAGAATTTTAGGATGGTACAGGACTCTGACCTGTAGTATTACACCCTCACCTCAGATATTGTAATAGTCTCTGAATTATCCCTGCCGTCACATTTTTTTTTCAATCAATCCTACAATTTCCCCCAAATTAATTGGGAAAACATGGTACAAGGCAGGCTTCATTCTAAAAGTTTCAGTAGCTCCCTATCTCCATAGGATAAAATCTGGATTCCCTAATACATTCAAACACTGGCCTTTTAGTTATCCCCTAAGCATTGCCAAACACACTTCTTTTTTTTTTTTTTTTGGCCAGTTTTGTCCGCAGAATCCTTCCACCTTTATTATTTAAACCTACCCTTCCTTGGATGTCAGGCCTGCTTTACATTACCTCCTTGAAACTCCCTGTAACTTCAGGGTTCCAGATTTGAGCTCCAGGAGCTCTTTTCCTATAATTTTCTCGTTTCAGTTTGTGTTATATTGTGGTGTTAAGTGTTTCTATTTAGTTTGTATGTGTGTATATGTATATACGGGGCATGTTTATATGTATACACTCCACACACAAACACGCTGTCTCTGTATGAAGCTGAGAAACTCTTAGCAACTAACCTAGTGCCTAATCAGTAGACCTGTAATAAAGGCTTGTTATTGATGAGGCAGGGAATGATGATCGCCAATAAAGGAGAATAAACAGGACTACATGCAGCCAAGAGTTTTGTGGGTCACGCAGACCATAGGTGATAGCGGGGTGAAGTCACAGGAGATCATTAGTTAGGGATTCTCCTTTCCCAGAATCAGTTCAGTGTTTTGTTCCATGCTCACATATTGCTTCATCTTTTTGGGGACCCCAGGCAGCAAATAGTATAGAGAAGTACAGAAATCACAGGATCAGAGGAATGGGACTGATGAAAGTGATCAGGTCCATCAAGGTGTCTAAAGAGTTTCAGCCCACCCTTGTAGCCCAAGATAGAGAAAATACCAAAGGCAGGAAGGATGGGAGGGCAGGATGACCAGGAAGAAATCAGGCAGGTCTTGATTGGACATAGTGATCGACTAGCCCCACCAGAGACTGAGTGAGTACATAGAAAGTGAACCAGAGAGCTATGTCAGACTTACCTTTTACCACTGCACGTTTTTCTCACTCACCATCCCTCTTGCTTCCTTACTTTAAAGGAAAGAGAATCCTATCTCCTAGGTTCTGTGCTCTGAAGACCAGCGTCATCTGCCTCCTCCCTCTCCTCTGTCTTCATCCTTTGCTTTCTGGTGGATTTTTCTTTCAATTCATACTCATACTTAAGTCCCCTACCCTATGCCCCTCTCTAGCTCCGGATTTCCCTTGGCCTCTTAAAAAGAATAGTCTACACTTGCTTCTCTAATTCTTCTTGCATTTTACTCCTAAACACTCGGATCTGGCTTTTGCGGTCACCACTCCTCTGAAAATTGCTTTTTCCAAAGTCCCTGATAACGTCCTACTTGTTAAATCCAGTGGATCCTTTTCAGTTGTTATCGAACAGAATTTGCTATAGTATTATTTTGTTTTAAGTAAGTTCTGTGATCACCGTGGGGCTGGAATTCACAACCTGGAGATCAAGAGTCACACCAAGTGGCTCTACCAACTGAACCAGCCAGTCAGCCCTGCTTGTGACATTGACAAGTTTCTTCTCAAAACTCTCTCCTCCCTTGGCTGCCATAACACTATTCTTGAATTTCCCTCTACTTCCTGCCCCTCTAACCACTCCTTTTCTTTCTCCCTGCAGAGCATGATTTCTCCCACCCAGCTCTTAAACATTGGTATTTCCCAGGGTCCTCAGCCCTATTTAAAAAAAACCTTCATCTTCCCTTGATTGTTGTGAGATTTGGAGGTGGTGTTTCTAGAGCATTAGCCCGTGTTTGATATGGGGGGCTCTTTTTACTGTTATCATTATTATCCACACCATATCTCTGAATTTACTCCTTCCCATCCATCCCCACTATTCCTGCTTTCAAGTCAAGTTCAAGTCCTTATTATACTTTGTTTGGATTACTAACTGGTGTCCCTGTTTCCAGTCCATTCTCTATAATCCTGTCAGAGATCTTTCTGAAACTCCAATTTGATCATGATTTTCAGTGGCTCTTCCAAGACCTTCATTTATTCCGTCAACTATTCTTTAAGCACCTGGAATGTGTTTTCCCAGAATGTCTTCGTGGCTTGCTCCCCGCCTAGAATAGTGATGAAGGCAGGGGCTTTTGACTGTGTGCCAGGATATATCATTGTGTAGAACAAGCAAAAATCCCTCCTTTCATGGAAGCTATCTTCTAGTAGGGGCTTCCCTTAGCTCTACCTCTGCCAGCCTAGGTAACCTCATTTCTTCTACTGCCCCACCCAGACTTTTTTTTTTTTTTTTTAAAGCGCCTGATTCCTAAAAGAGTCTTTAGTGCCATCTAGTGGAAGTAGCTGCAATAAAATGCTATACTAAGAAAGCTTGGACTGTGCACCCTTCTATTTTGCTTCTTTTGAACTGAGATGGACAAGAGAAAACTTGGTTGCATTGCATTATGGCAGCTTTGCATTTTATCTAGAAATTCACTGTACCTTTTGTTATTTGTATTCTAATTGTGAGATCTAACAAGTATAAGTAGTTCCTTAGAACTGATATTTTATGTTAAGTGGGCAACTCTTCAACCTTGAGAAGGTGTAGGATGAAATGGCTAGAATGATCTGAGCCTTGGAGCTCTCCTTGTGTAACTTCTTTCAGATCAGACTGGAACTAAATGAGACATAAGTTCCATTATTACTTAACTACCCACCCTTTCAGAAAGAATTCTCCACAGTCTTCTTTAAGATCTTCTAGCTCTTCTCACCTGACCACTAGTCTGACCAGATACTCTGCCCTGACCCTGAACATTCCAGAGTTGATATAGTCAGAAAGCTGCACCCAATCTTAATTGGTTTGGCATAAATATAAACTATTCTTAGACTGTACTTTATTACACACTTTATTCATCTTTTTCTGTGAATTCCTTTTTTATGTTTATCAAATAATAAAGCTCATTATTAACCTTTTTTGAAATAAATGCTTCATGAAGCGCCTGATACATTAACGTATTTACTAAAAAATTAATGTGGATAAATGCTTCGTGATTACATTATCTTTTATATAAATTTATCTTCCACATAAAATATACATAAACTGGGTAATAATATAAAGAAAATGGCACATTTAGAGATTGGATTTTGTACTGCATATGGTGATAATTCTTTTTTTTTTTTTTTTTT